>NW_027528804.1:917318-1144278 GCF_008692635.1 Crocuta crocuta
TATATATATGTATATAGGGGTTACACATATATATATATATGTATATAGGGGTTACACATATATATGTATATGTATGTCGAATTTATTAATTAGATACATACATTTATATTAAATTAGGGTTCATGGAGAAACAGAACCAAGAGAAAGGGACTGAGACAAGGAGAGATACAGAGAGAGATTGATTGATTGATTGATTATAAGTGGCTCAAGTGATTACAGAAGCTATGAAGTCCCACCATCTGCAGTCAGCAAGCTGGAGACCCAAGAGACCCAGATGGTGTAAGTTCCAGTCCGAAGTCTGGAAAACACCAAAGCCCAGCTGAAGCAGTCAGGCACCTGGAGTTCCCTTTCACTACCGTGAAGGTGAGCCTTTGTGTTCTATTCAGGCCTTCAACTGATTGGATGAAGACAACCTTATTTACTCATTCTGCTGATTCAAGTTTTAATCTCATCCTGAAACACCTTCACAGACACACCCAGAATAATGTTTGACCTAAGATCTGGGCACCTTGTGGTCAAGTTGATACATAAAATTAACCATCACACATTATTGGGGGGAAAATTAGGAGTGCGTTAGAAAAAATAAAAATTTCAAGCAATCAGCTAAAATATTAAGAGATATTTTAATGCCAGAGTCACATACTCAACCAGTGAATAAAAGTTTCTGCAGAGAGAGCACAGGTATATTTTTCACATTCCCCAGTGACTGTAATATGTAACCAGGGTTAAGAGCAACTAAATTCTAAATGGATTACAAATACCATCACTAGCTGAGGTCTCTTGCCTAAACTCTCTAGATGAATTTTCTTTTGAATAGCTTTATTGATGGGGTGCCTGGGTGGCTCAATCTATTAAGCTTCTGACTCTTGGTTTTGGCTCAGGTCATGATCTCATGGTTTATGAGTTCAAGACCCACATCAGGCTCTGTGCTATTGACTTGGGATTTTCTCTCTTCCTCTCTCTCTGCCCCTCACCCACTCTCTTTCTCTGTCTCTATCAAAATAAGTAAACTTAAAAAATAAATAAATAGGTTTATTAAGGAAAGGTAAATATAATAAACTACACATATTTTGAGTTTGACAAGTTTTGATGAGCATAAACCCATGAAAGCTTTACAAAATCACGAACATAAGTATCACTCCCAAAAGTTCCATCACGAACTTTTGTTATCTCCTTCCTCCTTTGCCCCCACCCCCTGGCCTCAGGTGACCACTGATCTGTACTTTGGTACTACTGAGTCATGCGGACTTTGTAGAATAGTCTATAAATTGGCTTTATAGAAGTTTATATTTTCAGCAAATGGAATCATATAGTATCTACTTTGTCTACTTTCAATTGTATAGTTATTTTAAGATCCACCTGTTTTGTTGTGTGTATCAATAGTTCGTGTTTTGTGTTTTTTTTAAATTTTTTAATGTTTTATTTATTTCTGAGAGAGAAAAAGAGAGAGAGAGAATGAGCAGGGGAGGGTCAGAGAGAGAGGGAGATACAGAATCTGAAACGGGCTCTGAGCTGGCTGTTAGCACAGAGCCCAACATGAGGCTCAAACCCACAAACTGTGAGATCATGACCTGAGCCAAAGTGGGACACTTAACTGACAGAGCCACCCAGGCACCCCTTGTTGTTGTTGTTTTTTTTATTGCTGTGTAATATTCCGGTGCATGGATATATTGCAATCTGTTCATCTGTGTATGGACATTTAGGTTGTTTCCAGTTTGGGGCTATTCTATATAAAGCTGTGAACTTTCATATAAATAAATAAATAAATAAAATTTTAATATTGTCTTTGTAGTTGATACAATTTTACTTAATTAAAATTTTGGACAAGTTTTTTTGGAGGTCATTGCCTAGATTTTTCCTTCATGGCTGTTGAAATTGCACCTTTCTTTCAGTCATCCTTTATATTTCTAATCAAACTTAATTCCCCCAATTTCCATCCTCCTATAACATTTATGCCTTTCTTTTAGAATTCAACTCATTTTGTCTCTTGGTAGAGATATACAAATGTCTGTGTATTGCCTATTTTTCTCAGTAAGTTCCTCAACTATCAGTGCCAAAGTTGTTGATTTTAATCGCCTATTGAACAAAGTAGACTGTCTTGCTCCTGGCAAAACACTCAAAAAATGTTTGCTGAGGTAGGTAAAATTGCTTAGGTAAAAAGACTTAATTTCCTATTTAAAAAATGAAGGGATTTTCCACAATGAATAGTGGATGATATTTAAAACTCACCTAGTTCAGGTTTTGGACACATTTTTCACATTAAAGGCTCAAGCACAATCCTACATTTCAGTTTCACACACAGAGCAATTTCCTGACTGAATATTCTAAATTGCAATCCTCTGAAAACTCTAGCAAAGATGTGCCCTCCCCTTATACAGTTTAACCAACACAAAAAGACCCACATTGAAACCTGAGTCAACCCTGTGGATAAAGAGAACTGCTGTGGAGAGGAAAAACTTTATTGTTATTCTTGATTGCATTCTGGTTAGGGGGAATAATGAACTTCACTAAATCCTTCAGAATAAGCCAATTATTCCTCCCTGAGCACTTTCTTACAGAAGAGAGTTGGATCTGTTAATCAAATGGTTGGCCAAGAAAGGCCTGAAAAACAGTGTTGATAAACGTTTTAAGTGATTAAGTAAAAGTCATTTTGAAATAGACACCCTTGCCATGAACAAGTGATGATGGACACTAAAAAGTTGAGGGAATAGTGGCAAGAGTAAGGTAAAGAATTGGTAAATTTTCATGCTACACCATTTTTGTCATCTGAAAGCTTCTCCTCCATTTTCCCAGAGCTGTCACCAGCCTTCAGAATTTCTTGGAGAAAGATCCTAAACTCACCCAAACCTAGACAGAGGTATTTTTAGGCTGCCAGTGTGCCGGATATGAAGTTGTACTTATCTACAGAACCCTAGAGGGAATGGAATGTTCCCTAGGACTTCAAAGCAACTAGATTTAGAATCAGCACTGAAGATTTTAGAGATGGATTGGTTTGCCTTCTAGAGCAGAGAGAGATTGGCACTGTAGGGGACTCTTGAAACATATGGTTTCATCCATCTGGAATGGGGGCAGTGTGCTATTGTTGCCAACTGCTCACTGCATGTTCTGGGCTTAGACAGGTCTAAATAAAATAAAAAAAATAAATAAAATAAAATAAAACAAAATAAAATAAATGAAAAAGTACATTACACTGAGGCAAAGTGTTTGCCAGTGCTGGAAAGTCATCCATAAAGGAACTGTAAAGGGGGTTAGATCTGCTCTCCAGCCAGTTCTCTCCGGAAAAGATTAGTTTTGGGAAAGGCAGTGCGAAGTCAGGTCAACAAACCAGCATATGCATAAGGATTCTCTAGCTTTGGACAATAATAACTGAAAATAGTTGACAGAGGCAAGACTGCCTGAAAGATTTCCCAGATTATTATTTAGAGAGAAATCTTACCTCTACCAAGCA
Organism: Crocuta crocuta; assembly: GCF_008692635.1. NCBI lineage: Eukaryota > Metazoa > Chordata > Mammalia > Carnivora > Hyaenidae > Crocuta > Crocuta crocuta. The sequence continues at coordinate 920,767 of NW_027528804.1, forward strand.
GCTAAAATATCATAGTCCTAAAACACCATGAACACAGGGGCCTTATTTCTTGTTAGCCACAGTATGCCGACAGCTCAGCACAATATCTTGCATGGAATAGGCACCCAAAATATTTGCCGCAAGTTTAGATGAGTAGAGTTACACAGCGTATATCTGTGAGCACACTCAGAGCCTTGCCTGTGCTGTGTAAATAAGACTGAATTTTCATCTTTTAATTTTACTCTTAGATATTTAACCATTAAGATAAACAACATAAATAGTATAAAGTAAAAGGTGGGAGAGGGAAAATTAGGGTCTCCTGTCACTGTCAAGGTCATCCTGACTCTCCATAATCTTAGGAAACACCTCCGGGGTTCAGTTTCCACAACTACAACATTAATGGCTTAGACAAAATGGTCTTTTAAAAGCTCCAGTAAAAATTTCCAATATAATCCTGCTTTCTTTTTTACAGGTATTGATTAGTCTTTTTCCTTCTTTTTTATTTCTTTCATTCCTTCTGTTTTCCTCTGGATTCCCTTTTTCTTTCTCTTTCCTTTTCCCTCTCCCTTTTCTCCTTTTCTCTCTGTACTTCTGTCTTACTCTCTTTCTCTCTCTCTCTCTTTCTTTCTTTCAGATGGAAGATAGACAGGATAGATAGATGGATATCTTAGTGGGGTCGCAAGAGTATGAGATCTTTACTTCCTGATTTAAGTTGCTGAGTCATCTCAGAAGCTGCTAAGTGCTTCCACACCTGAGGTCTATGGCATTATTGGATACCGTGATTCCTAGAAATATCTAGCAAATTCCACAACACAAAGCTTAAGAGCCTTATATAAATGTCTGGTGTCATTTTCATTAATGATAATTATCTTTTCCTGAATGGCGGGGGTGGGGAGAAAAGAGAGATTCTCATTTAATGGGAATGTTTAGCCAAGCACTGTTTTTCTCTAGTAGCCAAATAACCAAAACACATTGAAGTATGAAATCAAATTTATACGGCATTTTGTAACTGTAGGACACAGGTTTGGTTATGCAGTAAAGAAAGCAGGTTTTCAGAACTTTATGACATGGTACCTGGAGAGAGGTTTTTACAAGAAACTCAGTTTTCTTTGGGGAGCTAGTTATGGGCAGTGCCTTCGGGCAGCAGCAAATCCATTGTCTCCAGGAGTCTCGTAGTCTGGCCTGGAGCTTTTGCTGGGAGCACTTTTTCCTTATTTATTACAATCACAAGAGCGGTATAGTGTAAATCTTTTGCAAACACTGTAATCATGAGTTTGTTAGTAAAAAAAAAGTTGTCAGTTATTAAATTCAAAAACAAATTTTGAAAGAAAAAATATAGAAAACCAGGTTTGACCATAAGAAAAAATCACTACTTCCTCCAATCCAATTTTCCTTATTAAAAAAAATCAAGAGAGAGAATCTTGTTTTTATTTATTATTAGCTGCCTTCTTTTCCATAATGAAAACTATAGGTCTATTATACAAAATCTACTGATGGTTATGTTGTAATTCATCTAATTAGTCTCTTGATGAACAAAAGAGTTTTCTCTAATTTAAAAAATGTAACATAAAAGTGTGCATATGAGTATATATTAATGCAACACAAAAATGCAGCATAAAAATAAACATACTTATGTGGCATTAAACATCTGTGCATGCATATCTTTGTTTCGGTTAGTAGATCTATCAGAAAAAGTCCTCAGAAATGAAATCGAGTCTAAGAGTACGTGCACCCTAAGTTTGATAGATGGTGCCAAATTGTTATCCAAAGGAATGTGCTCACATACACGCCTACATCCCCTCCAATACTGGGTAATATTGCCTATTTAATCTTTTCCTGTCTGAATGGTGAAAATTTGTATCACATTGTTCTAGTTTCCATCTTATTATGAGCGAGGTAGAACTTCTTTTCATGTGATTGTTGGTATTTCTATTTATCTTCCTGTGGATTCATAATGTGAATACATTTTTAATTTGCAGCCTCAGTAAGTCCTCTTAATTTCTGCCAAGTTTCCTTACTGGCTACAAAGGATTCTTAAAATAAAGGATATTCCCCTTCAACATTCCTGGACAACAGTCCAGAATGAGGACAACACTGTCTCAAGTCAGGAAATGTTGGAGGAGAAGTGAGGAGGGGGGAGTAGGAGGGGGGGGGGAAGGGGGGGGGGAGAGAGAGAACAATGGAGAGAGACTACAGAGAGACACGAGGTGAAGTTTCAACTCCGGTGAGGTGTAAGTAATATTGAACCCCACACCTGCTCAAAAGAGATGTGCCGGGGCCATCATGGTGAGGGGGCATGGGACAATCCTGGGAAGCGCTGTGAATGGCTAGCCCTCCTCACCTCGACATCCGTGCGGGGCCTGTTAAAGAACCCAGAGCAGCATCATAGTTCTGCATTGGATTTGCAACCAGAGGTAAATGTATTGCTCTATGTCCTCCTCTGACAGCATTCGTGTAAGTAAACAGGGGCGTCCATAAATCTCGTACTCACTTGCCCCCCCCGTGGAGATGACACACCGGGGAGAATGACCTCCTTCCGTCCCCAGACTCCCACACCTCGCCTGTATGAACTGCGAGTGAATCATGACAGGCAGGCGGGTGATTCTCATAACATTTATGGTCATTTCCTAGCATGAGTAACTGACGTGGCTGCTTTTGCTAAGGACACATTAAATGGTGTCCCGTCGCTCCATTTATGTGTCAGGACTACGGAGTGATAGAACTGGGGAATCATACATAAAAGTCGTATAAACTCCTAACTTGATTGCCCTTTAGAAAGGACTCTTTAATACGCCTTTCTCCACTTCTAAAAATAAATAATTAACAAAGAACAAACCTGACTTTTCTCACCCATTTTGATTTATCAGTCATTATCATTATCTCTGATTGCCTCCCGCACTGCTCACTGGCTGGTGCTGATAATAAAAATCGGGGGATGTGGGACGGATTCACAGAAAGGCAGTAATGATAATATGGGAGGGGGTGATATAGAGAATCCTAAAAATAATAAAAATCAGTACTCGTTCTTTTTTTAAATAGGGATTGGAATCAAATTTTCCTCTGTTCCTGTGCAAGGATTATTTATAGACTGGTGTAAGGAAACAAATTTTGAAAGAGGGACCACTGCCAGCTCAGGCTCTTGAAGTAAAGGCAAGGTCAAGTCCCCTGATCAGTAGAACAGCTTGTGAGTAACAAGTAAAGCTAGTCCTCCTTCAATTTTCCTAGTGGCCTAGCTGGGTGCATCCTTTCTTTGACATTAAGGGAACCTAGGTGCCTGTAAGAGACCTATGGGCTTATGGTTGTGCAAGAAAAGCTTCCAGTTCGTAGATGTGTACATTTAACCAATATTTTACTTTATTCTTTCTTTGCCATTATTAAACACAAAAAAAAGCAGGCGTGTGTGTCTAGTGAGTTACTACATTCTGGGTATGCGAAAATCTGCCCAAATCACATCTATGCATTATCCATTTATAACCTAAAACAACGCCGATCTTTGACAGAATTTTGGAGCCAGTGTTAGGAGACATAACTCTGTATTGATTGCAAACAGCAAATTACTCAACAGCCAGGGGAATGAGTCAGCAACATTTTGATAATTTTATTTACTCTGAGGAATCCAAATAACAGGTTTCCATTGAATAAATATGATTCTGTGTTGATTCAATGACAAATACAAACTGGAAAATAAAGTTGTTTTTCAAAAATTCCAGAATCACATGATTCATCTTGAAAATAGAATTCTTTCTTACAATAGTGTTTGGGATTTTTTTTTTTTTTTTAAGTATTGTGGAACCTAATCCTTGATATGTTTGAGCAGTAAATTTCCTTTGGTCCCTATTTTAGTCATTTCCTACATTCCATGAACAGGATATGGGAGGAGTGGTTGTTTCCCATTTATCTAATCTTTTTCTAACCTTGGAAACTAAAGGTTAAATTCAATTCCATTCTTGTCCATGGGCTGACAGAAGGGAATCATTCAGTCATATCAATTACCCACTTAATTTTCTTTATGGGACATTATCCTCTACAGACAGCAATAGTAAGGGGCTGGAGAAACAAAAACAACAACAACAACAAACGAAACAAACAAAACCCCTGTGTTTCCCATTAAAAAATACCTGAAAGCTCTCTAACTTTAGCAGAGAAAAACTGTGATAGAATGCTCCTCACTACAAATAGTTTCCAAGTAGTACTATGCAAATATGACTTCTATCAGAATAGTTACCTTCTCTTCTATGGTGAAATTATAATTGCTAAATGTTTAATAATAGAGTGATACGAATAATCTCCTTTCCTTCATGTATGAAGATGATGTTATTGATCTTGCAAATTTGTCCTGTAATTCAGATTATTGTCTAGCACTGAGGAAAATTTAGAATTTTCTATTCATTGTAATAAAAATGGGGAAGAAATAGAAAAAATAATAATCACCTTAAAAATAAAAATCTGGAAGGAAAGTATCAAAAGGAGCTTGTAATTTTACATCAGTCATTTGTGTTCTGTACAGAAGCAAGATACAAATAGAATAATAAAATAAAAATGAGAGGCATAACAATTTTCAGGATCGGAAGACTTGAGAAATTATTTCTGCATTTGCCGTTGGTCTGTGGATAGTTGAACTTCTCATTCTTTGTAGATGAGAGTTTTTTCCCCTTCCTCACCAGTTACATGACATCTTCCCACCCCAGAAAAGCTGACTCTTGAGAAAATTTGTGATTAACGGGGGATTCTGGGAGTTTGCTTTGCTTATTGGTAGAATTCATCTAACTTTCAATATTTGCTTAGGATACAAATGGGAAGAATAAGACAATAGAAACGAATAGAGGACAGGAGATGTAATGACTGTAAAAAAAAATCTGTTATGCGCAAAGTCTTTATCAACTTTTCCAAAAGTTCTTTTTCATTTTGTATCACCCTAAGAAGTAATTGTCTTTCCTACTCTTTATGTTTGAATTCTAGAAGTAAAATTTAAAATGTTATTTAAGGACAAAAGAGTGCAGAAGTATAACTTTGCAACAAACTGGTATGATGTTAAAGAGCACCCTTACTCCCAAACTGAAATGTGACTCATCAGTCTCAGAATTCACAGCCTTTGGATAGGAAGTGAGTTTGGAGTGTAATCTGATCATTTTCTGTCTTTTGTTCTGAGGTAAGTCAAAATGGCCTTGTGTCTGCAAGTTTTTGGAAACAGGAGAAATGCAAATCAGATTATATTCATAAACTTTTAGAGTTTTTTGAATGACACAAATAGAAACATCATTAGATTTGCATTTAGAATTAAAATTCAAAAGCATATGGAGGATGATTACTTTATAAGCAAACGCAAAATGAAAACTTTGCAAAAGTAAAGCATTCAGTAGATTGTTTTGAGTAGCATAGACATTTCAACAATATTCATTCTTCCAATCCATGAGCATGGAATGTCATTCGACGTCTTTGTGTCATCTTCAATTTCTTTTATCAATGCTTTACAGTTTTCAGAGTACAGGTCTTTTACCTTTTTGGTTAAGTTTAGAAAATCCAGATGTAAACCCACAACTTATTTGGTCAATCAATCCTTGACAAAGGAGGAAAGAATATCCAATGGGAAAAAGGCACTATCTTCAAGAAATGGTGCTAGGAAAACTGGACAGCCACATGCAAAAGAATGAAACTGGACAACTTTCTTATACCATAAGCAAAAATAAACTCAAAATGGATTAAATATCTAAGTGTGAGACCTGAAACCATAAAATTCCTAGAAGAGAACACAGGCAGTAATTTCTCTGACATCAGCTGTAGCAACATACTCTAGATGGGTTTCCTAAGCAAGGGAAATAAAAGCAAAAATCAACTATTGTCACTACACTTAAAAAAAACCCTGTGCACAGTGAAGAAAACACTCAACAAAACTAAAGGGCAACCTACAGAATGGGAGGAGATATTTGCAAATGACAGAGCTAATAAAGGGTTAGTATCCAAAATATATAAAGAACTTATATAATTTGGCACCCCCAAAACAAAAAATCCAATTTAAAATTGGGCAGAAGATGTGAATAGATATTTCCAAAGAAGACATTCAGATGGCCAACAGACACATTAAAGTGTGTTCAATATCACTCATCATCAGGGAAGTTCAAATCAAAACTACAATGGGATATCACCTCATACCTGTCAGAATAGCTAAAATCAAAAACATAAAAAAACAAGTGTTACTAAGGGTGTGGAGAAATAAAAACATTTGTGCAAAGTTAGTGGGAATGCAAATATGTGCAGCCACTGTGGAAAACAGTATGGAGATTCCTCAAAAAGTTAAAAATAGAACTACCTTATAATCCAATAATCACACTACTGGGTTTTTACTCCAAAAACACAAAAACACTAATTCAAAGGGACACATGCACCTTATATGTATAGCAGCATTACTTATAATAGCCAAATTATAGAAGCAGCCCAAATGTCCATCGATAGATGAATGGATAAGGAGGAAGTGCTTTATATACACAATGGAATATTATCCGGCCATAAAAAAGAATGAAATTTTGCCACTTGCAACAACATGGTTAGAGACAGAGTATACGCGAAGTGACAGAAGTCAGTCAGAGAAAGAAAAATCTGTATGATTTCACTCATATGTAGAATATATGAAACAAAACAAATGAGCAAAGGAAAAGAAAGAGAGAGAGAGAGAAACAAAACAAACAAACAAAAAAGGACTCCTAACTATAGAGAACAAAGTGAGGGGAGAGGAATAGGGACACGACTTGAGATAGATGATGGGGATTAAAGAGTACACTTACCATGATGAGCCATGGGTAATGCATGGAATCAGTGAATCACTAGATTGTACATCTGAAACCATTATAACACTGTATGTTAATTATACTGGAATTAAAATTAAAAAAAATAAAGAGTAAAGCATTCTGCAGTGAAATATTGTAAAATGTAATTCACATTTTAATAAAGGAATCACGGTTAGTGGTGTCTTCTGAAATTTAGTTGCCTCAGCTAGGTCTTCACCTCATGAGAAGACTATTTCACTGTTGGACACTTCTAGCGATTAGAGGCTGTGGACAGAAACAAGCCCAGGCCAATTCTGCCTTGCTTTCCTGTGAGGGGAGTCACTTTGTCCTCAGACAGAAAACAGTCTTTCTTTTTTTCCGCCCCCCCCAAAAATTTTTAATGTTTATTTATTTTCGAGAGACAGAGTGCAAATGGGGGAGGGTCAGAGAGAGAGAAGGAGACACAGAATCTGAGGCAGTCTCCAGGCTCCAAGCTATCAGCTCAGAGCCCGACCCAGGGCTCAAACCCACAAGCTGTGAGATCCTGACTTGAGCTGAAGTCAGAGGCTTAAGCGACTGAGCCACCCAGGTGCCCCAGAAACCAATCTTTCAATAAGATCTTTTAAGAGTTGAAATAGTACTTTAATATCCAAATTTCCATGCAGAAGATCTTATTAACCTGTCATCAACAGATTGGTAGTCTCTGGTCCTATATTCTCTATTTTCTGTTACAATTAAATATATTTCTCTATTAAACCCCAGAAATATTGAATGGTAATAATATCATAGATTGCCATAATCTTTTAAGTAATAATGTAATTATTTTTACCATCATGTGGCACTCAATTCTTCTGATCTCAACTTGGTTTCACAAGAATGCACAGTCTGATTATGTAAGTGTGGCTGTTTCTCCATGTGACAGAAAGAAATGATCTCACCCACCTCAAGAAACCTGCAGGAATCATGAAACAGTCTTTTGAGAAGACTTGCTTGTTTTTCTCTGCACTTACTTCTCTTGCAAGCAAGATATGCAGGGCATGGTTTTGAAGTGAGTGACTGAGTAGAAGGGACAAAAGGAGTTTGTGTGGAACCCAAACAAGGCAGGGGCGTTAGAGCCATGTCGGTCTCATTGTTTTTGTCCAGGAAAGATACTTTAAAAGCTAGTTCTAACTCACTTCCGTTTCCAAGTGAATTCAACTGAATGTGGTGTTTGCTGAATGTTAATGATCAGATCTCCAATAGCCACTTTAGTGCTGCCCTCCTAGGCATAAGGATTATTCTGGGTCAAGGGGCCTCTCTAGACATGGTTATGTAATAGGACATGTAACCTATTTTCAACTACTCTGAAAATGCTCAGTTAAAATGGCTACCATTTTGAATCTGTGTAGCTGATGTTAACAGTGCACTGCTATTTTAAAAAGGGGTAAATAGAAGCATCATAAAAAAGTTGTTTTCAAATCTAGAAGATTTTCAACATGCAAAAGGAAGTTTTATACTCTCACTTTCATCTCAAATTTTTCATTCTCTTCTATAAATGTACCTTAAATTTAAAATGTTTAAAAATGTTTATTATTTTGAGAAAGAGAGAGACAGAGAGCAGAAGTGGGGCAGAGAGAGAGGGAGACAAAAATCTGAAGCTGGCTTCAGGCTCTGAACTGTCAGCACAGAGCCTAAAGCAGGGCTCAAAACCAGGGACCACAAGATCATGACCTGAGCCGAAGTTGGTCACTTAATCGACTGAGCCTCTCAGGTGCCCCAACAAATGTATCTTTTACACATTTGGTTAAAAAAAAAAAAAGCTCCAACTGAAATCTAAATTAAATTAGGCCAAATAATTAGGGGAAATATTTTTTTTGTTAAATTTACATTTTTAAACTATTTGAGTTGGGAACATATTCAAGAATTTTCTTGAAATCAAGGGAAATACTCTATTTCTATAGATTAATAAAGACCGAAGCAGGGATTATACAGAAAATAGAAAAGTAATTACTAAAGATTATAATTTCTTTTATTTAATTTTTAATGTTTATTTATGAGAGAGAGAGAGAGAGAGAGATCATGAGTGGGGGAGGAACAGAGAGAGGGAGGGAGAGGGAGAATCTCAAACTGGCTCCGCACTGTCGGTGCAGATGTGGGGCTCAAGCTCAAAAACTGTGAGACCATAACCGAAATCAAGAGTCAGACACTCAACTGACTGAGCCAGCCAGGCACCACTAAAGATTGTAGTTTCATTTATATCTTCAACCTGATCACATCTCCCTGAGCCAGAATGAAGGTAGCTTTAATTCAATGAAAATGATTCATACTCATTTTTGGGCATATTTGTTATTTAATACTTCTGCCAGTTTTAATGTGGTTTAAGTGATGTGCCACTTACAGGCAGCCAGGAAGATTTGAATGTGAATCCTAAACAGCTGTTTATGCTTATCCTCATTCTAACTCAGTTTTCTCATCTGTAAAATGGAATAAGACATTTAGTTCTCTACTTTGAAATACTATAATGAAAGCAGTAAACATAGGCTTGCACATAATAAATACTTAATATGTGCCTTCTCCTACCCTCTTCTCTGTATATTAATGTATTACATACATATGTGGGACATTTTTTTAACCAAAAACACATAAAATAGTTTGAGGACTGACTGTATTATAGAGGAAAAAATATAGGCTTTGGAATCATAGAAATTTTTATGTAATTCTCAGCTTTTCCATCTCTTTCCTAGATTTGTTATTTCTAAACCTCAAGCTTTGCATTGATGAAATAGAGATAGAACTATCTACCCTCTAAGGTTTGGGGTGATTAAATGTGCAAAGTACCCAGCACAGTACCTGTCATTAGGCAGAGCCCCAGTGAATGATAACTGCTCTTATTTATTGTTCTAATTTTGGTTTAAAGAAGACAATGTCAGTATTATCGGAAGTCATGTTGATAAGAAGTCAGTCAGAAGTGGAGCCTAAGAAATAAAAGAACAGAAATTCAAAAATTTTAATACCAAGATATAGATATAACTTTTGATAATGAATGATTATTATTCAGGACTAAAACAAGGACTTTATTTTGCTATAATAAAATCCTCTAGTAATTGAAACATAAAATATATTACATTGTTTCATGTCACTTAACTTTTCTGTTTTTAAAAGAAAAAATATATATACATATGTATTGTAGTTCCCATTTATTACTTCTTATTCAAGGAAATACTTTTTTTTCTCTTCAGACAGAGTATAAACATGGCAATATTTCATAGGAAGATGAAGAAATCTGACAAAATTATGTAAGAGTTATTTCTGTCATAACTTCTGTGATACTAACCCTGACTGTTTTCAATCACTCATTATGAAGTCATACCATACCAGGCATCACACCAGGCAACATGTACTACAAATAGCTTAAATAAGAATTATAATTCTTTAAATTTTCCCTGTTGAATTTTATAATAACCAATTACTTATAATATATATAAAAGATAAATCAACTAATTAATTATCCTTATTAACATGGTACACTTATGAGATCTACCAAATGCTTAGAATGAGATGGAAATTCATTTTTTCATCTGCCTTCCAACAACACACTTTGTCCAAGTCCTCTATCCATATAACACTTTCCATCTTTCTTTTGTATTTTTTTTATAGTCAAAGGAAGAAAATGCTTACAAATGTCCATATTGGAAGCCCAGTAAAAGCGCTAAAGAATTAGAGCTTTTCTGCCATTATCTCATTGGATTGTACAAGAGCTTCCATGAAAGCCACTTAGATTCATTTTGGGATGTGTGCATCTATCTCCTCCACACTCTTGTGCCAGAGTCTCTTATAAGAATACTCCTTACAGCCAGCACAAGGTGGCTGGTTTTAGTATTAGGAATAATGTAATAGCCCAGGGAACACAGAGTTAGAACTAAAATGTCATGCCAAATTGAACCATGAGTCTATGGCTTTCAGATTCCATTGGCTGGAGCAGAGGAGGCAGTACAGACATTTTGACAAGACCTCAAGGTCCAAGTCATTGCTAAGACGTCAAGGTCATTCTTCAATCTGTGGAAATTAGAAAGACTTTAATCTCCAGCACAATTCATTCATTCTATTTATTCAACATATATTTATTGAAAATTGTCTGTGGGCCAGACATTCTAGTTTTTAGGGTTAGCAATGAATACATTAGATACAATTCCCTATCTTCATATAGCTTATATTCTTGTAGTGGAAGGCAGATGACACAAATAAGGAAACTATGTAATAATGTCTGTTGTCAATACTGGAGAAAATAAATTACAAAAGTGCAATGGGCTGTTAAAGCTGGGAAGTGTTATCACTTCATGTAGGGTGGTCAAAGAAAGCATCATTGAGGATGCACCATTTGAGCAAAAGCCTAAAAGAGATGAGCAGAGCAGAGCATGTGGCTATCTTGGGAGAGAGCATTCCCACAAACAGGACAGCAAATGGAAGGCCCTGTATAGCAGCAGGCGCCATGTTCGAAACACAGGAAGAAGACAGGGTTTTGAGAGCAGGACAAGTGAGAGCAGAGTCAATGAGGTGGAGAAATAATGACAGAACTTATGGGCCGTTGTCAAGATTTTGGCTTTCACGTGGAATGATGGGGAGAGCCACAGGGGGGTCTTAGTCTAAGAGTGTCACAACCTCACCTGCATTTTTAAATAATTCATCTGTTTTCTGTGTGTAGAAACGACTGAGCAGAGGGAGTGGGCAGGACACTGTTGCAGGTGATTCAGGAGACATGACGACGACAAGGGTCAGGGCGGAAGTGGTGAGGGTGGTGAGATGGTTGGGATGCATTTGAAAATAAAGACCCAAGCACATATTTTTGCAATATCTTAGATCAGCAGTATTAAGGGACTTCTCAATCTGAGGAAGTACAGTTTCCTGGAAAATCTTTATTGCCTAATTAAGTAGGGGAAAATACTTTTAAGTGGTCTCCTGAGTCTTTAGTCACTTCACCATACTCAGCCCTACTGGAATGCCAGAACTCAGCAACTCTTCTGGGTGAATAGGTGGACCATAAACAATGATCTCTCCTTCCATATTCATTTAGGAATGTTGTACTTGGCACAATGGATTTCCAGTAGCTAAAGGCTCATTTCCTTAGGTCAACATACCATCTGGCAGTTAACAAAGACTTTCCTGATAAATCTTAAGATATAGAGCAAGGCGGTTGGTTAAGAGAAACATCCAGCTCTGGAATCCACAGGAAGTATTGAACCTACACTCAATGTGGAAAGCCAGTGCAATCCCCTCCCCCCCAACCACCACACCATTTAAAAGAATAGAGATTAAGTAGCAATCATAAGTAATTAAGAGTCTTATAATTTCTTAGAAGTCAGAACCACAGAGCTTTATTTTCCAGTACTATAAAAATCAATTTTGCTTCGTAGCAATAAAAGTCAGGACTTAACACCAAAGAAAGTCTTCAATGATGCACTTATATAATTGTTGTCTTAGTTAATTTCCTACATGAAGTCTGAAGTTTTAATAATATTGCATAATATTTATATATTAACGTCTTTTATCCGTATCCATTAAAATGAGTTTAATTGGGGGCGCCTGGGTGGCTTAGTCGGTTAAGAGTCCGACTTTCGCTCAGGTCATGATCTCACGGTTCGTGGGTTCGAGCCCCGCATCGGGCTCTGTGCTGACTGCCAGCTCAGAGCCTGGGGCCTGTTTCAGTCTGTGACTCCCTCTCTCTCTGACCCTCCCCTGCTCACGCTCTCTCTCTCTCTCTCCTAGAAATAAATTAAAAAAACATTAAAAAAAAAAAGAGTTTAATTGAACCCATTAAAAGAGGTACTATATCGGGGCGCCTGGGTGGCTTAGTCGGTTAAGCGTCCGACTTTCTCTTAGGTCATGATCTCGCGGTTCGTGGGTTCGAGCCCCGCGTCGGGCTCTGTGCTGACTGCCAGCTCAGAGCCTGGAGCCTGTTTCGGAGTCTGTGACTCCTTCTCTCTCTGACCCTCTCCTGATCACGCTGTCTCTCTCTTCTAGAAATAAATAAAACATTAAAAAAATTTAAAAAAAAAAGAGGTACTATATCTTGGGATCCATCCACTCAATAGGTAGTCCATTGACGTTTTTTGACTGATATATACAACTTCTCCATTTTCCCAGAAGATATTTTACAGTCAAATACAATAGTACTCACTTGAAAATATTCTATACTTTAAAACACCATCTTCAGGACGACATTAGGAGTGCAAGAATCTTCATTTTCAAACACTGTCCATTTCTTCAGAATGATGGGACACTCCATCCTCTGAGAAAGTCTGGCACAAATAATATAAAGGTAACAAAACTATTGACTGTATGTCTAACAGTGTGCTAATCATATCATATGTGCTAACCCATTTAACATTACAGTTCATTTCTAACAATATTGACTAATATTTATGAATCTTTACTACATGCAAGATGTTTTTAAGTGTTTACAATTATGAAATATCTCACCAATTTTACAAGGGAAAAACAAAGGCTTGGAAGTTAAGTGAACTGAACATAAGCAAAGATTTCTATTGAGGCATAAAACTTACACTCTTAACCATCACACAATGAATTTACATTAAGATTTAAATATAATTGTACTGTGGGCCTCTATGTATATATATATATACACACATACACATATATACATACACATACATATACATATACATATATGTATATGGATTTACACAAACCTTTTCATTGTTACATGAAAATAGTTTTTTTGTGATTTATTTGTGTCCCTTAATACAGCACACCTAGAATACATGAATTGTTCAGTTCTCTAATATATATTCTGGTTGGTACTAATGGATATACAAAGGGAAAGGTCCAGATTTTGGAGCAAGGTTAGTTTGCTTATTATGTGGCCATAAGAAACATCCAAAAATAGCATGAGACTTCTAGAATGCAAGAAGAATCTTTTTAAGGGGCACCTGGGTAGCTCAGTTGGTTAAGCATCCAGCCCTTGATTTTGGCTCAGGACAGGATCTTGAGGTTTGTGAGTTCGAGGTCCATGACGTGTTCTGTGCTGACCGCATGGGATTCTGTCTCTCCCTGTCTTTGCCCCTTCTCCCCAAATAAATAAATAAACTTAAAAAAAGAATCTCTTCAGGCAAATTAATAAAATTGTGGTTTTCCCATCCTTCAGTGCCTCACTCATGCATTTCAGTTTACAAACTCTCAGCTTAACTTATTTTTTTGATTATATTTTCCATTATTGATATGTTAAACTTTTTAATAATGTATTTATAATAATGTTTTATATGTATATATACTTGTTTTATTTTTTCTTTTCCTTCCTAGGAAATATAATTTTTAGTCATGGGTCAATTCTATTTATGAATGGAGTTTTAACCAAGGACATGAAATAAAGTTACAGGTGAGACATAAATGGGATATTGCATTATTTCAGAGTAAGTATATGTAGATATAACTACATAAGTAAACCTATAGATTCACAGGAATGAACAACTGCTATTGAAAAAATACTTTTGACTATGTAGACCTATACCATTCTATAGTAGATTGAATGTCCACGGTTTAAATGATTTAACATTTTCTGGTTTGCTATGATAAATTAAAGAGTGTATCAAACACAGTCCTTATGAGTTCTCACCACTAGTTACAAAATCTGAACCAGCTCTTTTAATTAAATTTCTGCCTATTTTAATTTATTTAATTTTATTATTAATTGAACTATACGTGACATTAGTTTTAGGTGTACAACATAGTGGTTCAACATTTATGTACCTTATGGAATGCTCACAATAAATGTAATTACCATCTGTCACTATACAAAGTTATTAGAATATTATTGATATTTCCTATGCTGTACTTTTCATCCCTTGACTTACTATTTCAGAAGTGGAAGTTTGCACCTGTTAATCCTTTTCACCTATTTCATCCATCCCCCCTCCCTCCCCTCTGGGCACCACCTGTTCTCACCAACAGTTAAAAAAACTAAACCAACTATTGGTTATATGTTAAATTTCTATCTGCCTAAAAATACCAAAACCTTATTCTTTAGCCTCAGGTCTAACAATGCCTTCTTGAGAAAGTGAGTATTTTGGAACACAAAAACAACCTCAACTTTCATAAACAAATGTGTGTAACTTCCTTGAGAAAGGTTTGTTGTTTAATTTGTTTTTGAAGGAAGTAATTGATTTTTCTTGGCAGATCTGATAAAAATACCGAGGCCTTGATTGTCTAATCTGGAGGTCATGTCCTCCTCAGGAATTAGCAGTGCATAACTCAGATTTAAGTGAATTCAAGTTCTTCTGGGACTCTCTCTTTTGATATATGACTGCAACATGCTAGCACACAGCTCCTCTCCTATGGAAATATTAACCTAAGCATATTATAAGTAAAAAATATATATGTACTTATACATACATGTACAATTTCTTGTATGTTTTGTGTGGTATACCAATATATGTGGGCATAAGAAGTCAGATACCAAGACAGGGATTAAAAATACTTTTCTACTAAATTCCCATTAGTTTTGAGTACTTCTATCATATCAGGTCCACTAATTCTGAATTTTTGAAATTTTGGAAGACTTTTTCAATAGCGTTTCTTTACACTATGTACATTGTATAGAGATAGAATTTGAAAGCAAATTAAAAATGCAAATAAGATTGTGAGGTTATTTTTCAACATCTAAAATGAAAAACAATTGGGGCAGCTGGGTGGCTCAGTCAGTTAAGTGTCTGACTTCCTCTCAGGTCATGATCTCAGGGCTTGTGGGTTCAAGCCCCGCATCACGCTCTGTGCTGACAGCTAGCTCAGAGCCTGGAGCCTGTTTCAGATTCTGTATCTTCCTCTCTCTCTGACCCTCCCATGCTCATGCTGTCTCTCTCTCAGAAAGAAATAAAACATCAAAAAAAAGAAAATAAATAAATAAAATGAAAAAGAATTAACCTATAAATTATATACAATGTATTCAGAAATTGAAGGAATTATCAAAAAGACTTTTACTCTGTAGCATTTTGTAGTAGTTTGCGAATTAGAAAATAATGGAAAATTCATTTAATTGAAATCATTTCTGTAATTTACATTCTTTTTTCTAAATATTTTTTTATTTATTTCTAGAAGAGAGAGAGAGAGACAGCGTGAGCAGGGGAGGGTCAGAGAGAGAGGTAGACACAGACTCTAAAATAGGCTCCAGGTTCAGAGCTGACAGCACAAAGCCCGACGCGGGGCTCGAACCCACGAACCGCGAGATCATGACCTAAGCGAAAGTCGGACGCTTAACCGACTAAGCCACCCAGGCGCCCCTGTAATTTACATTCTAAATTAGATGGTTCATAGTATCACTGTCCTTAATTCAAATTAATATAAGTTGAGGTTGATGAATTAAAGACATCCTATAGGCATAGTAAATATGGATTTCAGTAAAAGTTTATAAAGTGAATATTCTCAATATCCATAATTTCCATGTCATATTTATGAAGCACTATTGAACAAATAAGTTTAAATAGTGTTGTCCAATGAGTAACTTAGAAGGACGATTTTAATGTTGTACTTATAAACAATATTATTAGGTTAAGGACATAGAGGGCGTGCTGATAAAAATATAAAATGACATGCAGATTCTATGTAAAGGAGAATTAATATAATTACTGACAAGTGTTATTTTGAAAGATATTGGTATGACAAAGAATGGTCAAAATAAAAATATGAAATTTAATAGAGCTAAATGGGAAACTTACATTTATGTTAGAAAGTCAATTGTACACAAATATGAACTCAGAATTGATCAAAGATCTAAATGTAAAAGCTAAAGCTGTCAAACTCTTAGGAGAAAACATAGGGGAAAAGCTTCCTGACATTGGATTAGGCAATAATTTCTTAGACATGACAACAAAAGTATAATCAGTAAAGTAAAAATAGATAAATTGGACTACATCAAAATTAAAAACTTCAGTGCATGCAAAGGACACAGTCACAGAGTAAAAATGCAATTTTCATAATGGGAAAAATATTTATAAAGGTGTATTTGATAAGAGATTAATATCTGGAATATAATCAGAACTGCTATAACTCAACAATAAAAAATAAATGACTGAATTTAGAAATGAGCAAAAGGCTTGGATAGATATTTTTCCAAAGGAGATATATAGTCAATAGGCAAATGAAAAGATGCTTGACATTGTTAATTATTAGGAAATTACAAATCAAAACCACAATCAGATATCACTTCACACCCATTACGATGGCTATTGCCAAGAAGGAAGGAAGGAAGGAGAAGGAAGAAAGAGAGAGAAGGAAGAAAGAGAGGGAAGAAAGAAAGGAAAGGAAAGGAAAAAAGAGAGGGAAGGAAGAGAGGGAAAAAGGAAAGGAAAGGAAAGGAAAGGAAAGGAAAGGAAAGGAAAGGAAAGGAAAGGAAAGGAAAGGAAAGGAAAAATGAAAGAGACATAAAATAAAAAGAAAAACTACTAAGTATTCTATGATAATGCCCCAAAACCCCACACAATGCAATTAGCAAAGTGCTTAATATTAACTAATATTATGAAGTTTTTATACTATACTGCCAAATAGCCTTTTCAAGAATGAACTTATTATGAAATATAATAAATAATTTAAAAGTATTTTTAGAGTTGTCTCTGTGAAAGAGGTTTCTTTATTTGGGGTCCAAAAGGCATCACTCGAAATGTTTAGAAAGCTACAAAAAAGGAAGTATATTTATCTTATATTGAAGAAGCTTCCTATAGAATGAAATGATTGAGAATGAAATAAGCTATCATTCTAAAGTGTGGTGAGCTCCCTGCCATTATTCTTCAAGCAGCAGCCAGAAGACTGTGCGGCAGGGATGTGGTAAGATGAATTTCTGCTCTGATTAGAGTGTGCTGTGCTAGACACTATTTACTTCTAATATTCCATGATTCTATAACCTAGATATTTTTCTTATCAGTATTGACTCCAGTGCTCCTCACAAAGCAGTTGGTTAATTCTGAAAAATTGATCCAAGCAGAAGGTTCTAGAACACACATAGCATAAGAAAGTGATCAAACTATCCAGTAAAATAATTAGGAAGTGACTTGAAAATCCACAATTCTTTTTGTTTACAACAATGTATAGGTGGTGATTGTGGTGCCAATGCTGATTGACAAAGTGGCCTTGGCTGAAAATGACTGATGTTTTATTTTGTCTTTTTGAACTGTTTCTAATGCTTAACACACAATTGGGGCTGACCTTTAGGCAGAGTGAGATAAAATCTCGGGTAGAAACAATCTCAGAAAGTAAGGACAGCTACCTTCACAGAGTTACTGAAGAACAGAGGAGGAAGAGTCACGAGTTGGGGAAGAAGAGGTACTTTTAAGCTCTTCCACAAAATAAAAAGAAATTTTCCTGTTGGAAGAGAAATGAAAGGAATGATTTAAAGGTGGAATCTAGCAAAAAGAGGACTGCCATGGTCAAAGTCACCAATGTCAGCTAACAGTAGAGTGTGAGCCTCATGGCGGCTTGAACTGCCCTAAAAAAAATTTAGAATCTAGAACTTGGGACAGAATCAACCACTGTATTCTGTATAGGAGAGACCACATATGGGTATTATATTTAATTTTGGACATGCTATTTTAAGACAGACACTGACCTAGATGTAGTTTAGAAGAGAAGAAGCAGAACAGGAGATTGGAATCATGTCATAATGTAGCTTTGGAGACAGACTATAATTCCTGTAAGATATCTGAAGGGATCTTATGTAAAAGTACTGTTTCTATTACCTGATGGGTTTGAAGAAGGTGAGCAATGAGTGCTACCCAACAGTGGCATAAACTATATCATGAAGTAGTTAGAGTCCTCACTGTTGGAAGTATCCAGGTAGCCTCTGGATGATGGGCATGGCTTTAGGTGCCATAGATCTAGATTCGTATTTTCTATGTTAACATGACAGCTTGACTCATGCAAAAGAGGTATAAGGTTAATTCTAGACAGTGATTCCCAATTGGTTCATAGTGGTTCCAAATGTTTCTTGAAGCTTTCTGGTATTTTTAGGGTGAGAGGAAGGGAGTAGTGATCATAAATCCGTAGTTTTCAGAAGAATGGTGAGGAAGGTGAAGACTAGGATACAGATGGGGAGTGATCATTGCTGTGAAGAGTACAGTAAAGCAGGCTACCTGGAAGAAAGAGACCAAAGACAAATTAGGAAGTTAATAAAATTCCACTCAACATTATTTATTAAGGGACCCCAGCATGCTCTGGGGCTTTGTTATAATGGTGAACAAAAATACTGACAGTTTTCTGATTCACTGATTTGAGGCTCCAGACCTGGTGGAAAGATTTAGATTTTGATATCTTAGAAGAATTCATTGAAGGAAATTTCAAACAAATTACCCAGAAACAACACTAAAAGGGTGCCTGGGTGGCTCAGTTGGCTAAATGCACAACTCTTGATTTTGGCTCAGGTCACGATCTCAAGGTCATGAGATTGAGTCCCGCATAGGCTCTTAGCTGAGGATGGAGCCTACTTAGGATTCTCTCTCTCCTTCTCCCTCTGCCCCTCCCCTGCTCACAGGTGTGTGTACACATTCTTTCTCTCTGGAAAAAAAAAAAAAGCCACAAAAACCCAAACCCCACTTTAGATATTATCTTTAGTGGAAGAAATAAACTGAATTAAAAACAGTGTT
This sequence comes from Crocuta crocuta, assembly GCF_008692635.1. Taxonomy (NCBI): domain Eukaryota; kingdom Metazoa; phylum Chordata; class Mammalia; order Carnivora; family Hyaenidae; genus Crocuta; species Crocuta crocuta. The sequence continues at coordinate 940,127 of NW_027528804.1, forward strand.
ATATATGAAGAGTATAATATTGATTGAGGAAATTTTAGAAGGAGGAATTTTATTTGAATAGAATGGAAATCATATAACTGGTAAAAAAAACAACTGCAATAAGAATGTATGATAATTGCAAAAAGGTAAGAAGTACATATCATAACCTCTAGAGATGATATATTTGACCAATGCAAAGTAAATGTCATTTTAAATTACAATAGATATTGTTATATTTTTTATTGAATGAAACATCTACAAAATCCTTCTTGCAACAAAAACGTTCTATATTTTTCTGAATGTTTAGTTTGCCAAATTAATTTTAGATATTAGCTATTCCAAAGACTTTGCTAATAACAATTTTTAAAATTCACAAACCCCCAAATATTTTGATTTGTCTTAAAACCTTAAAAAAGAAGACGTAATTTCTTTCCCACACAAATATTTTTTAACTCTTTTTACTTCTTAGCACAGCTTCAAAATCTGCATGGAATTTGTCTGGAAATATTGTTTTATTAGTTTTTATGCACCCAATAAGTTTTTTTTTAAATATCTATTTAAAAAGAGTTGACACTCATTAAACTTCATGTTGTTCCACACACTGATGCTAAGACTTATGCCAACAAAATTCTGGATCCCTTTGCTAATGGTACAATATCACTGGCTGGTAATTCTCCCAGTGGTTTGTTAGGTCTTGACAAATTGGTTATCCTTAATTTTATTTTATGTAAACTTTTTATTGAAGTCTGTTTGTAAGCTAACAAAACATGAACAGGGCATACATGAACATTTTCAGAAATTTACACAAATTGAATACATGATGTTACGATCATCACTAAGAAACAGAACATTGCTAGTCCTCTAAAACGCCCCCTCTTGCCCACTCCCAGCCACAAGTTCTTCATAGGTAATGACTATCCTAAATATCTAGATCAAAAATTGGCTTTGCTTTTTTTCTGAATCCTATGTAAATACAAGTAATAAATATGTGTTTTCTTGCAATCGACTTTTTTCACTCAAAATTATGTTTGTGAGATTCATCCCCATTAAAATATATTGTTTTATTTATTATCATTGTGTAATATTCCATGGTATGCCAATATTTACCCATTGTACCCTTGTTTATAAAAAAATTTTTAATGTTTATTTTAGTGGACAAGCAGGTGAGGGGCACCGAGAGAGAGGTGCAGAGGGTCCGAAGCAGGCTCTGTGCTGACAATAGACAGCCCAATGTGGGGCTTGAACTCATGAACCATGAGATCATGACCTGAGCCAAAGTTGGATGCTTAACTGACTGAGCCACCCAGGTGCCCCTATCCATTGTACTCTTAATGGGTATTCAGTTTGCTTCTACTAGGAATATTAAGAATAATGTCTCTATGAGTATTTACATATATGTCTTTTGAACATATATTAATATATGGTTGCATTTCTTTTAGACATATACAGAGAAGCAAAATTGCTGGTACGTGTATAGGTACACGTACACGTGTATACACGTGTATAGGTACGTGTATGTTTAACTTCAGTAAATATAGCCAAAACATTTTGCAAAGAAGATGTACCCATCTTTCCCTCTTACCTTCAGTGTATGGTTGCCCTATATCTTTGCCAATGCTTGGTACTCTAAATCTACTTCATTTTAACCATTTCTGGTCAAGGTGTTGTGATATCACATCATAGTCCTAATTTGAATTTTCTGGCTAACTAATGAAGCTGATTATCTTTTTATTTATTTATAAACCATTTGGAAATCTCTTTGGTGAAACTCCTATGCAAACATTTGCCCATTGTTCTACTAGTTCATTTATTTTTTCCATTCTGTGGCTTTTGTTTTCACTCTCTTTTTGGTGTCTTTTGAATAGTGGAAGGTCTTAATTTTAGTGTAGTTCATCTTAGCAACATTTCCCTACGGAGAGTGATTTTAAATTCTTTTCATGTCCTCCCAAATATATGTTTGCCAATAAAATTGTTTAATTGATCACATATTCTTGGTCAAAATATCTAATGCTGAGAACCAAAAGGAATTTGGATAAGTATCTTATACTAAGTCATTGCAACTTGACTTGCATTACATAGTATGAAAACAATTTTTGAGCATAATAATTAAAAAATCATTCATGAAATCATGGCCTGCTCAAATCCTAGAAAGTTTTTTCCTTTCATCACTTTTGTCTCACATTTGGTATAGGGAAAAAATAATGTGTTGCTAGAATATCTTCAGTTTCATAATTTTTCCGAGGATGAAAAAATGGAGAGAAGAAAATCTCACTGCTTATCAGGAAAGTGCCTGGTTATCTTTACAAACTGCATAACTTAGTTAAACATCATTAAAATCCACTTATAACTTAAAACTCATAAATTCCTTGATTATTTCTACCTAGAATAACGGCTTCCATGGAAGTGTACAGTTATACCAAGTTTCTCTGTTCTTCTTTTAATTAATTTTTGTCTTTTTATTTTTATTCAGTGTGTTTGTGTGTGTGTGTGTGTGTGAGAGAGAGAGAGAGAGAGAGAGAGGGAAAGAGAAAGAGAGAGAGAACATGTGGGGAGGGGCAGAGAGAGAGGAGGAGAGATAATATCCCAGGCAGGCTCTGTGCTATCAATGCAGGGCCTGACTTGGGGTTTGAACTCACATACTGTGAGATCATGACCAAAGTCAGGTACTTAACTGACTGAGCCACCCCAGGTGCCCTAATCTCTGTTCTTTCTTAAAGGGAGATATTAGCCCAAAGAAGTTATATCTTCTGTCAAAATTGCTCACTGGTTTGAAAAAATTATCCAACTTAGTGTTAAATAAATACTACTTATCAAGTTAGGATAAATTATTATAAATCAATATTAATATTAGCCCATATATTTATCCATCTAAATTTAAAAAAAAAATTTTGGCAGTAAATAAGATATACACTTTTTTAAGCTTCTTTTTTTCCCTGTTTCATTACATATGCAATTAAATGATAAAATTTTTTTCAGGAGATCTGATTTTTTTTCTGGAAGCCATAAAAGTTGGCAAAGTATTCTTTAGGGAATTGAAGGGAAGTTTTGTCAGTTTTAAACTTTGTAGCACTAATATTTCTTTATTGTTTAAATGCCAGTATTGTCAGACAATTTACAGACAAGAGACCTATTTATCTTTCTCTTTAAAAAATGGCATAGGAAGTTTTTTTTACTGCTATTTATTTTATTTCAGGGAAATCATCTATACCCCTGAACTTACGTTGTAAATATTATTTAAATAGTTCAATAAATGTACATGTAATGTTTCTCTCATAAAGATCACATGTGAAAGTTACTTAAGTCCACTTAACACAAAGAACAACAAAAAGTGTCATCATTCTTTACCACAAATCTATTTGTCCTGCATTATAATTCAGTTCCTCAAGAGTATGAAACAGGAACTAGTAGACGTAATTAGAGTTACACAGAGATGTGCGTATGCCCTGAAGCTCACCTCCACAGGACATCTGGAACCTCTCAGATATCATGGAGAACTTGAAGAATGGGAACAAATGCTTGGAATCTTAAGAGACTAGGAGTTTAAGATAATTAAAGACAATCAGACCAGCCTCTAGTACAGTGAATCACTGTCTAAAGAATAGGAAATCAGAGTGAAGATAAAATTCCAGGCTCTTAAGTACTAATGCTCTTCCAGACTCACTAAAAATAGTGAGCAATCTATGTGGGCAAAGTCTTACCTAATACAATGGGAGAAAGGAAGAGAATGTCACTAACTCCAAGTTACACCATTGTTCCACTGGATGAAGTAGCTTACTTTATTAAGAGTGTGTATATGACATAATTTCCTTTTAGTTCATCAATTATGTATTTGTTATTGTATGCAAGGCTCTGAAACCATGTACAGCAAAACACCATAGATCTTCTCCAATCAATTTTTAAAAGGCAAAGAAGAAGAAGAAGAAAGAAGAAACCACTTCATTAATTAAAACCACTTTATCTCAGGGGCACTGGGGTGGCTCAGTTGGTTAACCGACTGACTCTTGGTTTCAGTATAGGTCATGATCTTACAGTTCATGAGATCCAGGCCAGCATCGTTCTCTGCAAGGACAGTGGGGAGCCTGCTTGGGCTCTCTCTCTGCCCTTTCCCTGCTTGTTCTCTCCCTCCCTCTCTCTCTCTCTTTCTCTCTCAAAGTAAATAAATAAACCTAAAAAAGCCCACACTATTTCAGAAATTGTGCTGGTTTCTTTATGTGCATCCTGCCACTTAATTATCATAATCATGAGCAGGAGGAGGTCTTTATTTCTATTATATGTGTAACTCAACCAAAGTTCCATGAGTTTAAGTGACATGCCCTAAATCACAGTTAGAAATTAGAACCCAATTCTGTCTGATTTCAAATACTTTTTCACTACACCATGCCATACCTATAATAAGTGGCTAAAAAGCCAAGCCAATGAAGGGCCCAATGATACACAAGATTCTCATGAATAGTAATATCGAGAAACGTTTTCTAAAACGGTAAAACAGGGCTCTTCCACAAGGTTCTTGGGAGATAAATAAGATTAGATAAAATAATAGAAAGAAATTGTTTTAGAAAGGGTTTTCAGAAGAATAGAGATAAGAAATGAAAGGAAGTCTTAAGAATTATTTTTTTTAATTTTGTTTAATGTTTATTTATTATTGAGAGAAAGAAAAAGACAGAGCATGAGCATGGGAGGGACAGAGAGACAGGGAGACACAGAATCCAAAGCAGGCTCCAGGCTCTGAGCTGTCAGCACACAGCCTGCAGTGGGGCTCAAACCCACAAACCACGAGATCATGACCTGAGCCGAAGTCGGAGACGCCTAACCAACTGAGACACCCAGGGTCCCTTAAGTTTTTACAAATCTCAACTAAACAAAAGATCACTTCAGTGAAAACTTTTGACCTCTGGCTCCCCTACATCCGTTCTCCATGCTTCCGCACTGTGGCTGGAGTAGTAATCTTGAAAAACACAAATATGGCCATTCATTCACTCCGGTTTAAAACCCTTCCCTGACTACTTTGGCCTTTAGGGTAAAGTCCAAATGCTGTGATCAGCTCCTGAGCCTGCAAGATCTGGGCCTCATTTCTTTGTCACTCTGCATTTCAGCTGTAGGGAACCTCTTTTATTTCCTTAGAAGCACCACACTCTTCTCAGCCTCAAGTTCTAACACTGTTTCCTCTTCCAGAATTGTGCTTTTTCCTTCTGTCAGTGCACTTGTTCAAAACCCATTTTTCTCAGACTCTAAACTCCTTAAAAGCAGAGATCACATACTTAACATTTCTGCTGCATTCGCCAGATCTAGCTGACTCTGAGTTTAATTTTTTCACACAATATATGTAATTATGTATTAGGAAAGATCCTTCATAAAGTGTCATGCATGGGGCCTGAAATCCCTGGTACAGTTTGCAACCGTTTTTCTTTGTCTCAGGAAGAGAGGAGATTAAAGAAGTATTAACTATTGTTCTCAAGCAAGGTAAAGCAGAATTTCTGGATTTCTGGGCTCCTCCAATTAAAAAAAAATCATTTATTTATTTATTTTGAGAAAGAAAGTATGCATGCATGGGGGTAGGAGGAGGTGAGGGGCAGGGAGAGAGGGAGAGAAAGAAACCCAGGGCTGGTTCAAACTCATGAACCTTGAGATCATGACCTGAGCTGAAATCAAGAGTCGGATAACTAACTAAGCAATTCAGGCACCTCTGGATTCCTTCTGAAAGACAGAGTTGCAAAACAATAAAAAGGAAGTGACTGTAAAACCTCTGCATCAAGCCATTTTGCTGAGGAATTATGATTGTTTGAATTGGGAGAAACCAGAACAGATGAAGCGAGAACATTGTGAATGAAGATAATCAAGAACATGTTCATTTCTGCCAAGATGATAGAAGAAAAAAAAGGGTCAGGACACTCCCCCGAAATAGTTGCTCAGTTGGACTCATAAAGGTTTGATGATCTAAGTGTCCACCCCTCTTCTTTCCCATGCCAGGCAGGGAAACCAGCTCTGGGAGTCAGGCTAGCCTCCCAATTAAAGCATGTCCCATGAAGCAGGGCACAGACATGAAGTTGGCAATAGCAATTATATTGACATCATCTAAAATTGGACATAAAAAGACCATAAGCCTTTTGACTGTGTCTACCCTTTAATGTTATATAATTTTTTGATAGATTGCAATACAAAAGAATCAAAATAGTTTTACCTGGAGAGGAGATGCAGCCTTAATTTGGGTAAGCTGCAGATTACTATGGGCTTAGCCCAGAGTAATCCTTTCATAAATATTTCTCAAATTAATAAATAGATGAATCAACAGAAGCAATGTCAGCCTAATCGGGTATTTAAAAAATGGCTCACACATAGTAATTTGTTAAATCCATAAATATGTTGAGTCATTCAAGAATAACCTTAAATAAATACTTTGTTGTCATAAGAGTATTGGGCAATTTCAGTGTGTTTTCAAGCATGACGTTAAATCTTTTCAACCAGACAAATTCTTAATTCACAGGTGATCCATACCACCGCTCAGTGTTATGGTTTTAATTTGTTTTTATTTTATAGCCCAAGAAGAATTGGATTTGCTTGGATAATTTGTTTTCCGAACTGTATTTTTATTCTTGTAGGAGATGAGAGCAATGTGAAGGACAAATTAATCTACTGAAGAAAGCTTGGGATATTTCTCAAAACAAGAGAGTGACAGAGGTCTCATTTAATTCTGCTTCTTTGAACTCATACCTACATAAGACAATAGAGAGACATGATTTGAAATTATGATGATTTACTTTATAGGAAGACATCATTTGTTTATTTTTGCTGGTTTTAAGAAGCCTCAAATCTCACTTTAAAAAACAGTCTGAAAGTAAGAATAACTGAGTTGTTATCTCATAACATAACCAAAGAGATAATATTATGTTTGATGATATTGTATTGCATCTGTAGATCAGAGACTCTTCTTTTATTAAAATTAGAAGTCATAAAAGCAACTGACATTCATTGAATGCCTATTATGTGCCAGAACTGTTCTAAAGGATTAATTTAGATTAATTCATTTACTCTTCATTTCAACTCTGAGAGGGAGGTACTTATGTTATCCAACTCTTTTTATAGACAAAGACCCAAAGACACAGAAAATTTAAATAAGTTGCTTGAGGTTAACCAAAGCCATGGCAGACTTAGGACCTGATCTTAGATCTGTCCTGGTATAAATGTTACTAATTCCATTGTATATCAAAAAATTCTTCTTGCAGGAACAAATTTGGATCTGAGGTTAAATAACATCTCCATATTCCTCACCAGCCCATTTAGAAAATAAATCTGGACTATCTTTTTAAAAAAAGAACAATGGAGAATGTCCTTTCTAGAGCATGTAGAATAAGATGTAAGCAGGAGAGTAATCTATCCCCTTTCTAAGTACTAAGGATCATTTTTAAACTGAGAATCCATTTGATATTTTAGCAATTCATCTGAGATCAGGACATTATCAGATTGAATCATAAACTGTTGGTGTCATAGGTCAAACCTGGTCAACTTTCAGTAACTTCATATGGTTGAACTTGTTAACTTTCAGTTTCTTCCTGTGGCACTTCAACCCAGAGTGGTTACAGTAAACAATGCAAACTAAAATTTCTATTTGCAAATCTAGAATTGTTTAGGGCCCAGTAAAGTCTGGGCTAACAGAAGACACAGCCACTATATTCAAGGAACTTAGAAAAAAGTCAGACATGAAACAATTAGGGTCAAAGCAACACACAGATAATTATCATATCATTGTGGAGTTGTAGATGGGGAAAGCTACAGAAATTTGGGTAAGTGTCTGGATGTGAGCTTTGTGAAGAGGGATTAGTGTGAAAGGGCTATACAGTTGTTTGAGACAAGAAGAATAGCATGATGACAAACAGACAACTGGGACTATCATGAAGTGTGAAACATGTAGAGTCAGATGGAAAAAAACTGGATCTGGGTTCAAGGGGTCCGTGCAAAGCTTAGGCTGGACAGTAAGAGAGGAGTGCTAAAAGTGGGAGGACAGATTTCTGGACTTGATTCTGCCAGAGATGCCATTCAGCTTTTCCTTGAGAATCTTTGAGTACAATCACATTTTCTAGGAGGATTAAGCTGGTAACAGGCATAGTATAAGAGACTAGGGCAGAGTAATTGGTGAGAAGTCCAGCTAAATGGTCCACTGCCAAGTGTGAGGGCCAGGGTCAGGGCAGTGAAAATGAGAACAATATTTTGAATTCAACACATTGAATTAGAGACACAGTTTGAAGGAAGATTTACGTAATAGGATTTGATTTCTGATTTGATTTATTTATGGCATAAAAGAAGACTAAGATATTGAGACCAAGTAGGTTAAGAAAAATGGGGTTTTATTGCTTTGAAGATAAGTAAACATGGGGAAAAGTAAACAGTTGGGAAGATGATTTATTACAATAAATATAAAAAATAATAATAGTTTATCATTGACTGACCACTGCCTCAAGCATAATATATGTAGGAAGTACATATATACAGGCAAACACACATGTGTATGTACTACACTCAATCCTTAAAATAATATTACAAGACAAGTATTAATATTTCAATATTATAAGTAAAGAAATGTAGATTAAAAGAGATAGAGTTCCCCAGAGTTGCTCATCACGAAATATTGATGACTTCTAAGAACAACGCCTCTGCTCTTTCATCTTTCACCCAAGTGGAATTTGATATGACAGCTAAACATTCCAGAGACTATATCTAAATACAGCACAGAATAGAAGATGAGAGTAAGAATGGGAAGTGAAGACCGGATCGTTGAACTTGGAGGTCATCAGGATTAGCTGAGCTTTGGAAGAAGGTGATATACTCAGGAATTAGGAATACAAGAGGAAGAAAAGAAAACAAAATGAAAATCCTGGGAATTACTTAGAACAATGGAATGATAGCTAGAGAGTTTGGAGGGCAGGCCGGGAAAGGTTAAAAGAACCAGCGAGTTAGTGTTGGTGAATCCATTATCATGTGTCTCAATTATTTATTCAACAATATGTGTTGACAATTTACAAACCCCCAATTAATTGTTTTGTTTTATTTGTTTTGTGAGAGAGAGACAGAGAGAGAGAGAGCAAGTGGGCAAGGAGCAGAAAGAGAATCTCAAGTGGGGTCCAGCCCATCAGGGTGGAGCCCAACAGAAGGTTCCATCTCATGAACCATGAGATCATGACCTGAGCCAAAATCAAGAGTCAGATGCTCAACCGACTGAGCCAGACGAGCACCCACCCCCAATTAACGACAGCTGCTGTGACTTTAGTAGTGAATAAGTCTAGACATGGCCTCCGTCTTCATGGAAGTAGAAGGCAGAGAAGACTGAGTTCATCCAATAATTACACCTACAGTTGTAAGTTTTTAAAAAGATACCAGCTGCTGTGAGAGTTATAGTAAGAGCCACATCTGGAATGGTGTAGAAGGGGTCACAGAAGGCTTCCTTAAGAAAGGGACAAATGAGATTTAAAGGCCCAATGGAAGCTAAATAGGTGGAAAGTGTTCTAGCCAAAAGGGGCTGCTAAAAAGAGAAGGAACGTGCTCAAAAGTTGAATGTCAAAGAGGAAGAGAAACTGAGGCACCTGTCTGGCTCAGTTGGTAGAGCATGTGACTCCATCTCAGGTTGTGAGTTTAAGCCCCACATTTGATTTAAAAAAAAAAAAAAAAAGGAAGAGAAACTTGGAAGGTGTCAGTGGGGTTAGGGGGATAAAAATGCAAAGCTGGAGTCCAGGAAGGCTTAGGGTCTTAGGAACAACCCACTTTTTCTAGATCAAGCACTTCTGGAGCATGAGCTATCCAATCCCAGGCTTTCGGAATCTCAATTCTTTCAGGTTTATAGTCATGGAGGCAGCTTCTATCTGTAACTGACTACAAAAGGGCTTCTGCACTGTTACCTCACTGACCTTCCCCACAGTTTCGTTTGGTGACAAATAAGACCTATCACCAAAAACTGCTATTATTTTTAATGCTTAAAAATTGTTCATATGATTTTTGCTAATTAGATTGCCCCTTTAAAATTAAATTACAATGTCACTAGAGAAACTTGGCCTACCATGGCTGACATAATGTACCTAAAAGGGGTATTAAAATGAAGAAAGCTAGGGGTAAGGTAAATTTCAGAAAATGTTGAGAGAAATCTGTTCTATTTTTTCCTCTTTTTTTTAAAAAAAGAAATTTAAATGTTGATTTATTTATTTTGAGAGAGAGAGAGAGAGTGAGCATGTACTGTCAGTACAGAGCCCAACACAAGGCTCAATCTCAGAAACCATGAGATCATGACCTGAGCCAAAATCAAGAGTTGGATGCTTAACCAACTGAGTCACCCAGGCACCCCTCTCTTGTCCCCCTCATCTGTAGTTCTAAAATGGAGTAAAAGAGCAGCAAAATGCAAGTCTTTTTCCCCATAAAGAAGTAAAACTCCATAGCCCCCTCAACCTCTGTGTTCATAAAGTAGGGCATAGAGAAGAGCAAGATGGTAACATTGCTGGGGACAATATTGCACCCCTGTGCCAGTGCGCTCAGCACACTTGTTACTTGTATTGTCATAAACACCACATTGTAAGGAAGTTACATCTGCAACTGGCAAATGGATTTGGGGGGCAGAAATCTACATGGTTGATACATTCTGTATCCTTTGTTTAAAAAAATGTCTTGGTCTCCTAGCAACATTGTAGGGAAATCCATCAGGGGTATGAAATTAGATGGCCATGTAGGCAGAATACCTGTAGAGTGTTCAGTTTTATGAAAAGCTTTCACTAAAAATTATATATATTATGCAAAATGTTACAGTAATGTAAGGTTAAGTAGAAATTGTTCAACACCCCCACCAACAATTCAGGATTCCAACAGTACCCAGTAGCTAAGGGTCTACAATGTACGGGGGAAAAATAAATGACATTATGTAGGATGCCAAAGAGAGTAGCTGGTAGCAATTCATGATTAGGGAGAATTTCCTTCTCAAAAAAAGATTTCAGAGCATTCTGATCCAGGCTCTTCTTTTGTAAAACAAACCTTCTCTCAACTTGGGAGATGGAAGGAAATGAAACATTTTCTCCTGTAAATAAACAAACAAGTGAATAAGTAAGTTAAAATTATAAAATTCAAGAACATGGGTATAAAACCATGCATTTCGTAGACAGTGGACAAGTCAAAACCCAGTCAGTGCAGGCTCACGTTGTTACCCTCCCTCTCATAGAGTGTTTGAAGACCAGCTATATGTTATTTTCATGTGTGGATTTTTTTTTGCATCCTTGAGTGTATTTATATGCTTTATACCAGTTCTTTCAAGATCTTTGTCTGCCAGTAATATCACTTCTGCCATTTCTGCTTCTATTTTATAGATATCTTTTTCTTCTCGTTATAAGTTATACTTTCCTTCTCCTTTGTATGGCTGGCACTTTTTACCTGGGGTCCAGACATTGTGAGTGTTACACTGTTGAGTACTGGATTTTGTCAAGGATTTCCCCCACCCTCCCTTTAAGGAGTATTGGGTTTTGCTCTGGCAAGTGATAAATTGTCTGAGAATCAGAGCATTTTCACACTTACCTTATAAAGCTTTGTTCCAGTGAGCCCAAGATAGCCTTTTTACTCTGGGGATAATTTAGCTCATGACCCTGATGCCATGTGTATTATTAGGTCTTTCTACTCTTGCTGGTGAGAACACATTCCCAGTGTAAACTCAAGATTGTTCTACTTAATGTTTTCTGGTGTGCTTTCCCCCAGGCCTTGGAGAATTTTACCCCACATGTATTCAGATCAGTGTAAAGCCTCAGTGGGACCCCTCTGTATCCTTTGGGAACTCTCTCTATAAGCAGTTTTCTCCTTTTTGCTTCTCCACTCAACACACTCTGTCCACTTTGGTTTCCCCAAACACAGATCTCTTTTTCTTCCATTCAGTGAGATCTCCAGTCTCTATTTCAAATCTCCCTTCTCGCTTCTGGGCCTGGGCGCTGGCTCCAGAAAGTAAGCTTGTGTAATCACAAGAAAGACATAGTTAACATCACCTCCCTTATGAATCATAGTCTGGACTGCATGTCATCTATCATCTAGAAATTTCTGTTTTATACATTTTGTTGATTATCTAGTTGTTTATAACAAGAAGGCAAATCTCACAGCAATCAATCCTTCTCAGGTAAGAGGAAATAAATAAATATGAAATTATACTGACTTTTCTATTCATATGCATAATGATTTTTATTGGTTCATTTTGTGTTTCGTATAAATTGGAATTGCTGTCTGGTATCACTAGATTTTTGTCTGAATCACTTCTTTAATATTTCTTAAGGCAGGTCTGGTAGTAACAAATTCTCTCCTTTTTTGTTTATCTGAGACTGTCTATTTCACCTCCTGTTTTGAAAGATAGTTTTACTGAATAAAGATTCCTGGTTGACAGTTTACCTTCAGCTCTTTGAATATGTCACATTACTGCTGTCTGGCCTTCATTGTTTCTAATGAGCTGGCAGCTATTAATCTTACTGGGGTTTCCTTGTATGTGAGGAACCATTTTTCTCTTACTGTTGTCAAGATTTCTCTCTCTCTCTTTTTTTTTGGGGGGGGGCCTTCAATATTTTTACTGTGATGTACCTGATTGTGGACCTCTTTGAGTTTGTTCTATTTGGCATTTGTTGAGCTTCTGGGATGTATAGATTAATATTCACCATCAATTTTGGTAAGTTATTGCTATTATTTTTTTTCAATTTTTTCCTTTCTATCCTCTCCTTCTGGTACTCCAATTACACATATGTTGGTGCACTTAGTAGTGTCCACATGACTCTGAATGTGTGTTAATTTTTCTTCGTCTTCCTTTTTCTTTCCCGGTACTTCAGACTGTGTGATCTCTATTGATCCGTCTTGAAGGTCACTGAATTTTAATGATGTCAGTTCAAATTTAATATTGAGGCCCTCTAGTAGTTATTGTACTTTTCAACTCCAGAAATTCGATTTGGTTCTTTTAAATAGCTTTTACCTCTTTATTGACATTTTCTATTTGATGAAACATGATCATTAAATGTTCCTTTAGTTTTTTAAGCCTGACGTCTTTTGTTTCCTTGGCCATAGTTATTGTAGCTGTTTTAAAGTCCTTGTCTGCTAAGATGAGCATTTAAGCCTTTTAAAATGCATTTTCTATTGCTTTATTTTTTAATTTTTCTTGTATATGGGTCATACTTTTCTAGAGTTGTATTACATGTCTAATAAAATATTTGTTGAAATGGGTACACTTTAGAAAATATATTGTAGCAAGTCTAGGCACTGATTCCTCCCAACTTGGGCATTATTACTGTTGGTTTGATACTTTGTTAATTATTTAGTGACTTGGCTCAACTGATTCTAAGAAGTCTATTTTGCCCACAGTACCTGCTATTTTATGTCCTTGCTCAGACTTTTTTCCCTTTATTTTAATCTTTTAGTGTGGCTACCTAGGGATCACCCTTGGGTCAGCTTAAGCCACTTAATGATCAAAGGTTGTACTTAAGCCCTCTTAATCAGTTATATTTTTATCCTTTACAATTGAATGTGTGTGTGTGTGCCTTGGAGGCTGTTGTCATAGTTCAGAGAGTTTATGGGTTTTTCTCTATGTTTGCCCAAGAACTAGAAGATTGGAGGTTCTCTCTCTGATGCTCTCTGAGAGGGCACGCACATGCATTCTGTGGGCATGTACATAGTCTTCCAAGCTGCCAGGGATGAAAGTAATTTTATTTGTGAATACGGCTTTCTAGGAGTGGCTCTTACTAGAGTAGGTAATTGTTTAGTTAGTGTTTAGTATTCCAGTGAGCCTTCTGCCCTGTTAATGGGTCTGTGTGCAGCAGTTTTTTAAATAAAATAGATAGTTGAATCTCTTTGAAGTATATCATAATTCATATTGTAAAAGTTTTCAGGAAAATTATCTTAAAGTCACAAAGGAGGAAAAATCCCATGTAATATTCCCTCGTGGATTAATGTACATTGTTAACATTCTCTAAAAAGAAACACTCTTTCATCTTAATTAGGGTATTTAACTACTTCTCACGTATTTGTGCAGTGAAGACTGATTTTTCTCATTCTAGGATTGATTTGGAATGTACATTATGCAAACAAAAACAACTGATTCACAGCATCTTCTAATATGTTTAAAAGATTTTCTTCACTATTTATTTATTTATTTATTTATTTATTTATTATTATTTTTTAATAGTTTATTGTCAAATTAGTTTCCACATAACAGTCTTCACTATTTAAATAATAAAATTTTCTTTTTGGGGGGTCTGATTCTGGAAAGATTACATATCCCTTCTAAAATATGTTTAAAATGCAGAAAATTTAAAAAAGGACAAAATTAGCTAAAATATCACAATGACAGAAAACCACAATTACCATTTAAGAACATGCTTCCATATATTTCAGAAATACGCAAATAAGTTTCGATGTTCTTTGGTAACTTCTTTTTCATTCACCAGTAACTGTGTTACCATTTTCATCTCAAAAAATACAGATACACATAATCCATAAGAGGAGAGTTTGATTTATTTTTTTTACCAGAAATGTAGAATTGTAATAATACACCTGCATTCAAAGCACACTGCCACCATAGGTGAATGCAATGTCCATTTTGGTTTCTTTTATTTTTACCTTCATCTCAATCCCTGGGCCCTTCCATTCCTCTTACTTATAATAAATTTGACATACATCCTTCAATATGTATGAATCCCTATAAAACATAAAATCTTGGCTTATAGATACATTTGTATACCTATCTGCAGATATATCTATATATTATACTATATTATTTAATATTATTATATATTACATTATATATTATTATATATTTATATATTTAAATCAATATATTAAATTATATATAAGTATATCATGTATGTTATATTATATATAAAAGTAATATATACTTATATAGAGTAACATATACACCTACAAATAGGTATACAAATGTACCTACAAACCAACATTATATTTTTTATAAAAATACATATGTATCTAAGGATGTATGTCAAATTTATTATAAATAGTGTATATGTATACATATATGTACAATATATAATATATACAATAGATGAAGATATGTGCTTATATACTGCATCAGCAAATAACACTATACACAAACACAGAGTACACTAACACAGTTGAATATACCAAGCCACACAAGAATACATTATTGTTCATAATCCCCATTTACACATTTTTCCTTTTGACTCATTTTGACGATAATTACAGTCTCAAAAGTGCTTTTTGCATGATTCTGCCTCACCATTGGACAAAGAAACAAACATAAATCAAAGAGTCAGAAGACTTACTTGGCACCTCTACATTTTGTTCAAAACCTAAAATTGTCTCTTCGTCTACAATTTGTGAAGATGTCTCTCTGTCCTTGACTGTTTACACTTGGCTTCTTCCCTTCCTCATACCTCTTTAAATCATGCACACTTCTTATTTCAAGATAAGGATCTATATTTTACAATAGTATTTTAAAAAATGTATTAGAGGGGTGCCTGGGTGGCTCAGTTGGTTAAGCATTCAACTTCGGCTAAGGTCATGATGCTGTAGTTCCTGAGTTCTAGCCCTGTGTTGGGCTCTGTGCTGACAGCTTGGAGCCTGGAGCCCTTTTCAGATTCTGTGTCTCCCTCTCTCTCTGCCCCTCCCCAACTAATATTCTCTCCCTCTCTCTCAAAAATAACAAATAAGCATTAAAGAGATGTATTAGTTAGAAATTTAACAGGTCTTTTTAAGGTGATGTCAGTATTTTTATTTTGGCATGGCTGCTTATGTTAGAGTTCTTTTTATAAGATTGCAAGGCTTTAGAGTAGACTATCTCAATCCTATTTCTCTCCTGCACTCTGTTACTGTTGGTGCATGAATTTGCAGAAGTGTTGTTTATTTCAAAGTACATATATTATATTCTCCAAGGGGTGGGTCCTGATTATGCCTCCAATCTATGTTCACTCACACATCCCTTGAAAATTTGTGATATTCATAGGAATGAATTTGCTGAGTAACAGGTTATATGGATATCTAATTTTACTGTATGTACACTGACAGATTTTTCTTTAGAATCACTATACCAGCTCATATCACCACCAATGTTTCCCCCATATCTTGCTTTTTAACAACTAAATAATATTCCATCTTATGGAAGGGGTACTATAATTCATTTACCAATTATTTACTTTTGGACCTTTGTGTATATTTTTAATTTTTGATATATTATATTAAGTCTTATAGATATGCATCCTTCTGTATAAATCTTAGTCCAATGTTTTGACTATTTTTTAAAGCTAATTTCCTGAAAGCATAGGAATAGTCGATGATTAAATAACAATTATATAATACTTTTGATGCCCATTGCCAAATTGCTTCGCAGAAAGCTTGTACCAGTTAGAGTTCCCATCAGAAATCCCTTCTGTGTTCATTCACAAAATATTTATTAAGTGCCTAGTATTTTCCAGGTACTGATGGAGTTATTGGAGATTAGACAAAGAATGATCTCCATTCTTAGCAGAGGCAGGATGGAGGAAGAAGCTCAGGAAGGATATGATCTCAGTTGGGAGCCAATTTCAGGCTGTCCCCAAAGGAAGCTCAGCAACAAGTTATAGTGTGGAATTAGTCTCCTCTTGACGCAGGAGGTCAGACCATCTGTCATCCATGTCTGCTGAGGTGGAGAATGTAGAGTGGGATGCTGGACAGAGAAGCCCTCCATTCAATTAAAAACAACTCTCCATTAACAGGGGCAGTTGTGCTTTATTAGCTTCCACTACTGACAGAGGTTAGGGTTGAGGACAGCTTCCTGGTGAAGGGCATCTGGGTAAAGTACTAGTTTTCTATGAGCAAGAACTTGGCAGAAGCTAAAACCTCAAACTTTTAAGTCAACAACTCTTGAGATTTTGACTTCTAACAGATAAGAACCTCACAATCAGAGGGTCTATTCAAGCTATCTCACAACTACTGGTCAGTGTGTTGGTCCATAGTAAAAATCTAAAACAACCAGGGGAAAATTTAGAAGTCTATCTACTCCATCTTTTTCTTTCAAGGTAGATAATATTCACCTCATTCTAATTAGAGAGAATTTGGGGCTTTCATACTTCTTTAGGCCAAAATTTAATCTTATTTCTACCAGGTGTGATTATAAGTGCAGATGGGCAATTACATCTCTCCATTTCTAGGTAAGGAAAGATGAATGAGATTCTGTTGGGTGCATTAGGGGTCAGAAGCTAGTGTCACAACTGGAGTGACCAACCAGTTGGGTTAGCCTAAGACTAAAGAGTTTCCTTGGACAGCACAAGAACTTTCATTTTTTAAAAAAGTGTATTTATTTATTTTGAGAGAGAGAGAGAGCACAAGCAAGAGAAGGGCAGAAAGAGAGAGAGAGAAAGAGAGAGAAGGTCCTAAGAAGGCTCTGTGCTGACACAAGGCTCAAACCCATGAACCATGAGATCATGAATTGAGCCAAAATCAAGAGTTGGTTTCTTAACCAACTGAGCCACCCAGGTGCCCTAGAAGTTTGATTGTAAAACTGGAATTATCTCAAGCAAATCAGAGTACTTGATCACCCTGTGTCTCAATTAAAGACTCAAATTTTATAAATATTTATTTTTACAAATTGTAATTGTCCAATCTTTTCCAATAGTTTGTGATAATCGTTGAGTTTATCATAACTGTATTGTTTATAAAGGCAAAATAAATTTACCCAAAATGTTACAATTGTCACGTTAATTTACCCTTAACCCACAAATTTACCCTTAACCAAGATCTTTTTTTTTTAATTTTTAGAGCTACAAATATTGCCAAATCACAAAAGAAATCAAAGGCAATGATGAACTCAAGAGAGATAAATGACTTAAAATTTTAAAACTTAATTCTAAGTGAGAGTTGCTCTACTCTATCTAGTTCTCAGCCCTTTACACACTACGTTCTCAGACTGCAAACACATTTTGTAAAGGTGTCTTCATCCATCCCTGACTCAAACGTCAATGCCCAGAACTTTCACTTGTTGGCCTCTATCACCATATTGATTGATTGCTAAAATATGCACAGGGACTTGGTAAATGCAGAATAAACTAGAGAGAGAAAATCAGGAAGAGAAACTGAGAGGTGAGAAGGGCCAAGCAACACTGAGGTGGGCCAATAAAAGCATTTTTAGGAAGAGAAGTGCCAAACAATGAATTCTCAGTTCACATTCTCACAGTAAGTTTTTCCATTTCCAACTCCAGTAAAATCTTTCATACATGCAAATATTGTGTGGGTTACATCTTACAGGATCCAAAATATAGTAGGGTTTTGTTTTACTTCAAGGTTGACATGGTTTGATAGAAGGACAACTGGAGTAGTATGGAAAACAGTTCCTACAAGTGAAATATGTCAGTAGGCAAAGATGCTTAGGGCCAGAGATAACCATGAAAACAACTCAAAGAAACTTTTGTAATGTATTTTCCACAATCTATAGAATGGGGAGTTCCGAACACCCTTATGTGGATATGAAGGGACAGGGTGATTTTAAGTTAGCTGGCATCTCGGTAACAAGTGTACATTTTATGACTCCCTAATGCCCAGGTTTAATTTATCCTAAGTGCCTTTTACATTCTATCCAAGACTGACCATATCTGCACAAACCAGTTTTTGCAGCAACCGGCATATCAGATAAGACAGCCTCTGTATCCATGGTCTTTCCCCCACTCTATTGCACCACTCTAGCCTGCTATTTCTAATAAAGTGCAGTCTCATTCTGTATCAATCACATCTTCCCACTACTAAGTACCGACATCTATATTTTCAGAAACGGAGAAGATGAAATAAATATAACATGGAAAAAGTTCTGCTACAAAATCTGCTGTGAAATACAACCCTTTTTTGTTGATGGGCTTAGCCGCCTTACACAGATTGAGTGATTGCTCTGTGAAAATATGCAGCATGTAAACCTACCAGCAACATTGTCAATTTGTTCTTCCCTGATGGATCAAGGACAGAATGTCAGCAATTCATTTTGGGGAGTCACAAAAATTATAGATTAGGAAGATTACTTGACATAGGAAACTTATCAGGAGATGCAGGTTGTTACCAGCAGTGGAGAAAATAACTGTTATACTTGCAAATGAGGGGCTTTATCATATGCCTCACTGCATCACTGTAAACACTCTCTGGGAGCCTTTTACCAAGGCATATCTGTGCCTATGCATCCTTCTGGAAGCATTTATAAAGTAGAAAAGTTGAAATCAACTTTGACACCCATATCAATCTTGAACATCTTCCAAGACTGAGTTGATTTGTTTTCCTGGGAGAGAACCATGAGAAGGAAACTGATAGTTGCCATTAGGTCACCTTCTCTAGTCTCTGGGGACAGCTCATTGCAATATGCTTGTTTTTCATTGTATGTTATTAGAAAATCATGAACAATAATGCTTCCATAACTTCCTTTTTTTTTGGATGTTTTCTTCCCTTTATTTCTTTTCATTCCTTTTTTTAAAATTTAAATCCAAGTTAGTGGACATATAGTGTAATAATGATTTCAGGAATATAATTTAGTGATTCACCATTTACATATAACACCCAGTGCTCATCGCCACAAGTGCCCTCTTTAATGACCCTCACCCATTTAGTCCATCCCCCCCACCCAACATGCTACCAGCAACCCTCAGTTTGTTCTCTGTATTTAAGTGTCTCTACGGGCTTGTGTCCCTCTCTGGTTTTATCTTATTTTTGCTTCCCTTCCTTAATGTTCATCTGTTTTGTATCTCCAGTTCCACATATGGGCTTCCACACTTTCTAAGGAGAATTCATGCAAATGTATATAAAGGAAAGTTTCTCTAATCATATAACTTTCTCTTTTACCAGTTACCATAAAAACAATTTTATCTTATTCTTTGTTAAACTCTGTCAACTCTGCCATGCCCTTTCTACGTCTTTCAGACATTTAAGAAGGCTTTTCCTCCTTCCAGACATTAAACTCTCTCTGAAGAAACAAACATAACATATACATCACATTGATTATGGTATTGAGATGCCTGTCTCTAGCTTTACAGTATGTATAATGCTTCAAGTAGAGAATATTACCCCTCTTCTTTGATACTTTCTTAGATGCAAAATAAAAACAATTTTTTTTCTTTTACTAAAAGTTACGATTTTCTGTATTTAGTGAAAACATTCTGGAATCTAAGCCTTCAAACTTCTTAATATTTTTAATAATTACAATCTAAATCACTATCCATCTATGTCTGGACCCCATTCTTACTCTTAGATACCAGGAAGAATCAGGAGGAATAGAGAATAAAGAGTTGTTTTTACTAAATAGTGCTGACTTCCAAAAGTTTGACATACTGATGGAGATAAAGGTATCGGGCATAAAGGGAGAGTCCATTTACTCATTCCAAAACTTCTGTCAAGGGCCTACAGCATGTCACATACTGCACTAGACGCCAGAGGTAGAAAAATGAACAAGACCGTGGAAATGATGAAAACGATGCTCTACAATGGTGTTAACATTTGTCACTGTAATTAGAGCACAGAGGAGGGAGGTTTCAATCTTGGTTGAAGGGTTGGGATCCCAAAACTTTACCTGCAAGTTTCTTAGGTTGGTATTGGAAGATAAGTACATTTTAGCCAGAGAGACAGGAAGAGAGAAGGAAAAGTGGAAAAGGAAAACAAGAGGAAAACGGAAGCCCTCCTCCCTTAGGGATCTAAGCCTGCAAGTGAGTGACTGAATATTCAGGGAATGATCACATAAGCATCAAACACATACTCTTCTACATCAGCGTTTGTCTTCAGAATTGAAGTCTGAAGCCTTAGTTCAATGAGAGTGTTATTTTTTTTAAGGACCATGAAAAAAATAGACATTTAATGACTGCTTAATAATAAAAAGGGGAGCCAGGGACTGCATTTTGATTCTTTTGCAAATTGTGAAGCTCTTCTGCCCTTGCTCCCAGTGTGTATATTATATAATGGGGAAAACCCTGAGGCATTACATCTTAGAGGCAGAATAACAAAGTCAGGTTTGCCCCTGGGCTAGGCTGAAGTTCCTCTGATTCCAATGGGCTGCACTATTCTTTTGTTTTTTTTTAATGTTTTATTTATTTCTAGGAGAGAGAGAGAGAGAGAGAGAGCGTGAGCAGGGGAGGGTCAGAGAGAGAGGGAGTCGCAGACTGAAACAGGCTCCAGGCTCCGAGCTGGCAGTCAGCACACAGCCCGATGCGGGGCCCGAACCCACAAACGGCGAGATCATGACCTAAGCGAAAGTGGGACGCTCAACCGACTAAGCCACCCAGGCGCCCCGTGGGCTGCACTATTCTTTATTCCTTAAGTCTAACAGGAATGAAGAACAGGAGTGCTCTTTTCCTGATGGAAATTGCGCCTTTCAACTTTACAACTTTATCTGCGTTTTAGTGGAGAAAAAGAGAAGACACTACAGAGAGGGGGAGCTATTTGCTGCTAGAGTAATCTTCCACTCCCCAAAATGATCAGTCAGAGGAAAAACTCCCCGAGACAGTTCTCTTGTCTGATGGGTTCTCTGGTTTTGGGTGATGCTGCAGTAAAGAGAAGGAATCACAAAGGTGGTGAGAACGAAGAGGAGATGGAATTAGCCAAAGTTGCTAAACTGTTTTATATGATCAAAAGGTGAGAGAAGTCTGGGAAAATGAGATAAGAAAACCTACATGCAGTAAGAGTGGATAAGAAAGTATTTGAGAAGTAAGGATCTGAAGGGAGGTGTTGGGAATACTGCAGCAGATAATGGAAGCAGCTAGATGATGAAAGGGAATTTAACATGTATTTAGACACCCTCAATGCTTCCCATGAAATACTAGCAACACCATGGAAAGTGTAAAATTTATTTTGATTTCCAGGACTGTATTTCTTCAGTCATCCTGTGCTCCAAGATTGGACCCTATGGCTCCCGTTTAACAAGAATTATGCTGCCTTGACATGTAAGCTTACTAATCAACAATAATATTAATCTCATTCTGCCCAATACGGTAACCACGAGTCACATGTGCTTATCAAGTGCTTGAAGTAAGGCTAGTCAGGCTTGAGAGGCATTTTAACTGTAAAATGCACACAGGAATTTGAAGACTAGTCCAAAAATTTTCAAGGCAAGAAACCAAAATATTGTTATTAATAATTTATACATAAAATACATGTTGAAATGGGGATATATTGGCTACATTGAGTTATGTAAAACGTATTATTACTTTTTTATTTAAAAACCTTTTTTTTAAATGTTTATTCACTTTTGAGAGAGAGAGAGAGAGACAGACAGAATACGAACTACGGAGGAGCAAAGAGAGAGGGAGATAGAATCCGAAGCAGGCTCCAGGCTCCGATTGTCAGCATAGAGCCTCACGTGGGCCTTGAATGCAAAAAACCCGAGATCATAACCTGAGCCGAAATCGGACACTGAACTGACTGAGCCACCCAAGTGCCCTGTAAAATATATAATTAATAGTAATTTACCTGCTTCTTCCTTTTTTTTTTTTACATGACTGCTAGAAAATTTTACATTACATCTGGGTTCACAATGCCAGATTATATACATGGCTTACATTATTACATCTTTATTGGATAGCAGTGTGCTAATTTATAACAGAAACTAACCTCGAACAAAAACTAAGCACCCTGCATGAGAAGGACACTGTGAGTTTTCTGTGACTAGCAAAGAGCAGAGCTTAGTAGTTCAATTCATGAGCTCTCGAGTCCATATTTCTAGGCTTACTCTTGACACCATAATTGAGGAGTATGTGACCTTAGGTCAAACACCCAACACTTTTTGGCCTGTTTCCTAACCTGAAAAATGGAAGTGATAATTATACCTTCCTCACAGAGTGGATGATGCAAGTAAAACATTTACAATAGTGTTTTACATGATGGGAATATTAACTTTTTTTTTAATGTTTTATTTTTTGAGAGAAAGAAAAAAAATGCGGGGGAGGGACAGAGAGCAGGAGAGAGAAAATCCCAAACAGGTTCTTTGCTATCAGCACAGAGCCTGACGTGGGGCTTAATCCCACAAACTGTAAGATCATGACTTGAGCCAAAATCAAGAGCCAGATGCTTAATTGACTGAGTCACTGAGGGGCATATTAGCATTTAATATTAGCACATTTAACATGAACACCCTGGCATACTAGCTTTTATTCTTATTAGTCTTAGGGAGGGAAGGGTACTAAAATGTGCTGAGTGTTCTTTTAAGTTTTATTTTATTTATGTCTTTCTGAAAGCTCCATGAAGGCAGAGGCTGTTTCTATTTTGTTTTCCCCTTTACAGGCAAAGACTAGCACAGTGTGTGGTAGGAGCATGTTTATTGAATTTTGGAGGAATAAGTTGCGATGAAGACTCTATTAATAGACAGTATTATTACCCCCATTTTAGAGAAGAGGAAATTGAAGTTTATGGAAATTCAGAGGTTAAAAAGTTAGATGAAGTTATAAAATTCATGGATGATAACACTAAGATTTAAATCCAAATTTGTATCAACACTCACAGTTGGTGAACTCAAAGAACATTGCATCTAATTAGAGAAATAAAATGTGCTTCAAATTTAAAAAACAGTGGTAATATTACCTGCTCATAGATGATACTATTTAAATAACCTGATCGATGATTACTAAAAAAGTCCAGTGTGGAAAGACTTCATGTCCAGCAGGCACGTGCAGGAGAGGATTGGAAGGGGTAAGCCAGAAACCAGACCTTTGGAGATTCATTAGGTTTGCTTGGGTGAGTCCTGGCTTTGGGAATAGGGGTCATTTTTGGCAAATGAAACAGACTGAGCACAGATGTGGAAGTAGAAATCCAAAGACAGGTTTTGAAGCTCTAAAATGAAATTTTTGCCTGGAGAAGATAGTTCATGTAAATTTATTAGTAGGCTTTAGGCAGAAATAAACTTGAGGTTAGCTCTTAGGCTTTGAATGAAGACTGAGGTAAGGAGTTAGAACTTTGGCAAGGAAATAATCGAGTATAGTTTTTGTCTTTGTTTTTTTCTCTTTTTAGGATAGTCAGGATATGATAGTAGCAGTGTGCAAGAAGCAGAAGAAGAACGATATTGGAGGTAGGGAAATAATTAAGGAGGCTATTGCAAAATCCAGCCATATGGTAGTAAAGATAAGAATGAGAGATTTGGAAAAAAGAATGGGAAGAAAAAACAATTTATGTGATGTTGAAAACAGTGTTCAGGCCTCAAAGACCCAATCTGGATGATTAGTCACTGAAAGTAAAATATGTGAGCTTTTTGCCCTATTTAAAAATAAATATTCATTCTAGATTTATCTTGCACATAGTCCACATCTGCTTTGTTACAAGGTGTAGCCATCCTACCAGAAATAGGTAATAAATTGTATCCCTCCTTTCTCTCCTGTGCTTCAGCACGAACTCTTGTATTATTTTATATTATTTTTTTTCTTTCTGGGGTTATTTTAAGAGCTTCTGTGTTGGATAAGAGCATTTGTTCACAATTCTTTCCTTCTCTCTTCATTTCTATCTTGGCTTCCTGTGGGTAGGACACTTCTTGTCCTCTAGCCCAGAAATTTCTACCCTTAAATCTAACATTTGTGTTCTGAAGGATAACTAGGGCCTAGTAAAATTACTCACAACTTGTACAAGAATTTTAGTAAGAAGAATTCACCTCTTACATCACAGCTCTGATATCAGATAGTCTGAAGCCTGCTTGAACTTTCCAAAGCTATGTTCTTTCATCTGATTTTACAATTAATCTTTCAAGAATTTATTATTGTAAATTGTCTATATTTGAATGTTCCTTCACTGACATCCAACCTCTTTGAGATATAGGACTATGCTTTGGTGATCTTTTTATCTCTAGTTTTTAGAACAATATTTGGTACTTTTAAATATCAAAATAATGAATGACTAACACGGAGATATCTTTTTCAATGCTATTTTGCTCTTCTAGGTATTTTAAATTTTCACATACATTTTAGAAGCACCTTATCAATTTCTACCCCTCAAAATTTTGTTGCACTTTGATAGCAATTGGGTTGAATCTATACATTAGACTGAGGAAAAGGGACATATTAACCACATTGGGTCTTTCAATCTATAAACATATTCTATCTCCCCATTTCCTTCAGAAATGTCACAGAATTTTCAATGTAGAGGTTTGACATATGTTGTGTTAACTTTATCCCTAAATGTTTTGGGTTTTTTGCTTTTTTAAATGATATATTTTTTGTATTTTCATGTTTTAATTGTTTATGAAAATATATTAAAATGCAATCAATTTTTTTGTATTCCCATGTGTCTTGAAATCTTGGTAGATTCATTTATTAGTTCTGATGCTGTGCTCTATGTACACAGTCATGACAGATTTAATTCTATTTTTTTTTTACATCTTTTCATTTAATTTGTTTTTCTTGCCTCAGTACAATAACTAGACCTCCCATACAATGTTGGAGAGAAGTGGTTGAGAATGGTCATTCTTGCCTTTCACAATTCTAGAAATAAGTAGTAAGACAAGATTGAGGATGTGATTACCACTGAAATTTATATAGATGCTTAACATAAACTGTAATAAATAAGCTATGAGAAGGGACCGAGACCTTTCAATGGAGAGAGAAAGCTTTTTTAAAAAGTGTAATTACTTAAAAATTTAGATATCTAAGAGGAGTTAATGAGAAGGTGATTAATTAGTACATAAGAACCATTTCTTTTAATCCTTTTAGTATTCTAGAGTATGTCTGCTAAATGGCTTTTGTGCTATCTTGAATAATTTATGGTAGCCTTTTGCACATTTTTCTGCACTCACAAGTTCACTACAAATGGGAAAGAGGCTTATTTATTAGAGTGCTGTAGACAAAATGAGTGAGATATTGCAAATGATGCCAATCACTGTCATCCACTAGTATTCCACCCTAGGATGTATGTCATAGCGGAACATTTCCTTGGAGTAGCTGTGAGGATGGGGTGATGTTAATGAATCTTCTTGAACACAAATATGGCTGTGTAAGACCTCCTTCTGTTTATTGGATTGTTCTTACACTATAGTCAAAGTGTGTTGAGTTGTGTCTCATGGCATCATCTAAGCAAAGCAAGCCCATATTCCAGTAGTTTCTGTCTCTCTCTCCCACACTGTGCCTTCTGGGCAACCGAACCCAACCAGCTGCGGCCTGATCAATATGCCTTGAGGCTTTTATTTTAGAAGACTGAGGTGGGGCCATTTTCTCTTATTGACAAGCAACAGCTAGTCAAAAGAGATGAGGAGTTGATTACAATTTGTTTAGTCACTTTCACTTACTTAAGTGGAAAATAATACTAATAGAACAGGATCCTTGTTCAGATACAGATAAAGTAAGGCAGCCACAGAGGATGCAGTTAAAAGTCATTCTGCCTCCTCTGAGCCTCCCTGTGAGTTCACAGGTAACCTTGGCACAAGTCTTCTTTTTTTAGAGACTAGTTACTTGAGTGCCCTCCCTCTTTCTTATGTAACTGTAAAGTGGAGGTCATTCATTGTCTAAACTAGGAGTAAGGATACAATAGACTAAGAATTAACCAAAAATCTCTAGCTTTCCAAATCCAAATCCCATTTACTTCAGAACCCCATGATCGCTAGGAGGAATGAAATCATGACCCAGTCCCTTGAGAATAAAAAATTAGTCATAACAATTAAAATGGATCAGAATGGCCCCAACAAGTCCTGGTGGAAGAGAATGACAAAAAGGCCCCTGAAATAAAAATCCCTTCAGTTAAAAACAAACAAACAAACAATCAAAAAAAACAAACCTAAAGTAGAAATTCCACTCATGATGAGGGCTGATTACTCATGGTCATGCATAAGTGTTAATTCTATCATGATAAGAAAAGATAGAACTCAGTAGGCAGAGAGGGAAAGATTAGGACCTGAAGTCCCTGGGTGGGGGAAAACACATATTTTGGAACAATGCTGGTGGCGGCTGACCACAGCAAACCCCCTCAGGCGTAAGGTTCCTATTAAGAATATAACAGACACCACCTGGTATGTAACATTCCCCTCAAAAATCTGACAAAAGACCTCACTAAAAATAAGTAGACCATAATATATAACCCACAAGGAACAGAATGGCCATAGACCGTGCCTCATACAATGGAATCAAGCCAGTCAAGAATGGACTGCCCAGCACCTAGAGTGAGCAACCCAATAAGGGTAAGACCTGAGAAGGAACAAGGAGGAAGGGAAGGGAGGCCTGACCAGAACCTTATAAAACAAAGACCCCTGAGGCAGAGAAGGACAAATACCATATGTTTGCACGTATAGGAGGATTAGGAGGAACTTGACGGAGGAACAAGGGGGAGAAGAAGGGCGGAAATGGTGGGGGAAAGGGAGAGAGGCAAACCATGAGAGACTCTTGAATGCTGACAAAAACTGAGGACTGATGGATGTGGGGGGGAGGGGGGAGGGGCCTGGAGGAGGACACTTGTGGGGATGAGCACTGAGTGTTATGTGGAAACTAATTTGACAATAAACTATTTGTAAAAAAAAAAACAAAAAAAAAACAAAGACCCCTGCCTATTGTTGAGGGTATTCACTTCGAATGTCCCTCTCTGCAAAGAGAGCTTTCCTACTAATCTTCCTTTCTGATCTTAAAACTTCTAATAAACTTTTGCCTGCTGCTCATTTTGTGTCCAGCCCTTCATTCCTCCAAGTGGTGAGACAATGAACCCCAGATATTGAGATAAAAATCCTGCAACAGCAGTCTCATGAGGGATAGGCATAATGACTTGGAACCTCGAAGACTTCTAAAACTTCAACAGTTTTTCACCAACACCCACAACACCTGATTTGAAAAGTTGTGGGGAATTATTTTAAATTCTTAACCAACAGATCTGCCCAATGGAAAAAAAAAATCTGTAGAATTTGTAGAAAAAATTGGTGGGACAGCCCATAACAAAGGGTGTGAAGATGGGGAGATTCAGTCATAAGCAACATATTTACTGTTGCTGACAACCAGAGGAAAAGCCCCTGGAGAGAAGAAGCTGCAGAGGAGAGAAGAGATCCCTTTGGAGATTGTTTAAGGGGGGAATCTAGCAACTGGAGTCAGGTTGGATATAGGGGAAGTGAAGAGGACTTGCTAGTAGACAAAAGAAAGAACTTATTGAGAAAAAAGGGGGAATTGGGAAATGGGTTGCTTGGTTGAAAAGGGAGTCAAGTTCAAATCATTTTATTTTTTGTGGACTTTTTCCAAATTCTTTCCCTTTAGGTTTAAATGATAAACTTTAGCAAAGACAGCAGAGAAACAAACTGAAGCGATGGTTAGCCAACAAAGATGCATGCTCTCCTCCTGCGATACATTTAGTTTTCAGACTTGCTAGCTTTAACTGTGTCACATTGCCGATGTGTATTTTTTAACTTTTGTTCCTTCTATCAATTCTTGTCAATTCTGAAGAACTTCTCCATTTCCAGAGACTTGACTGGGCTAAAACAGCAACTGACAAGCACCTAGTACATTGCACCCTGTGGGCACTCAATAAGCAATTGTTTCCTAACTGCCTGGCTGAATGTGTCTTCAGGAACATGGGCAATAAACCGAACTGCCTTGAAAATAACAGATGGTGGTATCTGGTCGGTTTTCCCCTGAGGCCTTGTTAAATGCACAGCTAATGTCAAGAGACACCTGAATGTTGTTACCTGTTCAAAACAAGTGATGTTTCAGTCATTTGCCAACATATCTGCATATGGGTGAGAGAATGAACTACAGTCACACTGTGTCCAAAGCACCTGATGCTTGTATGACGATAAGAAAACTCAGCGATCGTTGCAAAATTGATCAGGCCTGGAGGACGAGATGCTGTGAAATATCATAAACTTGGACAGAGTTTGAACTGGAAAGTTAATTAGGAATATATGGGGAAAAAGAGAAACCTAGGGAGTTGTCTGAAAACAAGTACATAACATAGAAAAACCAATAGAAAGGACAATAAATTTCACTACATAAATCTTTAAAATGTTCTATGTAAAAATAAAGGTCAAATAAAAAATGAGAAACATTCTCAGACACTCAGTGTTAAATTGTTAATATGTAAAGTACCTCAAGAAACAACAAGAAAATCACTAAATGTGGACATAAAATTAGCAAACAGTATGAAGAGATACTTCTCTAAGTAGAAAATACATATAACTAACAACCTTTTCTTTAAAAAAAAGTTCAAGAATATTTCTAACTAGAAAAATAAAAATTAAAACCTTATCTTTTTAGCAAAGTTTTTTTCAATAATAAGGATTTTATTCTTATTTTAAAAAAGTTTAATGTTTATTATTATTGAGACAGAGAGAAACAGAGCATGAGTGGAGGAGGGGCAGAGGGAGAGGGAGACACAGAATCTGAAACAGGCTCCAGGCTCTGAGCTGTCAGCACAGAGCCCGTCGCAGGGCTTGAACCCATGAACCGTGAGATCATGACCTGAGCCAAAGTTGGATGCTCAACTGACTGAGCCACCCAGGTGCCCCGTATTTTATTTTTAAATAGTGTAAAATATTAGTCATACTTCCTAATGGACAAAAAAATGAACAGGTATCTTTAGTATTAGAATAATAATTTCTTTTGAGAAAGAGAGAGAGAAAAAAAAAAAAAACAAGCTCGGAGGGGCAGAGAAGGGGTGAGGCAGAGAATCCCAAGCAGGCTCTGTGCTCCTAGTGCAGAGCCCAATGCAGGGCTTGACCCCACAACCATGAGATCATGACCTGAGCTAAAATCAAGGGTTGGACGCTTACTGAGCCACTCAGGTGCCCCTAGAATAATAATGTTTTAAAAATTCAGGGTTTTTTGTGTTTTATTTATTTTTAAGAGAAAGCATGAGTGGGGAGGGGCAGAGTGAGAAGGGGACAGAGGATTCCAAGTGGGCTCTGTGCTGACGGCAGTGAGCCCAATGTCGGGCTCAAACTCAACAAACAACAAGATCATGACCTGAGACTAATTCTGACCCTCAACTGACTGAGCCATCCAGGTGCCCCAAAATTCAGTTCTTCATACATGCCTCATGTAGGTCATACATGAGGTATCTTCCATGTATCATACCTATCAGGCATGTAGGTATCCCTCCATGATGCAGCCCCCGCCCATTGTTTCAGACTTTCACATAGCCACCTCCTTTCCAAGTTACTGTCCAGCCAGACTGGAATTTGCAGTTCCCCAAATGCACCATGTCTTTTCATGTCTATGTTTTGGGGCCCCTGTCTAGAATGTGTTCTATCTTTGCTCACCTAGCAATCCCTGTTCACTATCTAACACCCATTCCCAACATCCCTCTTCTGCTGGATCTTCCCACCCACTCTCCCTTTAACCTCTTCTCACACCTCAGCCAAGAAATTCTCAGTATTTTCACTCCATTTATATTGTTCCATAATTTATACCACATATTATTTATTTATTTACATATGTATCTCTTCTATTACTCAGAGATCACTTAAGAACAGCATGGTGTTTTGTAGTTCTCTGTTTCCCAAGTTTCTGCCACTGAGCTTGACAGAAGAAATTAGGTGTTAGCTGATAGGAAACTAGATTAAAACTTTTAAGCCTCTGTTGGTTGCTTTGGTACGTCCCTGCACAGGCAGTGAAAGCATAACCTTAAACCAGATTATTGCATGCACACACAGACACACACACACACAGACACACACACACACACACAGCTTCTCCATAGGTGCCAAGTTTAGAGCTTTTGTTAAACTAGAGGTTTTTATATATGCAATTTCCACCAAAGTATTTGAAAATGTAAAAACTATATTATTTAATTGCTGAGTCTTCACAAAACTATACCCTCAGTGCTCAAGAAACCTAATGGCTTCATTTCTTTCCTTTGGAACTACCATGGGGAAGCATATTATAAACAGATTTCATGGCTTACTAAGTAGAGCTGTAATAAGAACCTAAACTTAATGCTCCAGTTTGCTTTCTTAGACCCCGTAGCTTGCTCAAATGTCAAGAAAGTAGGGTCACTTTATTTTCACCCACACTTTCTGTCACTAATCTCAGAAAACCATTTTTTGCAACCATAAATGCCAAAAGTAATTTTTAATCACAGATTTTATTTCATGTGGGTCATGAAGGGATTCTTGCAAGTCTTAATATTGTTTTTAGATTTTCCTATCAGTTATTCCACTGTAGTTTGGTGATATGCATTTTAAAATGTGACTGAAAAGATATGTACAGCAACATATCACCAAGGATTTGTGGTCACTGTGGCTATATTAATTCAAATTCCATTGGTGCAATGTGGTCCTTCAACTATCATAGCTTTCAAAATCTTCAAGATTTTAGAAGAAAAAGCTTGGGGCACCTGGGTGGCTCAGTAGGTTAAGCATCCAACCTCGGCTCAGGTCATGATCTCGCGGTTCGTGGGTTTATGCCCCGCATCGGACTCTGTGCTGACAGCTAGCTCAGAGCCTGGAGCCTATTTCGGATTCTGTATTTCCCTCTCTCTCTGACCCTCCCCTGCTCACACTGTCTCTCTCTCTCTCAGAAATAAATAAAACATTTTAAAAAAATAGAAGAAAAATCTTCCCCAAAACAATTTATGCTTTTATGTATCCATAATGAGGAATTCAATTAATTCAATTCTTTATCATTCACAGTTATCAGTGTGAACATACATTGTGTTGTGCCCTAATCCTTTAAAGTTAGTCTTTAGGCATAAACCAGTCCATGAGCATTTTAGGATTTGCCCCTATACTAACAGATTCCAGACTATTGTGTTTGAGTCCTCTTAAACTTTCTTTGTTTACTGTTGAAACTTATTTTTTGACGGTTAACTAAATCAGTCTCTAGCTCTTACTGCTCCAAGCTTATTACATTGTGATAATGTTCAATCATTCTTGGGAGGATTGAGAGTGGCTTAATTTCTCTCTGGATACAACAGTTTACAGATTTATCTTTGAGTTTTCTTTAAAAAATATTTTTAATGTTTTATTTATTTCTTAGAGAGAGAGAGATAGCGTGAACAGGGGAGGGTCAGAGAGAGAGGGAGATACAGAATCCGAAAGAGACTCTAGGCTCTGAGCTAGCTTTCAGCACAGAGCCTGACACGGGGCCTGAACCCATGAGCCGTGAGATCATGACCTGAGCCAAAGTCAGACGCCCAGCTGACTGAGCCACCCAGACACACCTCTTTAAGTGTCCTTTAAAAAAAATTTCCAGGGTATGGTGCATTGGCTGGAGTAGGTCCATACAAGGTCAGTTGTGTCCATCAGGAAGCTGACTGAGATGGATTTAGGAGAGCAAGGGAGTTAGGGGCTAACTCCTGGGAAAGGAGACGAAGGAAGGGAGAAGGTTGGTCAAGGAAGGTCTCAGAGTAAGTGAAGGTCTAACAGAGTCTTGGCCAACCCAACAGGGAGTTCTGAAGCACTTAACACCCATTAGAGGAGTCCCACGTTGAGCAGAAATGGCTGGGTCCTGTGGCCCACCGGTAAAGTTGAGGACTTCCTGAGAAGAGTGTGGCCTCTGCTTGACTGCTAACATGGAGCCTGAAGGCATGCGCAGCTGGAGGCCATCAGCTGAGGGGAAAGTTCTTCCTTAAACAGAGATCAAACAGGTGTACCATCCTGGTTCCATGAGTACATATACCATCTGGAATATATCTGAAAAGAAGTACAAGTTCAGAGGAAGATAGGAAAAGGTAGTTGTTTTCCTATATAGCCATTATAGGTATAACCTTATAATCTTTATAAGTTTATGGTTAATGTGAGTGGGTGTAGGAGCAGAGTCTGATGGGAACCAATCAGTGAATCTGAGGATGAGGAGGGTGGTGATCCATGAAGCAGGGGATTCTGGCCAATGAGGATAACAGTTAAATAACCAAATGGTCAAAGATCTTATGTATCTTAGCAGCAAACTGACATTCCTTGGAAGGACCCAGTTCAGAAAGGTATAGACAGACAAGATGTCAGGTGTGGAAGGCAAGACCACCAATAGTATTCCTGAGTAAGTTGTCTGTATTTCTTTTGCTTTGTAGTTCTGCATATTAAGCATTTTAATTACTTTGATGTTTTATTTTTTACATGAAACTGATAATCACCTTGTCTATTTCAGAAAAGTTGGTATTTTTGCTGTACTCATGTTAAATATATGAATTAACTTAAGAAGAACTGAAATCTTTATAGTGTTGAATCTTAACTGGGAATATAATTTGTGTTTTTTTTAATTTAAAAGAGCCCTTATGTATTTAGGAATATTTAAATATTTTCTAATGTAAGTTTTACATATTTATTATCAAGTTAGTTACTAGGCATTTCTTGTTGGTGTCCTGTATGTAGTCTTCTAATTCACTATGGTTTGTATTTGATGGCTTTTATATATATGAAAGCTATATATTTCTCAATATTAATTTTAACCTCCCCCACCTTACTGAATTCTCTTGCTTTTGCTTAATTATTTTGCATTTTATTAGTTATTTTTTGAAAATAGTAAGAATTTCACCTCCTCCATCCCAACCTCTATAGTTCTGATATCGTTTACTTACCTAATTGCAATGATTTATAACTTCAGTACAATGTTAACAGTACTGTAACACTGGTTACAGTAATTACTTTTAACTGATATCCTTGTGTTTTACTAACTTATTAAGAAGTCCTTCACTAAGATATTGGCTTTAAAGCTGATTACATGTTAACACATTTGAAACTGTTAGATAAGTATCCTTCCTTTCTTATTTAGTAAGTGATAGTTCATACAATTAAAAAATGGAATCAGTTTTGTCAAATGACATTGGAGCATCTACAAAAATGATTATAGAGCATATTATGTTAATGGGTTTCTTAGGGGTGCCTGGGTGGCTTGGTCGGTTGAGCGTCCAGCTTCAACTCAGGTCATGATCTCATGGTCCACGAGTTGGAGCCCTGCGTTGGGACTTTGTACTGACAGCTCAGAGCCTGGAGCTTGCTTCTGATTCTGTGTCTCCCTCTTTCTCTGCCCCTCTCCCACTCACGCTCTGTCTCTCTCCCAAAATAAATAAATAAATAAATAAATAAATAAATAAATAAATAAATAAATAAATAGTAAAACACATTAAAAAATGGGTTTCTTAATATTGAGGCATCTTTGTTCCTCTGAAAAGAAGTACCGTATAAGTTGTGTTTCTTCTTTTGTGAACTGCTGACTTCTATTCTCTGATATTTTGTTTTGAATTGTTTTTATTGATACGTATAAGAAATAATTGTCTATAGTTTTCATAATGTGATTTTCATATTTTTTTCCCAGTTTTGCTATCAATACTGCATTCACTTCATAAAGTATTGGAAGGTTGCATAGATTTTCTATGTTCTGGAAAAATTCAACAATATTGAAATTAATTACCCATTAATAGGTGGTAGAATTTCTTAGTGAAACTGTCTGGATGTGATGCTTTGGGAAGATTATGTCTTTGATAATTATATTTCTTTTGTAGAAATGAGTTTTTATTGTTATTCCTCCTGTGAGTCAGTTTTTAAATTATATATTCCTGAAAATTATCCCTTTTATCCAAGTTCACATGTTATTGCTTTAACTTATATTTTTTCTTTAATTTATGTGGTTACTATTACTCATTATTTCTTATTCTATATATTTGTACATTTTTATTTTGTGATGACTGCTTGTATACTATTAATTGTTTAATAAACTAGCTTGCTTGTGTATTTTCTTAATTTCCT
Organism: Crocuta crocuta; assembly: GCF_008692635.1. Taxonomy (NCBI): domain Eukaryota; kingdom Metazoa; phylum Chordata; class Mammalia; order Carnivora; family Hyaenidae; genus Crocuta; species Crocuta crocuta. The sequence goes on from NW_027528804.1 coordinate 974,670, forward strand.
AATTCATTAAAATTTGTTTTATATTCTATTTTTCTGTTTGTGTAGTTTGTTAATTTTCTAACTTGTTAAAATTTGTTTTATATTCCTTTTTTCTGCTTTCATTCTTTCACTTTTATTTTTCTAAATTTTGGAGTCAAATACTTATTTCCACAATTTAATATTTACTGATAAAAATTCACAGCCACAAGCTTTACTTTGAGTAAGGCTTGCACTATATCCTGTAGTTTGGTTTTTACTTTGTATTTTCCTTTGGACCGAGAATTGTTAAAATAGACATTTTACATTTCCAGGACAGGAACCTATTTTTCTTATTTTATTTTGTAATGTTCAAAGAATTTTGTCTGTAATTTTTTTTTTTTTTGGAATATATTGAAGCTATTTTTTTGAGGCCCTGAGTACAATTTTTGTGAATGTACCATATTCACATGAAAACAATTGTTCTCTCTTATTAGAGTATTGAGTCTGATATGCATTTCTCAGCTTTACCTTCATAGTTATGCCATTTCAGTGTTTTGAATCCTTTCTTTTATAAGAGGTGCTTGCAACGCACAGTAGTGTGGGTCTGTAAAAATAACTATGCAAACTGAAATTAGACAAAGCATTTTTAGTAACCAATTGGAAAAATTATACTGTCCTATAATTTAAAAAAATTTTTGCCAAATCTTAAAACCCCTTTTATTATCGATTTATAGAGATAAAAATTATTATAAAAATTGTAAAAATTTGATATTTATTTAGTATTTAGTATATTATAGACATTGATAATTATTCTATGAATTTGTAAGTTATTAAGAGTAGTTTGATATTCTCATTTCATAAGTTACTCTACAGAGGAAGCATTTAGCCTGTGTCTTGGCACATTGTCATACTTCTAAGTTTGGATCAGCTTCCAACATTTAATCCTTTACACCTACTTTCTTTCCTTTTTAAAATTTATCTTAAATTAAAATTAAATTGAGTTANAAGGCAGAGAGAAAGAGAGAGAGAATCTCAAGCAGGCTCCATGCTTAGTGCAGAGCCTGAAGTGGGCTAGTTCCCACTAACTGTGAAACCTCAACCTGAGCCTAAATCAAGAGTGAGATGCTTAACCTACTGAGCCACCCACGTCCCAATATTTACACTTTCAATGTTATCAAATACTCTGGAGAGTTTCTTTAATGTGAAATTTTTCACTGACATCACTTCTTCTGGAAAATTCCCATGCTTTTCATGTCAGTTGATATTTGCCTTCCGTGAGTTCTTCTGGCAGCACATCTATGATCTAAAACAACAGTATCCACATTCCATAGTCAGCTATGTCTTCCATGATGCCCTTGACAGGAATTCAAATTTCACTTTGAGCATTAGCACTTTTCCTTTTTCTGCCTCACTTTTATGTTTGTTGCCCAATTCCCTCTTTTAATTATCTATTTTTGGAAAATATTGTGTGGGTTTATCACTGAGAGACAAAGAGGCAGCACATTTACACACTTTGCTGCCTGCAAATGCACTGAATAACACATGCTCAGTGGCTAGTCACTACCAAACTTTAAAAGAAGTGACAAAATTGATCATTGATCATAAGTACATCTGATATTCAAATAGAAATGTATGGAATAAAGGGCTGATAGCAATGTTTGTACTTTATATAATTACTCAGAGTGAATATACCATGGTAACACGTGTAAAGTATATTGTTGGGGAACTGGTGTTCGAAACCATGGTTATTGAAATGTATGCATATTAGAACCATCCAGAGATGATTACCTGAATTTTATCCACCTGATATATTTTGGACTCAGAGAAATAAATTCAAGTCATACTTTCTATTTTTATAATATATCCTGAAATTTCTGTTCCATGTAAAAAAATTTACTGTTATCAGTTGGTAGATATTCTAGAACTGTTAAATTTGTACTCTGGACTTTCTTATTTCAGCTAATGCCTTGTGGTCTAGATTCTACTTTGTTTGATATTAAGATTGTGTTCTTGCTTTCTTTCTGTTTGAATTTACTAGATAAACTTTTACCATTTTGTTTTTAACCTTTATGAATCTTTTGTTTTAGGTGGCTCTCTTGTATATAGCACAGAATTCCACTGTATCTTGTTATCAAACTGGAAATGAATTTTTCCAATTTTATTGAGATATTATTGACATATAATATAGCATAAGTTTAAGATGTACACCATGATGACTTGATGTACATACACATTGTGAAATGATTACCACAATTAGTTTGGTGAACATCCATCACCTTACTAGTTACAACTGATCTTGTGATACAAACTTTAAGAGCTACTCCTTACTTTCAAATATAGAATACAGTACTGTTAACTATAGTTGTCACACTGTACAATACAGCCCCACAGCTTATTAATCTTATAACTAGAAGTTTGTATCTTTTACCTACCATTGATCAATTTCCCCAGAGCTTCTGCCGATGGCAACTGTCAATCTGATCTGTTTATATGAGTTTGTTTTTTTTTAGATTCCACATACAAGTGAGATCATACAGATTCATCTTTTCTGTCTGACTTATCACTAGTATAATGCCTTCAAGATCCATCCATGGTGTCACATATAAGAGTATTTCCTTTTTTATGACTGTACATTATTTCTGTGTGTGTGTGTCTATTACATTTTGTTATCCATTTCTCTGTCTATGGACACTTATATTGTTTTCATATCTTGACCATTGTAAATAATGTTACAATGAACGTGGAAGTACATTCCCACCAACTGTGTACAAGGGTTCCCTTTCTTCCACATTCTCACCAATGCTTGTTATTTCTTGTCTTTTTAATTCTAGCCATTCTAACAGGTGTGAGGCAACATCTCATTGTGCTTTTGATTGGCATGGGGGTATTCCTATTCAAAGTATGTGTCATTCACTAGTGAGGGAAATACTGTATAATCAAAAAGCCTAATCTATAAATTTTATGAAAAATAAGTTGATGTTTGAATTCCATATCTTCTAATGCTTTTTCTTTGTTCTTCTCCCTCCTTCCAGAAGCACTAATCTCCTCTCCTGACCTCACTCTTCCCAGCCACTATGCTGTTCCCAGGCTGGCTCCAGTTTCCCTCCATAATAGGTGATCCATTTGGGTGTGTGTTTTTTTAAAAATTTTTAATGTTTTATTTATTTCTGAGGGAGAGAGAGAGAGATACATTGTGAGCAGGGGAGGGTCAGAGGGAGAGGGAGACACAGAATCTGAAACAGGCTCCAGACTCTGAGCTGTCAGCACAGAGCCCAATGCGGGACTCAAACCCACAAACTGTGAGATCATGACCTGAGCCGAAGTCAGACGCTTAACTGACTGAGCCACCCAGGCACCCCTATTTGGGTTTTTATTAAAATTTACCAGTCCAATAGTCCAGTCCTTTCTCTCCCATTTAGGTGACATTTTTAGGGCATTTGGGAGTCAACATCTTTCTTCTAGCAAATAATTCATTTGCCTTAAAAAAGGCAAAAGAACTCACCACTTCTGAATATTTTCTTACTGATTTACTTTTTAATATTATGTATGTACTTTATAAAACCTTCAGAAAGTACTGAATGCTACAAAAGAAAAGCAAGAACAGGCTGACAACCTTCAGGCAGGCACGTTAGGAGACATGTATAAATGAATAGGATTTTTGGCATCCCTGAAATCACACGATTCCAATCAAATAGAATCTAAATGAAATAGAAATTACAGCGTTATATTCATTCATCTATCCACCCAAAAATATTTACCAAGCCCCCGCTTATGGAAAGTATTGTGATAAATGCAGACAACACAATAGCATATGACACAATCCTTGTCTGGCACGGGGTACGCACATGCTTATCATACGGGTTGACACCGTTTAGGGACGGAGGTGCAGCGCCTTATTGTAAAACTGCCAGCAACCGTGAAGCCACAGAACTATGAGGAAGCGGAAGTGAACAAATAGCACAGCCATTGTGTGGAATGAAAAACGGAAATTTTAAAAGAACTAATGTTGAAAAGGTGAGGGAAGATATAATTTGTATGCCCTGCTAAGGAATTTGATTTTTATCCTTAAGACAATGGAATGATATTGACGGATTATAAGGAGACCAGTAACATGCTTTTCTACAAAGAAAGGACGAGGAAAAAAAAAAAAAAGCAAGGACGAGGCATGGAGGGATGACATTTAACTGCTTTATTTTACTAAAGGTGTATCATTACACAAACCTCAAGTGCCATTTTTACTAATGAATGGTTATCTTTTAAAAGTTAGTTCAAAAGGTAATGGTGTTTTCTAAGAACATGGAATCCTTCACAATAGTTCTTTAACCTTTTCCTTAGCAGAAGTTAACATCATTCCAGCCCAGAAACTCTCCTTATCAGATACCTTTTATTTTTACCCGGGAACTTTTTCCAACCTTCTCTTGTCCAAACCATTTTTATTATTATCTTAAGACCCAGGTTCTAACATAACCATGTTTTATTGCCTCCACAATGATTGTCCTTTATTTATATCTACCTTCAAATACCTTCAATATTTGTAGTTTGATAAAAGTAGTTTGCAAGCCCTCAGTCTTTTATGTCAGGTTTATTTTTGATCCGCCAAGCTCAGTTTACATGAATACAAACAGACAAAAACTGGAAGTCACGGAATCCAGCAATGCTGTTCTCTAATACCGGCACTTTATCAAGTCACTTTGCCGTCCTGATTTTACTTTGTTCTCTCATAAGTAAAACAAAGGGATTGGTCTAGGTAAGTTCCAACCCTGTAACTTAGAGCTCTGGGATTCCCCCAGGGACACATCAAGAGTCTCTAAAAAGATATGACCAGGGAAGCAAATCTCCTCTTTCACCTTTTATTTCAAATTGGACAGCTATTCTTTTATCTGTCTTGTTTTTTGTTTTTGTAGAAGATTTTCTTTTCTTTCTTTCTTTCTTTCTTTTTTTTTTTTGAAGAACAAGATAATCAACTAAAATAAATTTGACAATAACAGATCTACATACCTCCCTATGGTCTATTTCAGCTCTTGCATTTCACCTTTCTCTCTTCTGGTTCTTATTTCCCCCAAAATACTTCATAGTGCCTCTATGTGTGGCAGTATGTATCCAAATGGTGTATCAAAAATATAGAAAATTATTCAGTAAGTGTCTTTTAAGAAAAGAATGAATGGGGTGCTTGGGTGGTTCAATTGGTTGAGCATCTGACTTTGCTTCAGGTCATGATCTCGCAGTCTGTGAGTTTGAGCCCCACGTCAGGCTCTGTGCTTACAGGTCAGAGTCTGGAACCTGCTTCAGATTCCGTCTCTCTTTCTCTCTCTTTCTCTCTGTCCCTCCCCTGCTCATGCTCTGTCTCTCTTTTTCTCAAAAATAAATAAACATTACCAAAAAATTTTTAAAAAGGAAAAGAATGAGTGAATGTATTAATTGGTTTGTTAATCTCTTCATCTATAATATTTATAATCATTCTGTTTAGCCACTTTTCAAGACATTGGAGACAGAATGTTGAAATTTAGATAAATACCTGCTCTCTTTGAATGATCAGTCAATTGAATCAACCCATTCAACCACAATATTGGATGCCTAATATTACTGAAGCTATTTTGTTAAGTCTAGTTATATTGAGACCTATAGAACCCTGTCTCTTGCCTCAAAGATTTTACAGTCTGCTAAGATAAAAACATGTAAGTAGATTATTGCAATAAAAATTGATTAAGTACTATTGTAGAATTATGATAAAAAAAGCTGTGAGTGTTCAGAAAAAGGAGTTACCGACTCTGACTGAAGTAGTGAGAAAGATTCACAAAGAAGCTTGTAAACTGAATTCTGAAGAATGAAAAAAATTATGCCGTGTGGAGTAAAACTCTAAATGCGTTGTAATAAGAAAGTATTTAGATGACACATACTTTATGTGTGTTGGTAGCAGGAGTTTGGTGAAACTACACGCCTCAGTGACTGGACATCAAGGAAGAAAGGCTGCAAAGTCTTTTTTGCTTCAGTTTCTTTTATGATATTAAAAAGATATCATAATATCTTTTATGATATTAAATTTAGGAAATGGAGAGTTAACAGATTTTTAAAGAGTTGTTAGGCAGGATAGATTTGTCTCTAAAAAAAATAGCATGGATGTGAAATATGAAAGATGGACTGGAGTAAGAAAAGTCCAATGAGGAGGGAGGTAGTAAAAAGGTTGTTGCAAAGGGTCAAAAAGAAGAGAAGATGAAGAGGGCCTGAGAACAAAGAGAGTGGTCAGATTGGAGAGAATACTTCAAATTCAGTTAAAAGGATGTGGCAACTGGAAACAGTGTAGTACTCTAACACCAAATGGTGCTGGGAACACTAGACAGACGCATGCAGAAACACTGCATCACTATTGTGTACCAGACACAAAAATGAACTCAGAATGGATGAAAGACTTGAATGCATGACCTGAAGCCATAAAACATGTAGAAGGAAACATAGATGGTAAGCTGTTGGACATCAGTGTTGGCAATGAGTTCTTGGATTTGATGCCCAAAGAAAAGGCAACAAAAGCAAAAATAAAGAAGTGGCACTACATAAAACTAAAAGGCTTCCATACAACAAAACAAACCACCATCGAAATAAAAAGGGAATCTATGGAATGGGAAAAAATATTTGCAAATCATATATCTGATAAGGGGCTAATATCCAAAATAAATAAGAACTCTTACAACTCAATAGCAATTAAAAAAAATTCTAATTGAAAAATGGGTAGAGGATCTGAATAGACATTTTTCAAAAGAAGACGTATAGATGGCCAATGGGTATATAAAAAGTTGCTCAACATAATTAATCATTAGGGAGATGCAAATTAAAGCCACAGTGAGATACCACTTCACACCTGTAGAATAGTTAGTATCAAAAAGAGGTAATGAATGCTGGTGACAAAGTAGAGAAAAGTAAACACTCTGTGTTTTTTGTAGAAATGTAAACTAGTATAACACTGTGGAAAACAGAATGGGATTTCCTCAAATTCCATTAAAAATAGAAATAACATGTGAGCCAGCAATTCCTCTTCTGGGTATTTATCACAATAAACAAAAACAGTAATTTGAAAAATATAAATGCACTCCCATGCTCATTGTTACATTATTTACAATAGTCAAGGTATAGAAACAAACTAGATGACCATTGATGGAAGAATGGATAAAGAAAATCTGATATATACATTATATGTATATAATATATAACATGCAATATTAATATATAACATATCTTTTATATCTAATGGAATATTATTTGGCCATAAAAAAGAATGAAATCTTTCCATCTGCAACAACATGGGTGGGCCTGAGGGCCCTAAGTGAAGTAAGTCAGACAGTAAAAGACCAAAGCGATATATGATATCACTTGTATGTGAGATCTAAAAAACAATCAAAATAAAACAAAAACAAAGCTTATAAATACAGATTGGTCGCTGCCAGAGGATGGGATGGGGGGGAGGTGGAGAAATTGGTTTAAGGGAGTCAAAAAGTACAAACTTCCAGTTTTAAAATGAATAAGTCCTGGAAATCGTCATGTACAGCATGACAATTATCATTAATAAGACTGTAGTACATATTTGAAAGTAGCTAAGAGATAGATCTTAAAAGTTCTCATCATAAGACAAAACAAGTCCCTATATATATTTGTTATATGCTAACTAGACTTATTGAGGTGATCATTTTGCACTGTATACAAACATCGAATTATTATGTTGTACATTTGAAACTAATACAGTGCTGTATTTCAATTACATCTCAATAAAAAAAATAACGTACTCTAGAATAGGACAGGAGGGCTTATTCTCTGTTCCATCCTATTAATGACCAAAAAAAATTTTTAAGCTTATTAATTTATTTAGAGAGAGAGAAAGAGAGCTCACATGAGTAGCAGAGGAGTAAAGAGAGGGGGAGAAAGAGAGAGAGAGAGAGAGAGAGATAGAGAGAGAGACTCCCAGGCAGTCTCCGAGCTGTTAGCACAGAACCCAATGTGGGGGCTCCAACTCACACACTGTAAGAGCTGAGCTGAAACCAAGAGTCAATCACTTAACTGACTGAGCCACCCAGCCACCCCCAGAAAACATTTTTTTAAAACTCTTTCTTACAAAACATGACCAGCAACTGTTATCTCTCAGTAAATATATAGTCAGTCCATTTGTGGAGGTTAATGGATGACTTAATTAAGGCCTGACAAGATCCTTTAGGATAAAGGGCAATTCCCATTTGACAGTCCCCATTAGATGGGATGCCACAGGCATTATTAATAAGTTCTCCAGGCATCTCATATCCAAATGAGGAATTAACATGGGAGTGTAATGTGCAGTCACTATTTTTGTTCAGTCAAAATGCATGACGGTCAGCCATGGCAGGTTGGCTAGTCATCTTCAAGTTGACTGCAAGTAACATTATCAGACTTGTGACTTGGCTATGGGCGTTGTCAGGACGGATTGTTTTCTGAGATAGCAGATGGTTTGGAAATCATCTGCCGTGACAGACCCAACTGACTAGAATTTCAATTCTCCACTCCGGGAGTGGTGATGAGAAGGGCACATACGGGAAATTAACTCTCCTGGTTTAACTGAAAATGACAACACACTGCGTGATCAGAGCACAGACTGGTTCTAAGAAGGAAGGATAAATGAGAGGCAAGTGGGAAGTTCCTAATTAACTTCAATATACTTCGAGTAAATTTCCTTAACTCAATATTATGGCACATATGAGGACGGGTGATTTATGCATTTCAGGCTTGATTTTATAATTTCACTCTTGAAGAATGAGATAATCAAACAACAGAAGGAGTGTATTAACTGGGGACCTGGATTACAGTGATTCAGAGTGAGGTACCAGGTAATTGAATCTAGTCCGTTTATTCAGAACAGGAAGCAAGTAAGTAATTTGGACATCTTGAATGAGCTCCGCCAAGTTACAAGTCTCATGAAAATTTTGTAAATAAGCCTTGTGCTTTAACGCAATCTGAGAGTAGAAAGTAGTTTCTGGTGATTTCAGACTTCTATTTGGTCATTATTATTATTTTAGTTTTTAAAATGTTTCCCCTGACGTCTTTCCTGTGTAAATGAATATGTCCCAGGGACACTCCAGTAAATGAGATAAACTAATGTAAACTATTAAATAATTCATGTCCTTGGAAGCCACTGAGATTTTGCTCATGTTTTTATGGAAACCAAACCAATGTTGGGATGCAGAAAAAAAGGCATCTGCATATGAAAATATCTAAAGTGTTATCCTTTAAGCCTGGATGTGTGCTCAAGAGGAAAAAGCAGTAAGAAGGAACAAGTTAAAAGAATTCAGCAAGCACCATTTTATAGTAGGCGAGATAACTAATAGGATTTTGGTATTGTTTTGTCTCATTTGGAGGTCATGTCACTGCCTTTGCCATTGTTCCTGTGGTTTGAAGTTAGACTGGGGTGAGATTAACCAATAAACAGGTCCAGTGGGACAGGGAGGGGAGACCGAAGACGTAACATGGAGGAAGAGAAGGTGGTCTGAGATGAGCAAAGACGTGGCGTGTTTGTGTTCCAAAGGCTGCCTCTGTCAGGGTCTGATCTGGGGCTTGTTATATAACCTCTCAGGGTGACTGTTTTCTTATCTATAAAATGTAATCGTAATATCAGCCTCACAGAGCTGTTATAAATTAGTGAGATAATAGTTACAAGCAGATTAAAGTGTCTGGTACAGAGAAGGCATATAAAATTTGGAACCTACTTGACCATTCTGTTCCAGGAAAAGATCTCATACTGCCAGCTTCCCCTGAAAAGGGAACTTGCAGATATCCCCTGTGGAGTAACAGGGAGAGAGTAAGCCCCTGGGGCCATGAGTTAATTTTGAAGAGAAAGTTCTTGGTCTTGAGTTCTAACCCTAACACTTATGAGTAATGTGTTTGCTAGTTATTTTAGCCCCAATTTCTTCTTCTACATATAAAATGGATTATATTAAGGATATAATATACATATAATAAGGGTAATATTATACATAATATAATACAGATACAAATAAGAATAAGAATATTGTATATAATAAGGATACATATATCCTTATTAACAAGAATAAGGATAGAATATAATAATGATAATATTAGCACTTGCTTTATTGGAGGTTTGCAAGGATTAAATAAAACAATCTGCATTAAGTCCTTAGTTCTAAGCACATGGGAAAGACTGTGTTACCGCTGAATATCCATTGATCAGCCCCACATAACTAGAACCATGAAAATTTTATCTGTGATAAGAAAAAAACAGGGAGGGTATTTTCCTCTCTAGCATAGCACTTGCTATGCAAGGGTAAATTGTAAATGTAAATGTAAATTGAAAGCTCGAGTTTTCAATTTAAATGTTACTTAAACACAGTTTGTTCCAAAAGGAACTTTGCCCTCTTAGCAAATAATTCTGAGGTATTTCAATCCCTGTTTCAAAGGAAAGACTTAAAGCTATTCGGCTCTCCAGTATTTGGAGGCATTGGAGAGTGATCATAGGTGATCAAGAATTAACACATAACTCACCCTCAAAATAAGGAAACTATACTAGGTGAACTTACACTTGCACAGCTCTTCTGTGGATACATTACCTTCTAGTCCATACTGTGTGGGGAGGCTAAAACTCCAGCAGAGAGCATAGTCTTAGGAAATTGAGGAGTCAGAGGGTAGAATTCGGAACTGCTAGAGTGGCTACAAAGTAAGAGGAGAAATGAGGAAAAGCTCACAGCAGTGCGTAACTTCTGCCCTAGTCCTGGCGATGAGGGAGCTTGGGTAAACTGAGGGCAAAACACAGGCTAGCATACACCCTTCCCCTCCCTTCCTCCCCTCCATGGGATCTGTGTGATATTCCTGCGACACTCCCAGCTACCCAAGAACAAAGGAAAGAAGCTTAAGTGCTTGCCATGGTGATGTGAGAAACTAAAGAAAATGAAAAATTTAATTCCCTCACTGCCTACAGCTCATTGACAAGTCCTTGAAACCGGCAGAGTGAGTGACCTCCTTCTAGGAGCGCAGCTGCCTTGATGATGACACTTTTGTTAGGGGCAAAAGGGAACCTTGGCTTAACATCATCTCAACCCTAGGATTCTGTAAATCTACTTCTTTTATCTTAACTGCCCCAGGATATATCGTGGCAATCCTGCTCCAAGTTTATGCCCCACCCCCCATGTGCATCTGAAAGGTCTCATGACTGAGGTTTTATTAAACCATAATCAATGGTGTTTCCCTAGCAACAGCCAGCCCCTCATGGTCTCGGAAACCTTGCTTCCAAAATTCCTTAGAGACCTACTCTATCCCTGACCTCCTCCCAACTTGAGGGTATGTAATGAGTTTCCAGCACGACACAAGTGCAGCTCTTCCTGCGGTGGGTCCTGTCCCCATGCTTAAATAAAATCACCTTTTTGCACCAAAGACGTCTTCAAGAATTCTTTCTTGGCCGTCAGCTCCAGAGCCCATGAACCCCACCATCACCCTAAAACTTCATCACTGGGATAAACCTCAAGCTGCAAATGTACAAGGGAGGCATCAAGAAACCAGGCTGAATGATTATAGCTAGAAGGCTGAGGAAGCCAGCCAAGGTTTTGACCCTATTTACAGCAGGAGATGCACAATTCCGTTTTGTTGCAGCCAAAGTTAACTGCTCGCTCAAATAAAAATCAACATTCTTCAGAGGAAGATATCAGAATATAAAACACCTTTAATGCATCATATACAGTATTCAGTGTATAATTAAGAATCACTAGTTATAGGAAAAAGAAACAGAAAAATGTGGCCTGTAGTCAAGCAAAATGATGGTCAGTAAAAACTGACCTTGACACGTGGAAATAAGTAGACGAGTTTACAGTAGCTAAAATTAGTTACCAATATGCTTTAACATAGCTTCAACAATCCTTAATAAAATACTAGCATACATAATCCAGCAATATATAAAAAGGCAAATCATGACAAAATAATCTCTATATCAAGAATACAAGACTGAATATTCAAAAAATCAATTAATATAATTAATTATCTTTATTAGCTGAATAAAAAAAGTGAACCATATCGCTAACTCATATAAGATATAGAAAGATATAAAAAAAAGCATTTGGCAAAATTCAATACCAATTCATGTTAAAAATTCTTATTCAACTATGAATAAAAGATGACTTCTTTAATCTAGTAAATAACAGTTACAAAGAAAAAAACACAAAACAGACGAAAAAAAAATTTCACATTCCAAATGATCAAAATCTAAAAACTTCTCCTTTAAGTTGAAGAGAAAGAAAGAAATATCTGTCCTCACCACTTCAATTCCAAATTTTCCAGGATACATACCCACAGCAGCAAGTGGAACCTGGAAAAGAAGCAGTAAAACTTTCTTATTCACAGGGGACATGATTATTTGCATTTAGATTCATAAAGAATGTACAAAACAATGACTAGAACTACTGAATTTTGTACAGAATACAAAATTGAGCAAAATTCAATTTTATTTCTAGATTCTATCAAGAAACAATGAAAAAATAGAAAATTATTATCTTATAGTATGTAAGAATAATATAATTATTCTCTTATAACCAAAAACTAAAACGAGAAAAAAAATTAACAAGCAAAATATTGGAAGACTTCCATAGTAAAAACTACCAAACAGTGAAGGAGATTAAAGAAGACTTAGATAAATAGAAAGATGCCATCTTGCAAGAGTAGAAGCTTTGGTACTGTTTAGTTTTCCTAAATAGAGCTATGGTAGTAGTTTTCACATTTTTCTGTTTGTCTCAGAACTCTAAAACAGCTTTATCATTACCGAGGATCTCAAAGGATTTTATTTTTTGTGAGTTGTGGCCATTAATATTTACAATATTAGAAATTAAAACTGAAAAAATTGACAATTGTAATGTCATAATTTACCTAAAAATAACAACAAATCCATTGCATCATCATAAATATGTTTTATTTTTAAAAAATTACATTTTCCAATTCAAAACAAAAAGTCATGAGAAGAGTGGCACTCTTGGGAATTGATCTGACTCATAAAAGACTGCAGATTCTCCTATATCTAAAACAGCAGGTTTTACATTTAGTTTATTGTGATAGTTTATTTTGCTTGAAGCAAATGAAGAAATAATGATCTCACACATATATGTAGGGGGAGAGGGCTATTATTTAAGGCCTTTTAAGATAACTGTGGATATTATTCTTTGATTCTACATCAAAACTTGCTAAGTGGTGGAAACAATTATAGCCTTCTGATAAAGGGTATGGCGAGGGAAACACATGGTTCTATGGAAATACATAGATAGGGCCACTAATTAGGAGGTGGATAACAGAGATGGTTATCCTGATGGTTAAGGATGGTTAAGGAAATGATGGTTACACTGAGGGGTAAATAAATGTGGTCGAATGCAAGTTAAAGAGTGTTCTAGGAAGGCTAAATAGTCCAGAAAGGATAGGACAAGTTTACAGAATCAAAAAGGTGTCAATATGGCCCTGGTTTATAGTCACATAGAGTGTTGAGACAGGGATATTGAAGTGCCAAAATACGAAACTCAAGAGATAATCAAGAGCTTGACTATGAAGAGTAGTAATTTTGGACTTTTCTGTAAAGATAGTGAAAATTGAATGAAGGACTTAAGCAGAGGAATGGCAGCTTATGAAAGCCAAAAGTTTAAAGGGAGACAGACTGGTTAGCCATGTGAGATACAGTAGAGCAGTCCAATAAAATAGTCTTCAGTGTATAACTTGATTTTAGACCTGACAATATTATTTGTGACTTCTGTGAGAAAAAAATAAAAGGTGAGGCTACATGGCAGTGAGCTAAGGAGTGAATGGTGAGTGAAGATGGTGAGAGAAGACTTGCTTTCAATGGACTTGTCTGGGAACAAAAAGGAAGGACAGTAATTCGAGGCAACAAGCAGTAACGATAGGCTGCGGGGTGGAAGCCAGCATATTGAGAAACATCAAAACTATGGATCTCGTAAAGGACACAGGATGCACTTGTAGAGGTGTGCCAGACCTGTTCTACTAAAGACAAAGGTTGATTGTCACATACGCATTAACTATTTTTAAAACCATTTTATGATTTTTAAAAATATCTTCAAAGTATGCTGTCACATTTTCCTCATTTTGCTTAGTCAACATTTATCTCCCAGCAATATGAAAAAATAGACCATGGTTCAAATCCTAAATAAATCATCTTACCAGCCCAAATCAGTGGTGTTTGAATCACTGAACTTTTGCTTTCAGCCAAATTTGGAAAGGATTACTTGACTGTCAACTTATCTGAAGAGTGAGCGGCACGACTAAATTCTGAACACAACCAACTAGGAAACCCGTGTCAATCCCTCCGCAGTCCACGTCTCATGCATGTTGTGTTCACCCTTTTGTTTATTTATTCTGTTTAGGAGGTTTGGGCTTCTTGTGCCAAGTCAGTTGGTTATAAGCTCCAGAGTAGTGATTTTTAGTACAGTTAAACGGATAAAAACACTTAGAACCAGTTTATCAAATAGAACTGAGAGGTTGTTAATACCATTAACCCACTTGAAACTGTTGTGAAATTTGGTCCATGATCTCTTTCCCCACAATCTGAGGCTGTTGTAAAGGTGTCTGTCATTTATACATCTTCCTGCTATGACAGGACAAGAATCCAAGCTTGCTGGCTGAATGATACTTGATAACCATGTGTGGCTGATGAAAGCCACTTGGGTTTATCTGTTGGTAACTCAGGAGCCTGAAGATAACTAGAATTTATAACAGTCATTTCTCTTCTGCATTTCTCTGGTGTGAACAGATAAATTTTTTCAGAAAGCTTGAAGCTGTAATAACTCAAGGCATTGCCATAGAAACAAGGCACAACCATCAATAAATCAGGGGTGAGAAAAATATGCCAAAGTGTCTAGTTACTGGTGAAAACTGCACAAATCTCATAAAATGCTATGGATTTTGATCCAGGGGTATGGGCGGGTATATAATGAGATATTAAAAATGGAAAACAATTGAATTAACAATTGAAATGAAACAATTCAAGTGTTAGAAAATAGCATTTGTTACGTGTGTGTTTTTATTGCAAATGTCAATGGTAGCACAAGGACAATATTAATCTAGAGTAAATCAGAGCAGTGCTAACTTACCATGTGTAATAGATTCTATGTTGGGGTCACTTGTTTTCAGCAATATGTGATTATTTGAGCTGGTAGTGTAGGTACCTCAACAAATGAAGAACCGCAGTACAAAAACATGCAGGAACCACATGGCTATTATGTGAATTTTCAAGATTAGATTTAAAAAAGAGCCATGGTGTACATGGGTCTCTGGTTGTAAAATATTGTATTTGGTAGTTACTTAAATTGGGTGCTGTTTCCATCTGTAATTATGTTTCAGACTACCTGTTTTAAGAAGATTTTAATATATTTAAGACACATCTAAGATAAAAGCAAACAGAGTTAAAGTGATAAAATGAAAAGAAAATGTAATGGATCCATCATAGACAAAAATAAACTCAGAATAGATTAAAGACCTAAATGTAAGGCCTGAAATAATAAAACTCCTAAAATAAAACATTAGGCAGTAATTTCTTGGACATCAGCCTTAGCAACATTTTTCTAGATCTGTCTCCTCAGGCAAGGGAATCAAAAGAAACAATAAGCTAGCGGGACTACATCAAACTAAAAGGCTTTTGCACAGCAAAGGAAATCATCAACAAAACAAAAACGCAACTTCCTGTACAGAAGAAAATATGTGCTAATGAAACATCTGATAAGGGGTTGATATCAAAAATATATAAGAAACTCATACAACTTAACACCAAATAAATAATCTAATTAAAAATAGGCAGAGGACCTGCATAGACATTTCTCCAAAGAAGACATACAAATGGCTAACAGACACATGTAAAGATGCTCAAATCACTCATCTTGAGGGAAATGCAAATCAAAACCTCAACGAGATATTACCTCACGTCAGTCAGAATGGCTAGCATCAAGAAGACAAGAGATAACAACTATTGGTGAGGATGTGGAGAGAAAAGAACCCTCTTGCCTTGCTGGTAGGAATGTAAACTGGTGCAGCCACCATACAGCCCAGTATGGGTACTTCTGGGTTTTCCCTAAAGAAAATAACAACAGTAATTTGAAGAGACTTATGCACCCCTATGTTTACTGCAGCATTATTTACAATGGCCCAGATGTGGAAGCAATCCAAGTTTCCATAAACAGATGAATAGATAAAGAAGATGTGGGAGATACACACACACACACACACACACACACACACACACGCATGCATACACGCAATGGAGTATCAGCCATAAAAAAGAATGAATTTTGTCATTTACTACAACGTGGATGAACCTAGAGTGTATTGTGCTAAGTGAATAGGTCAGAGAGAAAAAGACAAATACCATATAATTTCACCTATATGTGGAGTCTACAAAATCAAAACGAACAAAAAAACAGAAAGAGATTTAGAAATACAGAGAAGAATGGGTGGCTGCCAGAAGGGAGAGTGTTTGGGGAGAGGGGTGAAATAGGTGAAGGAGATTAGGAGGGATAAACTTCCAGTGACAAAATAAGTCATAGAGATAGAAAAGCACAGCATTGGAAATAGAGTTAGTAATATTTTAATCACTTTGTATGGTGACAGATGGTAACTACATTTCTCCTGATGAGCATTTTGTAATGTATATAACTATCATATTTTGGTACATCTGAAACTAATGTAATATTGTATGTCAACTATACTTCATTAAAAAATAAAATGTAATGTGGTTTGAAAAAATATAAATAGTGTAAAATGAGAATAAAAGGGGAAAAGATATAAGTAGATTAAAGTGCACCATTGCTTTACCTGGAAGAGCTAAAAATTAAAATATTATTTAAAATTTGCAAATTAC
Organism: Crocuta crocuta; assembly: GCF_008692635.1. Classification (NCBI taxonomy): domain Eukaryota; kingdom Metazoa; phylum Chordata; class Mammalia; order Carnivora; family Hyaenidae; genus Crocuta; species Crocuta crocuta. The sequence goes on from NW_027528804.1 coordinate 991,480, forward strand.
ATACATCTTAAGCATTGACTCTGATTGTCTACCCAGACTCTTGGTTCTGTGGGATGATGGAGTGACTTGCAAACTGTTATACAAAGTTTGATCTGTAAATACTGGACAAAAGTAATAAAATGGGGACTGTTTACATATCAGAAAAGGGTCAGTGTTTCACTTACTTACTCTAATTTAGGCCTTGTTGGTCCTGGAGTCACTGGCTTCCTAATCTTATTTCTTCCCCTATGTTCTCTCCTTTGTCTCAATCCCACCCCTCTTTCTCTCTCTCTTCCTCACTCCCTCTCTTCTCTCATTTCTACCCAAACCACTGAAGACTGACACTGTACTGCAGCCTGAGGTCAGAAGTTTTCAAAGAAACAACAATGGTTGGCAAGGATGTGGAGAAAAATGCACGCTTGTGCACTGTTAGTAGGACTGCAAACAAGTGCAGCCACTGTAGAACACAGTATGGAGGTCCCTCAAAAGGGATAAAAATAAAACTAGCCTATGATCCACTAACCACACTACTGAGTATTTACCCCCAAAATACAAAAACACTAATTCAAAGGGATCCATGCAGCCCTATGTTTATAGCAGCATTATTTATAGTAGTCAAATTATGGAAGCAGCCCAAGTATCCATTGATAGATGAATGGATAAAGAAGATATTGGTATATTCACAATAAAATATTATTTAGCCCTAGAAAAGAATAAAACCTTGCCATTTGCAATGACATGGGCGGAGATAGAGAGTATTATGCTAAGTGAAATAAGTCAGTCAGAGAAAATCAAATACCATATGATTTCACTCATATATGGAGTTTTAAGAAACAAAACAAACAAGTGAAAGGGGGGAAAAAAGAGAGAGCGAGACAGAGACAAACCAAGAAACAGACTCTTAACTATAGAGAACAAACAGATGGTTACCAGCGGGGAGGTGGGGAGATGGGTGAAATAGGTGAAGGGAATTAAGGAGGGCACTTGTGATGAGCACTGGGTAACATATAGAATTGTTGAATCACTATATTGTACACTTGAAACTAATAGAATACTGTATGTTGACTACACTGGAATTAAGTAATAAAAATTGGAAAATAAATAAAAAGTACTTTAAACACACATATACACAAAAGAATGTATATAGACTCTCAAAAAAGAGTATTTGAAGTAAAATTTCACTTCAACTGTATATGGTTGCCTAGCAAGATAATTTGATCTTCTAAGTGATGATAGCAGCAAAAATTGACAAATGGAAAAGGGATATATTGAAATGGCTGATTTCTATCACGAGAAAAGTAAAGAGCTAGACTATGGAAGGACAGAAATCAGCTCAGGGGTGTGGGGGGGTTGTAGTTACCAGAACCTAATGAACAGCCTTTACGGAGGCTTTCCTTGAGGGAAATGAGCTCTCTAACTTTTCGAAGTCTTTCTGATGCTCTGCTCAAAAGTAAAACTCCAAGAAACTGTATGGATCGCATGCTATGTCACCAGACCATATCCAATAGGTAAACTGTAGTAGATCCAAATGGAAGAAAATGAACAGGAAAAGGTAGGATAAATGCTAAGTGACAAAAATAGCAGATATCTACTGGAAATGTCATGATCTTTTTGCCCACAGATGTAGGTTGGAAGAAAGGGGTCAGAATACATTTATTCAAATCTCAGTGCTGCTAGGAGGCAAAGAAAGAGAGAAGAGCTGAAGAAGACATAAGAATCAGAGTGGTTTATGGAGCCCTTCCTGCTCATGTCCACCTCCAGGTCACCATCTCTGTCCCCACTGCATCATCTCTTGGAACTTAGTCTATACTCACACTCACTCCTGCTTGTTCATACCTTTCTTGTCCTTTATGGCCTGGCTCCTGTACAGGGACATACAATTTTCAAGGTGTTTCCATCTTTCTGGAATTCTATGACAGTCCCTTTCCAAGAAAGTGCCTGAAGTTGCCAATGCCCATCCTTTCCCAGCACTAACTGAATTAGTAGTAGCTGCCCATTGAAACCATCTCGTGTCCCTCTCTGGGGTCCCTGTGCCCACTTAGTTATAGCTTCTATGTCTTGGAGCTTGGAATCTTTTGGCTCAAAAGGATGTTCTAAGCTTACGAAAATGGATTCAGTCTCCTTAAGTCAAAGTCTGTTCCAAACAGCCACTGGTGGTTGGGAAGATACTGCCAAACCCAGAAACCGTGTGTCTATCCAGTAAGCTGGCCACAGTTGTTGTTGCTGTTGTTGTTTTCTTCCCATAAGTTTCACATTCCTTTCTTTTTTTAAAAATTTTTAAAATGTTTATTTATTTTTGAGAGGGGCAGAGAGAGAGGGAGACACAGGATCAGAAGCAGGCTCCAGGCTCTGAGCAGTCGGCACAAAGCCCGACACGGGGCTCCAACTCACAGTTCAGTTCATGACCTGAGCTGACGTCAAACGCTAACCGACTGAGCCACCCGGCGCCCCATAAGTTTCACATTTCTGTACAAAGTTTCATTTTCTGATTTGAAATTGTAAAGATTCCACCTGCCTTCACTTTGGGGCCATTTGGAAAGCACTAGAAGAAACATAGGGAGTAATCAAATCTTTCTTAGGTGGATTTTTCTTTTTGCGATGGAGCCATGTGGAATTAGGAAAAACGAAACAGCAAAACAAAACCACAAAAACCATGAGGGCCACTACAAAAGCCATCTACTCCTGACGGCTTTCCGCTTCTCCTTTCCATACGTACCGCCAAAGGGAGGTCCCCGAGACACGACAGTGCCAGCTCAGCAGTTCCAAATGCTGGCTTTTTAAATAGCAGCCACACAGGAGCAGTGGAAACACAATAACAGACTTGTCATTTTTGTATGTTTGAATATTTTTATATTCATAAAAAGCTCGTTCTGAGATAAACACGTGAAGATGAAAGAGCAGGGTGGCATTTTAATCATTCTTCGCCAGGAAAAAAAGAACTATTTTTTGGCATCGAAACTTTCCACTTTTAGTAAGAGAAGAGTGTGAGAAGGCTGAGCACACTGTCACTTCCACCAGGTTCGAGTCATTGCAGCAACCCAACAAGAATAGCCTCTCACAGTTCCCATTGTTCTGCCGCTGACGGCTTCAGAACCCTGGCTGTCCGCTTCCCTGTGACTCATCATCATGGTTGCCCAGTTTCCTCTCTCCATTTCCCACCAGAAGTTGCGATGTTTCATAGGAAGAGAGGGCAACCCTCCTGGCCTTTCTTTCCAGACCTTTCGAACACATCCATCCCGAAGCACTTGTACTTCTCTTCTAATCCCTGAATGTCTTGACCTGCCTGGACTCAGAGGCTGTGTTTGTGAGCAGGCGTGCATCAGCCATTTGATAAGGGAGGCTGAGTGACTTCCTGTTTGAAAGAGGTCAAAAAGATATGAGTCTTCAATGGAATGCATGCACAAGTCTTAGGCCTGATGCTTTGTTTTGTTTCGTCTCCAAAAAAATCTCACCTTGCTTCTTGCTGCTTTGTTGAAAAGAGTTTTAAGATTGCTAAAAGTATAATCTGCTTGCTGAGTTTAGCATTTCTAGCATATGGTTATATCATGTATAGAGAACCTCATTTAGTTGAATGTCAAACTTCAAGCAACTTAATTCTCCAGAACATCGACCTGTCCTTCAATGGAAAAACAAAGACCATTAACCTGGTTGCAAAAACTCCATGCACTAAAACTCAAACACTTTTCACTGAGAAAAGTTTTAAAACTTGGCACCCAGATTGACATATATTAAACACTACGTACGTGTTTGTAGTTATCATCAGAACTAATCTAGCAAACTTAGTTATCATGTTTCTTTGAAGAAAAGAGATTACTGACAGCGTTTTCCAATGATGGCAAAAAATCACAACAGAATGACAATGTGAAAATCTGCACCTGATATCTAGCTATTAGTAATGAGACAGAAAATTTTAAAATCACAATTGCAGTAGTAATTGCGGAAGAATCTGAAATACATTAGAGCATCCTTTAGAGACCCAACCCTAATGATCATCACAAACTTTAAGTCATCAAGGAAAAGTCCAATTAGGTTTCATCTATTCTAAGAATGTAATGCAAGGTAATAATAAAAAAAATACAGTTTAAAAGGGGTAGATGGAGGCACTAAATGGGGCTGTCATCAAGTATCTTGATGAATCTACTTATATAGGGAAGCTTATCTGTCAGTGATCTGGGTTCTCAGTGAGGTCTTGCTGGCTACACTGGTGGCTGTCAGATTTGAAGATAACTCACCACGTGGTCCAGTGCTCTCCATGGGCATGGCTTACAGACAGAGGTGAACCCCACAGTCTCCTCTCCCCGAGCTGCACCACGTCTGACTTCCTTTAGCAAACAGCTGTCTTATTGTTAGGAAGCCTCTGGCCTGCCTTCCAACAGAATGCGGCTCCTTTGCTCAGAATGAGTCACCACGTCTATTTGCAAGCCGCCTAATTGGTGTGGATGCTGGCATTGCTCCCCACAGTCAGCCGAGGCGGCATGGCTCAGACTTATGATTCACAGTAGCCTCCAGTTAGGTCTCTGACCTGTTTGTGTTTGCTACAGGCTCGCTCCAAGTCACCACATGTTTTTTCCTCCTCTGTCATCATCAAAACCACGAGCAACCATATTGCTCTTCACACTTACCTTGTCCGTTGTTTTCCTTCTGTGCCTTTGTTCCCAGTATGTCTCTCCTCCCCGACAGGTATCTTTCTCCCTTCTCCCCAGCCAGTTACCACTGCTAATTCCTCCGAGCTTGGCCATGGTTAATTTGGGGCGATCTGGTTCCCCAGAGGACATTTGGCCATGTCTCAAGACATTTTTAATTGTCTAACCTGGGGACAGGTACTGCTGACGTGCAGTGAATAGAGGCCAGGAATGCTGCCAAACACCTCGCAGTGCACACGCCAGCCCACCGCAACAGACGATCATACAGTCCAAGCTGGCAATATTGCCAAGGTGGGGAGACCCTGAACTCTCACTGATCCCCATTCCTCAAGTCTCAGCTCAAATCTCACCTCCTCTGGAAACTTCCCGGCCCTGTACTTCTCACTGTATGAGCCGGGTGAACACCTCCTACTCTTTTTACATTTAGTCCTTGCTTTGTGTTCTTTCCCCAACGTTTCCATAGTGGAGCAAATTGCCTTTGCGTTTATGTCCTTTTCCCCAGTTGACTAGAAGTTCCTGCTGAGCTGGGGGCGGGGCCTTTTTCATCCATGTGTGGCCAGCACTCACACTAGGGTCTAGCTTATTGTTCAGTCGCTTTTTTCTAAGGTTAGAATGAATGAATGAAAAAGGAACAATCTTGTTTTAAGCTTTATGTCTTCACTTTTCCACTAATTATTTGGCAGCATTAGAGACATCTTGCTGATCCTTTTGAGAATCTTTAAATACAGAGTAAATGGTTTTCATCTTCTTACATTTCATTATGTCTGTGTTCTAGAGCATCTCCGCAGTGATGGCAGCCTTGATGATAGATACACTTTGGGTGGTCATAACAGTACCTGTGAAGCTAACAGTGAGCCCATTTTCACTGCTAACAATCCACTGCCCTGGAATTATTTTCTATTTAAGATGAAAGTCACTGAACTCAGATTGCTTGTGTTCAGATCTGGGATCTGCCACTCCTACCTGTGTGACCTTGATAAACTACTTAAACTCTCTGCGCCTCAGTTTTCTGTCTGAAAACTGGGGATAAGCATAGCCCAAAGCTCATACATTGTTTTTAATGAAGATTAGCTGAGTTAATATTTGTAAACTACTTGGGAGTACCTGGCGCCCAATAAGTGCTATGTGAGTGGTTACTAAATAAGGATGGAAGGACAGTGTGGTCTTTACCCCCTGTCGCCTGCCACAAATGCATCAGGTCAGGCAAATACATCTCATTCTAACATGTTTCTCTATTGCACTCTTGAAGAGAAGCCAACGAAACCACGTTAAAAGAGAAGTGTAGCCACAATTTGCCCACTATATGTCCTGAGCAGACCAAAATAACCGTCCAGAGCTCATCAGACTTTGCAGGCAGAGGATGGGGTGTTGTATAATCTTGGCACAGATACAGAAACCACTGATCATCTACAGTTGCCACTGCTGCAGCATTCTAATTTTTCTCCTTCAAACAGTGGCATTTTAATCATTCTGCCCATAGCAACTAATGTCCTTTAAATTAGCATTAAAAATTCATTCTTTTGGTTTATCCTTCCTGAATCAAGCTAATTAACTATCAGCTGAGAGCCCTTTAAATTATAACCTGAGTACGTTACATTTTCTAATTTATAATGCCTCATCTAGGCAAATTGAAAACCCAAAAAGGAGTGAATTAATTAATGTTAATTAAAGAGCACAGCATGGACCGGATGCCAGGTCAGTCTTTGGAGTGCACGTGGAAAGCCATTGTTGAACGGGACTAAGTTGACCCTTGCAGTACATGGTTTTGGACAAGGGACTTTGCCATGGTGGCTTTGTACAAAGGGGGAAAAGAAAGCTAGAGATAAGACTAGAAGCAGCACTGAAGAAGATAGTATATATCTGTGCATCACATACATTGCATATGTAATATTATAAATTTTCTATAGTAGGAAAACAAGTAACAAAATCAGCCCTTAAAGTTTTTTACATTTTTCTGAAATCTTCCTTTTATATGTTTAATTAGTAAGTATTCTCTGAATGCCTCCTACAGACAAGGTTTTATTAGACACTGAGGGAAATGGAAAGATAAGAGGGTCACCACCCAAAGAACTTACAAAATAGAGTAACACTGTCCAATAGAATTTTCCTTAAATGAAAATGTTCTCTATCTGCACCAGCCAATAGAGTTGCTACATGTAGATATTCAATACTGCAAATGTGGCTTGTTTGGCTGAGGACTTGGGGTTTTACTTTTAATTTAAATGTGAATAGAAATAGCCACATGTAGCTACTATATTGAATATCTCAAATCTAGAAGGTAAAACATCTTGCATACTGCTTGTTTTTATTACTTAAAGATTTCCAAAGGTTGACAGTCAATGTTTTTCTCATGCCATATCATTGTACTTCTCTCTCTCTCTCTCTCTCTCACACACACACACACACACACACACACACACACACACTACTCTTTTCTATTCAGCGTAATATTCATCGCTTAAACCGAATTTTNTTTACTTAAAGATTTCCAAAGGTTGACAGTCAATGTTTTTCTCATGTCATATCATTGTACTTCTCTCTCTCTCTCTCTCTCTCTCTCTCTCACACACACACACACACTACTCTTTTCTATTCAGCGTAATATTCATCGCTTAAACCGAATTTTCTCAGGTCCGTGATGATCAACTTGGAGAGAAGAAACATACCAGAATTTCTGGAGTGAAGAAGAGAAAACAGCTGCATAATAAATGTTACAATTTGTAATAAGAAAATGAAAAAAAAAAAACCTTACACCCAAATTATGGGAACATGAAATGGGGAGGGAGTTTGGAGCATGCAAATGGTTCTCAACAGAAACGTGCAGCTGTTCCCAAGGGGGGGTATCAGAATCTGGGAAGGAGTAGGAGAGAGGCCATGACATTTTTATGTTGAACTAATTGGTGCATGGGTTTATGAACTTTAGGAAATACTACCTTTACTTAAGAACAGTTGAAACACACACACACACACACAACAGTTAAAACACATTGGTACTGAAATACTGAAGAGTCTCTTCATCACATAAGCCAGCATGCACGTAACCATTATCTCAACAGACATGGGCGATTCACTGAATGTTCTGGGGACAAACGGCTGGGTGGCCTGGGGTTCTCCACTCAGTGGCTGACACAATTACTAGTTGTGTATACTGGACCGTATAATTTGCATTTTACCTTAATATTCTTACATGAAATGAAGGTGTTAGGAATATAGTTGTGAAAAACTGTTTTATTCATAGTTTAACAGACCACTGTGAGTAAACAAAAATTCATTCAACATACAATGACAGTAGAACGCATTATTCAGGACAAGTAATTTTTTTAATTCAAATTTATAATTCAATAGGAGTATTTTACAAGTAAGGACTAATTCCATGAGGTTTGGTGCATTTACTATATTTTCAAGTTATTTTATGTTCATTAAAGATGGATTTCGTGTTCAGTCATTTTCATTGTTGAACTATTATGTTTCCTTATTTACCCCATTTTTTTTGTGCTTGACTTGAATAATACCAATATTGCCACCTATAGGTCAAAGTGATTTTTTTTTTGTTTGTTTGTTTCTCAAGAGCGCAATGTGGAAGAACTAAAACCTCTTGGAGAATGCATCATTTCAGAGAGGTGTGTTTGATAGCTTCTTAGAACGCAGGCTTTTACCCATCTTTTTCCTTTTTTTTTTTTTTGTAATTTTGCATGGAAAACTTTGTCAAAGATACTATATAAGTCCCTGACTTCTCAGTTACTACACTGCAAGTAATTCACATTTTTGTTGACTATAAAGGATCATCCTCGGTATGAATTATTGACCAAACAGGGCGCCTGAGCGGCTCAGTCGGTTAAGCGTCCGACTTCAGCTCCCGTCATGATCTCACTGTTCGTGGGTTCGAGCCCTGCGTCGGGCCCTGTGCTGGCGGCTAGCTTGGAGTCTGGAGCCTGTTTCGAATTCTATGTCTCCCTCTCTCTCTGACCCTCACGCTGTCTCTACCTCTCACTCAAAAATAAATAAAACATTAAAAAAATTTTTTAAAAATTATTGAGATAGCTTCTTTGACCCTAGGCAAAACCATCCCGACTGTGGCACCCTGTGAGTATTTCATTCTTTAGAATATTCAGTCACTGGTCTGGACTGTCCATTCACTTTTCACTGCTGAAAGCAAATATATTCCTTTTTGGCAATTTTTACTCTTTCATACATTACTTTCAGTTTCTGTAATTAGAAATCAAACAGCTACCTTAGAATTGTTTACAAAGCATAAGTAATTTGGAAGTGTGTGACTAAAGTATTCATACATGTTAGTTTAGGGATTTAGGGACTCAAACAAATTTTTGCAACTTGCTTCCTGATACACGGCTATATTTCTAACGGATAAAAATACTGCATAAGAATTCTGGAGAGGTAACTCATTAATGACGTCTATGATTTCTAATGATTTCTAAGACTTCTTCCACTATTTAACTTTAGTTTTATGTTCATATGTGATAATTCTTCACACCTGAAGTAAAGTGTCAATTCTAATAAAAATTTTTATGACATTAAAAATATTTGAAAATCTATTATCTCTCCTAAGTCTTTCAATTCTAGTGTCAATATGCTATGTAACGGTTACTAAAAACGCTATACTTTTCTCCAAATTAGCAGAATGTATTATCTGGAGCAAGCATACAGACGATTACTTACTAAATTTTTAACTCATTACATTCACAGATGAGTCATAGCTTGACATCTAGCAGGCTTTTAAAAACTATATCACTCCCAAACTTTTAACTTAGAAGTGTCATATTCAGGTAGTTTGTGTAAAGCCTGGGACATTACTTTAGTGCGTCAGAGAAATCTGAGGTAGATCTTATAGTCTAGCTTCTACTCTAGACTTTAACATTCGTCAATAACATCCTAGTTTATAACTTTTCTGGGAATAAAAAAGAGCTCCAGATAGGCATCTATTATCCTTATTTGGAAAAGTTACTATCTCTCTATATAAAGTAATTACTCTTATTATTTTAAAAAGTGAATATGAGATAAGCAATTTATAAATAAGAGAAATTAGAGAGGCACCTGGGTGGCTCAGTCGGTTAAGTGTCTGACTTCAGCTCAGGTCATGATCTCACGGTTCATGTGTTAGAGCCCCAAGTCGGGCTCTGTGCTGACAGCTAGCTCAGAGACTGGAGACTGTCTTTGGATTCTCTGTCTCCCTCTCTCTCTGCCCTCCCCTGCTCATGCTGTCTCTCTGTATTTCTCTCAAAAATAAATTAAAAAATTAAAAAATAATAAAATTAGAGAAATTGAGGAAGGACTCAGAAAGTACACCATCTAGTTTGTCTTGAAAACACTAGTGGACAGTGTTTCTCCAGATATTCTGTGAAGAAAAATATCCCACAGTTTCAGGAATTTGAATAGTACCTTGTATTAACCTCTTCTTAGATATTCATAATTCATTTTATAGTATTAAATACTAAGTATCCCCAAATGAAAAACTATATGCCATTTTGACCCAAATTTCCCAAATTTTGGACTTTGAAATCCTTTCTTCTTGAAATGCTTTAATATCCTACTGAACCACCATATCTGGGCACACATTCTGGTTGTCCCTGGACAACTCATAGATATTTGCTTCTCCCTTTTTTCCAGGCCACAGTAGATCTGGACTTCCTTACATCTTTGAAAAAGTAACATCATCAAATCACCTGCTATTGTCCAGATAAATGTAGCAGTCATCACCTGTTTCACTTCTGGGCAGAGCTTTAAGGGCCACTGTGCAATTTGCCACACCCCCCTTTCTCTGCAAAAAGAAACTAAAAGTATGTGCCAAGGTGGAGCCTGGCCCAGCTGGGTTTTCAGCCTCTGAGATCTGAGGGTTATTTGTTAAGGCAGCATAAGTTAGCTCATGCTGAATAATACACTAGGCTATGCAGCAAAAAACTTAAAGGTATAAAACAATTTATAAGATTCTCAAGATGAAATGTAGCTCCAGAAACAAATTTTAATGGGATTCTACAGCAGCTTTGTCTTCCGTAAAATCTTAGAGATCTCAATGAAGGGAAGGCGAATAAACTGAGAATGTTCACTTGGTGCAATTACTATCAAGCCAGAGGACCTCAGTTCATGGTCACACTGGAAGCTCTGAAACTCATGCAGACACACAAATACAGCAGAGTTAACAGACATCCAATGTCTTGGCTCAAGTCATCAGTAGCATTGCTTTCTGTACACTGCCCTAACCTCAGCATTTCTTATTGTTCTTGTTACTCTCATGGGATTAAAAGTTTCTGTGGTCTAAGTCAGTCTATAAACTTGATAAATTTAATGTTGTTTCTATTTTTCCTGAAAGTTCTCTGTGTTTGCTTTCTGGACCTAAAAAAAAAAAAAGAGGGTGTGTGTGCCTGGGTGGCTCAGTTGGTTAAGCATTTGACTTTGACTCAGGTCATGATCTTGCAGTCTGTGAGCTTGAGCCCTGCATTGAGCCCTCTGCTGACAGCTCAGAGCCTGGAGCTTCCTTCAGATCCTCTGTCTCCCTCTCTCTGTGTCCCTCCTCCACTCACACCTTGTTCTCTCAAAAATAAATAAACATTAAAAACTTTTTAAAAAAATACTAAATTAAAAAAAATTTTTTGGTGTTCCAGTCCCAAATGAGAGTTCAGATTTCTCTATTGAATAAACTAGAGGAAAATGGACTTCTACAATTATAGACAGAAGAAGGGATAATTGATGTTATGTGTGAGGACATAAAGCAGTTGCTCTTTACTGCCAGGAATTGGGTTTCTAAGTAAAGAAAACTTCACATCAGTTTACACTTACATTTGGTACTGACATTTCTAAAACCAGAGTAAGAGAGAACTCAATGTGAAATAATCTCTCAGTTATCAGAACTACATTTCTGTGGATTTTCCAAGCCACCCTAATCCTCAATTCCAGTACTTTTTTTCTCCATCTCCAAACCCTGAAAAAGCTGAACCAATGAAATAGTTTAGAACAAGCTAAAAAGAATAGGAGCTTATTTTCTGCTAAGTTAGTAACATGTTCACTTGATTTGGTCAGCTCTCCTGTAGAAATATAAACTCTTCAATCTTCTAAAATTTGCTCATTCTTTCATTTAACAATCACTGGGTAGTGAACGTCCACTATGGGCTAGCTATTGGGCATACAAAGAAAGCAGTGAATGCTGACTTTCTGCTTTTAAAACAATTCAAAATCTTGAACTACATTTCTTACAGAGTAGCCACGAATGGTGTGTCACTATTTAAAATAAATCAATTAAAATTTTTAAAAAAGATTAGTTATCCAGTCAATAAACCTAGTTTAAGTTTTCAGTAACCACATGTAGCTATTGGCAACCATATTGAACATTGCAGATGCAAAACATTTTAATCATCACACAAAGTTCTTTTGAATAATGCAGATGTAAGACACTCATATCCTCACAGAAAGTTTTATAAGTTAGTGTAGGCTCTGGATAATAAAACTTACACATTTGTAAGCAATAATGTTGTGATGACAGTCTTCAGTAAGGAGTACATAATGTCAGTGATATATAACTTTGCTTGTGGAAATTAAAGGAAGGCAAAAAAGATTAAGTAGAAGACGGTCAGAAAGACAAAAGAAGGTCATTTTAAACAGTAATGTCAACATGTGCCAAGGCTCAGGTGCATGACATAATGTATTTTTGGAAATTAGGAAGAAATTTAGTATGTCTAAAGAGCATGAATACAAGAGACATCAAAAGCTACCAACATGAATTGCAGGGAAAGCTACAAACATACTTTAAGCAGAGGTATAGCATGGTCATATACTCTTTTAGAAATAAAATTAAAAATCTGCTACAGATGCATTAGTAAACTGAGACAAACTTGTGATTCATTTGAATATGTGGGAATAATAGAAAAGACAAACATTGGGTTTTAAAATCGTATGCACAACTTTGTGAGTTAAAATAGAAAAATAAAATAGAAAAAAATTGTAGAGTATGGTTAAAGCCATTGGTCTATGAGACTTCATATTAAAAGTGCTCTAAATCAGATGAAGATCAGATCTAGACTTACTATCTGAACCCAAGACCAGTAAAAAATATTAAGCCATTTTTTCCATTCACTAGTAGATTTAAAACACTTCTAGTATCACACAAGAAATAGAGTCAGAACAAATGGAGAAATACTTTTGAATTTCTGGAGGAAAATAACTCTTAACCTAGAATTATAAGCCCAGTTATACTGTTATTTAAAAATCAAGGCAATATGACTCAGAAATTGATCACTAAGCTCATGGACAGATGAAGAATGCAGCTAGCTGTGAGAATTAATGTGAATTACAGGACACACTGATCATCAACACTTGAAACACATTTGCAGCACTAAGTTCTTCTCAGAGCTATGCCAAAACAAAGCAAAAAAAAAAAGTCAAGAAAAATAAAGATATTTTTAGGTATTAAAATAAATCAAGAGATTGCACCACCCACAGTCTCTTGTTAAAAAGTTAATTAAGGGATGTACTTAAGCAAAATAAAGTTTGAACCAAGAAGGAAATCAAGATATACAAGAAAGAATGCTGTCCATGAAATTAGTAAGTTTAATTAATTATTAACTGAAAAAAATAAACTGTAAGAAAGCTGTAAAATCTATTTCGTTAGCTATAAAAATGTCAAATGTTTCATGTGAAAAATAAAGAACTTCTAGTTTGTAGTCCAACACATAATGAGTGTGGAAATCACCACACCATCCTAATAACAAGTACAAAGTTGAACAAACAGAAAATCAACAACACTTCTTAGATCCATCAAAAAATTGAGGTCATAGAGCAAACCATGGACCCCAAAATTGAATAGACAGATATCCATACACAGATAAATACAACTTATTTGTTACCTATGAACACAACCCACACCAGAGCCAGTGATATGGTAGAAGAACCTAAATTGTATATCGGGGAATTCTATGAAACATTTAAGAAAGAAATTATACCAATTCTCTGTAATCTCTTGCAAAATACAGAAGAGGAAATGTTTTCTATCTCCTTCTATGAGACCAGCATTACCCTAATACCAAAACCAGACAAAGACATTGTGAAGAAAGAAACCTACAGATCATTATTTTAAGGTACATAGATGCAAAAATCCTCAATAAAGTAGTATCAAAACAATCTAACAATTTATAAAAAGAATTATACACAATGTCCATATGGGAATATCCAAACAAGATTAATTTCAAGTAAGCAACACTTAGAATATAGTTCAACACATGAAAATCAATTACTGCAATCCAGCATATCAACAGACTGAAGAAGAAAAATCCCATAATCATTTCAATAATGCAGAAAAAGAGTTTGAGAAAATTCAATGCCCACTCATGATAAAATTAAAAAAAAATCAGGAAACTAGGAACAGAAGATGACCTCAACTTCTTTTAAAAATTTTTTGTTTATTTATTTTGAAAGAGACAGAAACAGTGTGAGAGGGGGAGAGGCAAAGAGAGCAGGAGAGAGAGAAAACTGTAAGCAAGCTCTGTGCTGCCAGCACAGAGCCTGATGTGGGGCTCAAACCCATGAAACTGTGAGATCATGACCTGAGCCAAAACCAAGAATGGGGTGCTTAACCCACTGAACCACTCAGGTACCCCAGAAGTCAATTTCTTAAAGAAAAGCTTAAAAGTACCCTGCCATTAACATCATATTTAATGTTGAGAAACAAGAAGCTTTTCTACCAGTTCTGGTACAAGGAAAGGATGTCTTCTCTCACCACTCCTTTTCAACTGCATGTTTGAAATCCTAGCTAATACAATAAGACAAGAAAAGGAAATTAAAAGTATATCAATTAGGAAGGAATAAGTAAAACCATCTTTTTTCCCATATGACATGATCATTTATAGAGAAAATCTCAAAACAAACAAACAAACAAAAAACTCCTGGAATGAATACATAATTACAGCAAGATTTCAGGACATAAGTTTAATATACAATAATTAATCTCCTTCTCATATGCCAGAAATTTGAAATTAAAAACACAGTAACACTTCCATTAGCACTCAAAAAATAAAATACTCAAGTATAGATCTAACAAAATATGTACAAGATCTATATGAGGGAAACTATAAAACTCTGACAAAAGAAATCCAAGAACTAAATAAATAAAAATACATTCCATGTTCATGGATAGAAGGACCCAATATTATCAAGATCTTACTTATTCCCAACTCAACCTATAAAAGCAATGCAATTCTAATCAAAATCCCTACAAATTATTTTATAGATATTGACAAGCACTTTAAGCTTTATATGAAGAGGCAAAATATCCAGAGTAGCTGGCACAATATTAAAGAGCAAAGGTAGAATACTGACACCACCTGACTTCAAGACTTACTACAAAGCTACAGTAATCAAGACAGGGTGGTATCGGTGAGAGTACATATAGATCAATAAAACAAAGTAGCCTAGAAGTAGACCCACACAAATATGGTCAATTGATCATTGGCAAAGGAGGAAAAGCAATACAATAGAGAAAAGACAGCCTCTTTGATAAATGCCGGTGAAACAACTGGACGTCCAAGTGTAAAAAAAAAGAATGTAAACACTGACCCTACACCTTTCACAAAAATTAACTCAAAATGGATCGTAGACTTAAATGTAAAATACAACACTATAAAACTCCTAGAACATAACATAGAAGAAGATCTAGATAATGTTAGCTTTGACAATGACTTTTAGATACAACACTAAGGGCACAATCTCTGAAAGAAATAATTGCTAAGGTGGACTTCATTAAAATGAAAAAAAAATCTGTTCTATAAAAGAGAGTGTCAAGAGAATGAAGATACAAGCCTCCAGAATGGGAGGAAATATTTGCAAAAGACCTATCTGATAAAGGACTTATATTCAAAAGACAAAAAGAACTTCTAAATCCCAACAATAAGAAAACAAATACCTTCCCTAAAGAATGGGCCAGAGACCTTAACAGACACCAAAGAAGATATACAGATGGCAAATAAATGGCAAATAAATATATGAAAATATTCCCAACTTCATATGTCATTAGGAAATTTCAAATTAAAACAATAATGAGACATCACTACAAACCTATTAGAATGACCAAAATCCAAAGCGCTGGCAACGCCAAATGCTGACAAGGATATGGAACAATAGGCGCTAATTCATTGCTGATGTGAATGTGAAATGTCATAATCACTTTAGAAGGCCTCTTAAGATGATAGTACTTAAGGTACTGTGACCTCGGCATAATGGTAGACAAAGAAAACTGATAAAATAGTATAAAACACCCAGAAATAAACTCATGTAAATAAGGAAATGTACTTTATGTAACATTAGATATTAAACTAATAAATGTTGGAGCAGCTGAAGTCGGATGCTTAACCGACTGAGCCGCCCAGGTGCCCCTCCACGTGTATATTCTTAAGAAACTCTTACATACATTCACAAAGAGATATACACTATCTATAATAGTATATCTTAAGACAATTTAAATGTCTACCATGATGGATGGATGTATTATAATATATTCATAGAATGATATAGAAGGGAATTCTATGTGCCCAACATGCAGAGCAAAGATTAATAATCATAAAGAATAAGTAAATCTTTTTCTTAGTAGCTAAAACTGAGGTACCAAACAACAAGTTATCAATAATAAATCAATAAAAAAAAAACCCAACTTGCTGATCACATCTGCACTTGTGATATTTGAAGTGTGCTCTTCCAAGGGCACCTGTCAACATGCCACGAAGAATAAAGAAAATATCAAGTCACCACTTCTAGATCTCTAGTATAAATGCTCCAGTGTAAAGCATGATTGCTAATAAAGAGTTTAGTTTTTGCATTGCCTTCTTTAAAACTTGACTTCATTGTTTCTTAATGTTCCAACTTATTATGTTTCTTATGCCACAAAATATCTTCTTTCTTAATACAATTAAGCATAGACAATGCATCTCCTGTTTACTGAGTTATTGCCCTATAAGACTGTTGACTCTATTGTCAATTCTAATATTGGAATAAGGAAATGCACTCTTGAAGGGACATAAAATACTTTATTCCACTTACAGCCACTTCTTTGCCTGGAAGAGGACTTATATCACACAACTGACTTGGGTTCATTCCTAAATTTAGACACAGATAACCTTTTATCCTTTGTAACTAAAAGAAAATGGCTTGTTTTCTTTCCATTGGGAATAATTTTATCTTAAAAATAAACCAAAGAACAGTAACTAGAGTTTTTTTACAGAACACTGCCTGGCATTCATTCTCTCCCTATCTCTCTTATCTTAGTACTGCTGACCTTCTGTTAAGACTCTGTTAAATTAACATTTGTTAAATGGAGCACAGGGTGCCAGATGATGAGCCAGGGCTCAACAACAGACCATAAGAGAAATTGAAATAATTGAAGTAAAGAAGTTCATTACTCGCAGGTCCTGGAAGGAGTACCCTGTATGTCACACAGAGAGGTTAGGGCAGGGTGCAGGAAGAGGCAAGACCTGAGGCACAAGCTTATATTGGGGTCCATGGGTGGAGTGCTTTGGGGTTCCCAGGCTAGGGACAGATTGCCCAACTTAAACCAAATGAATGGCATTTTGGTAATCCCCACAGGGGTCTTGTCTAAGGGGCTCATAAGCATACAGGTCCTGAGAGGCTGGGGAAACTCTTGAGCACAGGGTTCTTGGGGGAGTCATGCAAGGAACTTACATTTGCTTTTGACTCTGTGGGCTGTTATTTAGGGCATGTACTTGCATGAGGGGCTAGTGTCCATGTAAAGCCCCCAAAGGCTGGTTGGCCAAACAAAATGGATACCAAGGCAGCAATACCATGAGTAGTTCTCAGATGTGAGAACAATCTAATTGTGACATTGGTAATACCCTGAGGACCTGAGAATAGATTTGCTTCATTAGGCTGGACAGTTGGTTTTCTTCTTTTTCCCTTAACAGTTTTATGTTCATCTCATCTAATTGTTAAATTTCCTTCCACTGACATTATTTCCCAGGGTGTTCCATGGATATAAGAGAAGTTATTGGTGACCCTGTCCCCCAGCCTCAGACCCAGCATTTATAATTCTACCCATAGGACATTGTGACCTAGCCACTGGCTGCTGAGTGGTTTATTTTGTTTTTGTTTTTGTTTCTTAGGTACTACCAGCATACAACATTTGAGAGTTTTTTATTAATGCACATAGTACCTTGTGGTGTAAAGTGCATACCCACAAGTGTCCCTATTCACCTCTTCTGCCATGGGGCGTCCTGGATCAATTGGATCTTTAAGCCTGATCAATATGTACAATAAGCCATATAACCAAGATGCAGAAAGGAAAGAGAGTTTTGATCCAAGATCTGATCAGGCCATAGCTTTGCATGTGGTAAGAGAAGAGGTTGGGTCTTATAATATACTGAGCTTGATTATTTCATAATTCTGTTCAGAAGTAATGCAGGCCAGAGTGAGAACAGGGCCTGATTCCTGGGAAATGGGTCTGGTGAGAACAAAGTAGAAAGTGGGTTCTCTGCATAATTGTTTGGAATTTAATGCAATGGCTTTCCTATCCTCCCAGTTCCTCTCAAACCATTAAGCATGAGTGTACCCGAGAAGAAAGTGGTCATATGGGGGACTGCTTTCCCCAAAGAGTGATACCACTTTTTTTGCATTAAGGAAGTGCCCGACATACTATCTGTACTAGTTAGGGCAAATTAGCTATTGTAATGAATAACATTGACCTTGGTCTTAACACCTCCAAAATAAATTTTTTAAAAGTTTAGTTCTTGTTCTTGACATAGTACCACAGAGGCCTAGCCCTCTCCTAAAAAGCTCTCTTTGAGAGAATGAATCAGGAAAAAGCCGTTTTCCATTGTATCTTTGGGTCATTTTGAGTTCTTCTCTTCCAGTCATATAAAAGAGAGCATGAGTTGGGATCGTGCAAGTTGTTTCAGAGGCCAGACTTGTAGGCGTTATATATCACTTTCATTCACATTTACTTGTCCAGAACCCAGTCATATAGCCCCAACCCAACTACAATGGAAGCTTTTAAAATGTAGACTTTCAATGTGCCCAAGAAGAGGAGAAAGGATCAGTGAGTATCTAGCAAGCTTCTGACACACTATCTTTTGATGAAACCAATAAGAATTTTTCCACTCACTGCTACAGGCAGTTAAACAAAAAAGCTCCTGACAAATTGACTGGATGCCTTGTCATTGTTTCTAGTATGTAAAACTCTGGGGGCTCAGCTGGGCTAAGTCTAAGGTTAACTATTTCTAGCTATTGCTTGAAGGTTCAGCACATCCAGAAATTCTAAGACCAATCTTGTTTCTTCTAAAGTTAAATTTAGAAATCTAGGTCACTAAGTAAGTTATCAGCACGAAGCTAAGTATTCTTTTGCTATAGCTGTGAGCTTGTGCCTGTTAAAAATTGTGAGCCTTAGAGACAGGCTGCCTGGTTTGTATTCTGGATTGCTACATACTGACTTTGGGCAAGTTATCTCCTTCCCCCCCCCCATAAAATTGGAGAAATATACTTAACACTCTGGGGGTTGGTGAGAAATAAATTTGAACATCTGTGAAGGGCACTTAGCACAGTGCTTATTTCCCTAGCCACTGGTTATTATCATTGTCATCAACATTTACCAATGCTGGATTATACAATGATTGGATCCTGGTCCTATTTCCCCAGAATCTGAATGGCTGTCATCTTTGATCTTTGGTATGTCCATAGAAAGGCACTCTCTAGCCCCTATTGGGATTGGGGAATGTAGGGCAGACAGTTCAGAGAGTGAGGCCATGAGAGAAACTGAGTGTGCAGAGCCCCCCAAAATGAGGGATCTTCAGTTACCTATACCAAAAGCCAATAGACAAGGGTGAGTCAAGAGAAGATAATCCAGTGCCAAGTCCAGGATTCAGTTAGACTCCAGTATTCGAAGAATCACCATTGAACCTAGTAGGTCAGGATCGAAAAGGTTCATAAGAAAGGCAATCTGTGGCAAAGTTGGGTGCAACAAACAAGCACCATGACCCTGTTCTCGTAATATGAGTGGATAGGACAAAAGAAGGAACGGTGGACCATAGGAGTGATGATGACAACAGAAATAAAATACCTGTACAGAATAGGAAACGGTTTTGCTAAAGTTGCCTTTTATTCATATTTGATGTGCTGCACTTTCCTCCTGAAAATCTGTGCTTTACTCCACCATTCCGTTTCTCTACAAATGAGGTGTTGCCTTGTTCTGATCAGTAATTCTGTCTCTCCGCCTTAGTTAAAGTCTGAGACTATTTTGCTCTAAAACGGCCACATTTCGGGGCACCTGGGTGGCTCAGTTGGTTGAGCATCCAACTTCGGCTCGGGTCATGAACTTGTGGTTTTTTAGTTCAAGCCCCGCATTGGGCTCTGTGCTGACAGCTCAGAGCCTGGAGCCTGCTTTAGATTCTGTGTTTCCCTCTCTTTCTGTTCCTCCCCTGATCGCACTCTGTCTCACTATCTCTCTCTCAAAAATAATTTTAAAAAATCAAAATAAAACTGCCACATTTCTCTGATGTCCAATAGTTTTGCGGACCTCTAGATCCATCACCTCTAGTTCCAATCATTCACTGGCTCACCTATTTGATTATGTAACAAAATTTATTTTTCACATTTATTTTTTGACCCTGGAAAATTCTACTGGCTTATCATATCCTAGACTTTCAGAGTACAGCTAGTCCTACTACAATCAAGTCCTGCTCTTGCCTCTGAGGTCATATTTGGGAAATCCTATGTCTAAGAAAGACACATCATGCTGAATTAAAGTTGTATCAAGAATTCAATTGATGAATAGAAGTTTTCCTTTATTGAAGTTACTAAAAAAATTTTTTTTTAATTGGGATAAGTTTCTTTTACATACTCTGGAATCTCCAAGAATAAACTTTGGCATTTTTTTTTATTAAACAAGTCTTCACATTAAACATCTATTTTCACATTTTTTAAATCAGTAGATTTCAAGCTAGTTCTGAGTTCTCTGTGTAATCATTTCCCACGTTCATTGTTTGTATCCCAAGCAAAAACTGCTTTCTTTTCAGGGCGCCTACGTGTCTTAGTTGGCTAAACTTCCAACTTCAGCTCAGGTCATGATCTCATGGTTTGTGGGCCCAAGTACCACTTTGAACTCTGTGCTGACAGTTCAGAGCCTGGAGCCGGCTTTGGGTTCTGTGTCTCTTCCTCTCTCTGCCACTTCCCTACTTATGCTCTGTCTTTCTCTCTCTCGAAAATAAATAAACATTAAAAAATTTAAAAAGAGACAGGAGGCACCTGGGTGGCTGAGTTGGTTAAGCATCTGATTTAGGCTCAGGTCATGATCTCATCGTTCAATGGTTCGAGCCCCATGTTGTGCTCTTTGCTGACAGCTCAGAGCCTGGAGCCTGCTTCAGATTCTTCAGTGTCTCCCTCTGTCTCTGCCTCTCCCCCATTCATGCTCTATCTGCCTCTCAAAAATGAATACAACATTAAAAAAAAGTTTTTTAAATAAAAAAAAGAAAGAAAACTGCTTTCTTTCCTTAGGTAGCTTGGTGATACGCCATTTGAAAGGAAATATTGCTATTTGAAGCACTATGAGCAACTGTGCTTAGTTTTAAGGACCCTTTCTACACATTTCCAACATGACTCAGAGAAGAATATGTTTATTCCTTGTCTCCAAGGTAAAAGCAAGGTTTATTTCCTCTGGGGAATATGAGAACAAGAAAAGGGACTATGCTCAGCAAATTTCTTCTTTGAGTAATAATTTCTTAAACAAGATTTCTAATTGTATTTCCTCTTTGAAATTTCATTAAATATTTTAATCTACCTAATTACAAACTAGACAAACTGCTTTGGTATAAGATATGCCTTTTNTTTTCCTTTCATGTCACTGCTTATAAGATTTAAATTCCCCCTCTTGGTATTGTTTAATAGCTCTAACATTAAAGGAAACTGCATTTTCCGGATGATGACTAGAGATGAGGCCAAAAATATATTCCCAGTTGAATTTAGATTACACTGAAATCTGAAGTCCTCCATAAAGAATAGTGAAATACAGAAGCAAGTTTGTGTTTTTACATTTTTTATTAATGGTTATAAATAATCACCAAAATAATTAATTTTCCTTGACTCGAAGTTGTTAATTCCTTTTCACTGTTGACAGAAACACAGTGCACTTATTTTTAAATTATCATTTTTAATTTAAGAATGAAGATGTAGGATCTTATACTTGTTAAAAAATTAACATTTATTTTAGGCTTCTGTATAGAGTTATTATTCTCTGAAACCAAAGAATATATTAATTTTATATTAAAGCTAAGTTTCCAACTTACTTTCCTAATGGAGAAAAGCACCATGCTTTCCCNTTATCTACAAAGAGAGTAATTAGGCATTATCTATCAAAATTAAAAATTCCCACATCCTTGGGGCCTGCCACAACTTTACTTTTAGGAATTTTCCCTAGAGATGCATTGCCTTATAGGTTAACTGATGTACATATCAGAATTTTCATGGCAACAGAGCTTAAATTAGCAAAAATGGGATGTAATTTAAATCCATGTCAATGGGAGACTAACTCAAGAAATTTTGTTACATACATACAATAGAATAAAATGTAGCTGTAAAATCTAATGTATTCATTCATTAAACAAATTTAAATTTTTATTGTATGTCTACTATAGGCCAGTAACTGTATAGACTGAATAAAAAAGAACAGAATATCCAATAATAGTGAAACAACTACATAAGGTGTAACACATGTATAGTGAGACTACTAGAAAAAGAAGCAAAAGAAAGGAAAAGAAATATTTAAGACAATAATGACTGAGGTATTTTCCCAAATTAATGTCAGACACCAAATTATAGATTAAGGAAGCTCAAAGAATATCAAGCAGAATAAAAGGGGGGGTGGGGGGAGTAAGCTTGGGTGTATATTTTTCAAGGAAGTCAGAAGAAACCTTTCCCATAGAGAAATAAAGATAAAAATTCCATCTGACTTCTCAGAAACCATGCAAAAAAGAAGAAAATGAAGTGAAATATTCAAAGTGTTGACAGAAGAAAAAAAACAAAAACAAAAAACTCAACCTGGAATTCTGTACCCTAAAAAATTATCTTTCAAAAGTGATGGAGAAATAAAGACTGTCTCAGACAAACAAAAGTTTGAGGGAATTTGTTGCCAGCAGACCTGTCTTCCAAGAAACGTTGAAAGTCCTTTGAGAGAAAGAAAAGAACAGAAGTCAGAAATTTGGATTTATATAAAGTAACAAAGAGCATCAATGAAGGAGTACGTGAAGGTAAGATGCAATCTTTTATTTTTCTTATTCTTAATTGACCTAACACATAACAGTTTGTGTAAAGTAATAGCACCAACAATTCGATTGTGTATGCCTCTGTATCTATCACATATACATATGCTTATGTATGCTTATGTAGAAGTGAAACAAATGACAGTAATAGTACAAAGGATGAGTGAAGAAATTCGAATGATTTTGCTAATCGGCAAAGGCACCATAGTGTTATTTGAAAGGGGACTTGGGTTAGCTGTAAATGTGTATGGCAAACTCTAGGGCAACCACTAAAAAAAATGAAAGGAAGGAAGAAGGGAGGGAGGAAGGAAGAAATATAACTGATATGCTACGAAAGGAGAGACAATTAAGTCATATAAAATCCTCAGTTGAATCTATAAAAGGGAGTGCAAGGTGAGTAAACTGAGTCTATTGAAGGAGCACAGGACTAGAACCAAATGGCCCCTCCTGATCAGTCACTTTCAGACCTAAGTAAATAGTCAGCCTCACTGTGCATCCACAACCAGTGCTATTACATTCTCTCATAGGAAAAATAAGGTCCCTGGCTAGGTCTTTGGATCTTACATGTCTATAAATTACCGAATTTCACAATGTTGGTTATTGACACCTCTATGGATTAATATAGCAACCTGTATATTGGGATGTTTATAATCAAAAACCATACTACCATTTCCCATTGTTCTAGCTGGGAAAAAGTTAGCTTCATTTATGCTTTTCCAGATATCAGGCATGATTCCCAGTCCTTGCTGGGGGATGGAGAGAAAACACCATCATTATTTTATTTTGAAATTAGCATGGCATCCAAGATGTATTAAACTTTCATATGCATGTGAATAGTTTTTATCTCAATGATATTTGATTATTGTCTTGGGTCAACTTCCCCAGAAGAAGACAATGGGATAAAGAATCAGTACAGAAGGGCTTCCAAGAGACATCTGTGAAGAAAGGTGGTAAGTAGGGCAAGACAGAAGACAAGCAAGGGCACAACTTGCGACAAAATCCCAAACTCAGTCTCGTCCTGTAGGAGAGCTCTGGCATCTAAATTCTACCCTAGTATTTATCCCAACTCAAGGCAAGAATACTGAGTTTCAAAACCTATGCCAGTCTGTCCTTGGTAAGGGCCATCCTTGAGGACATGGGAACCCTTCGGGAGAGATGCTGGCTGGCTGTGCATGTAGTCGCCACAGTACCACTAGTCCAAGGGCAGTCATCCATAGAGAACCAAAGTGCTGGCCTCTAGGGGCCAAGCACACTGAAGCCAAGAAGGGGGCACACAGAAACACTCAAAGGGATCTGAGGGAATCTGGTGAGTACTGAAAGCATCTGCTCACATATTATTGCATTATCTCTTCTAAACAGAAAAGACAAAAATATGATTAATCACTGACACACGTTATCAAAAGCCAGGTCTTCCCTAAGGAAAAAACAAAAACAAAAACACCTTAAAACAGATACTGATGATATTTGTTTTCTATTTAGGACAAAGGCTAAAATCACTATATATATTTTTTTCTGGAAAACATGCATCTATTTCTAGAATATATGTTTCTAGAATTAGATATGATTTTAAAAAGGAATTTGCATAAGTGAAACATTACTCCTAGTCACAGTAATATTACTTCATATCTCCCTCCCCAGATTTTCCTTAGGGATTCATTTCTCTTCCTTTAAATCCAGTCAATTCATTCAGCTTCCCGATGACTTTACTAGACTAGAATAGAACTGTAATTTTTCATACCTTCCAATTTATAAAGCTAACCAAAGAGTATACCCAGTTGTTGGTTTTTTTTTTTCCTTTATCAGGCAAGGAAAGTCAAGGTTTACTTACATCTGTCTACTTTCTGGCAAGTACTTAAAACGCTTTCTCAAAAAAATTTATTATTATTATTTTTACCGTTTTATTTATTTCTGAGAGAGGGAAAGGGACAGCTTGAGCAGGGGAGGGGCAGAGAGAGAGGGAGATGCAGAATCTCAAACAGGGCCCACGCTCTGAGCTGGCTGTCAGCACAGAGCCCGGCGTGGGGCTTGAACCCACGAACTGTGAGATTATGACCTGAGCTAAAGTCGGATGCTCAGTCGGACTGAGCCACCCAGGCACCCCTCAAAAAAAAAAATTAAAGTAGAATGAAAAGTTTTGGACAGAAACCTACCATATCTTTAGACAACACAAAATCAAAGAGTCAGAGAGATTCTCACTTCTTAACTACTCTATCCCCATAATTTTGCCCTTTTATTTCTTCCTCCATTAAAGCTCAGGATGATCGGCAAAGAGAACAGAATAAATTTAAGGGGAACAGATCACTCAGGACACAATTTAGAGTAGTTATTCCTAATTCAAAGTTTCAAACCCTCAGAGTGTGTAAATAAATATAAAAAGCAAAAGTCATGAAAATCATGCATTTAAGTGGGGCACAGACACATGGATTCAATAAAAGGATGTTTATTTCATCTGAACTGAAAATCACATAAACCCAATATGACAATCCTCATCATATGCTCATCAGAAGCTCTGTTGGCAGTTACATCTGCTTGACTAAAAGATCAAAATATGCAAACAAATAGTTATGTAAGGAATTCAATTCTTTTGTTGAACCGATTATCTCACAACAGAAGCCCTAGGAGTGAAGAACAAAAGAGGAGATTGTCCTTGGTGAAAAGACGGAGAACTCCTTCCCGCTTCTCTTACAAGATCTCTGGGGCGATTCAGGTATCAAAGACTGATGGGCAATTTATCGAGAATACTGGCTACTAGGTAAAAATGCAAGCAAAGTCGCTTGTAGACTTGTTCCAGTGCTAGCTGTCGAACATCTTAATACTCAGAGCTCTGGCATACTGTTGCAACGTTTCTGGGTTGCCCAACAGTGCCAGGCTGCAGGGGTGAGTGGGGGCTCACATCCACCCATGCTCTGGAGCCACGCTGTGGCTTGCAGGGAGGGAGGGAGTGTCTTTTCTCAATTAACAAATGGCACCACGGAGGCCAGTGGCAAGCCTGTTTTTCTTATTAAACATATCTGACCAGATATTTTTCTCTTTAGATCTGAAAGTTTAGCCTTCAGCCCAGAAACACTTAACTACCTCTATACCAAATTATGAACCATTAGTTATGTAATTTGCAAAATAGTCCGGACTTGGGTTTCAAGCTGCCAAAGGAAAATTGTGTAGCTTGACACACACACACAGATATGATTGTGTAGAGATGAAAATATACTTAGCGAGAGAACTGGTTCACATACAGGAAAACATATATTCTTCTTATATGGGTCACATAATTGAACTTAACAACCATGTTCCACAATACGACGTTTTGTCATTTAAATGGGAATACTCTCAGGGTCAGGGAAAAGACAGCCTCTGTGGATTCTGTAATTTTCTTAAATACCTTCTTAGCAACACCACTAAGACCTACCATTAGATTTTATGATGCAGATAAAATGATCCCTTTAGTTCCTCATATTAACCTAGCTCTTTCCCCTGGTATTTATGACTGCATTTTGTATTCACCAAATTCAAATGCTGCAATGTATTTTTAATAAATAGATACAAATAATCCAATCCTAAAAATATCCAGGCTATCTTTCTGTGTCCTCAGGGAGCTTATAGAGCGTCTGTTGTTATGAAATGTAGACAAAGCTGTCAAGTATTTAACTTTTTATATTTCATTTTCTTATTTCTTTCCATTGCTTCATTTACTAGATTCTGCTTCAAAGTTCAAAAATACAATTCTTGATAAACACGTGCCCATTTTGTTATCCGAAACTTAATTTTTCTTCTTTTATGAAAAAAGGAGTTTTATTCCACTGATTTTTATGCTTTCTACTACTGGAGAATTCTCAAAGGTTTAACTTTCATTTCTGACCACTACTCTACCCTCATCCAAATAATAGTAGTCCTTCAGTCTCCAATGTGTCTCTCTCCTTCCCATCCTGCTACTAAACACACACCCACACAAAGGAGCTAGAGAAGAAATCTCCTTCCCCATTTGTTCTTGCAAAGACAAGACTCATGTCAATAGAAGTATTGGTTACTAGAGGAAGCGTTAGGTAGAGAATAAGATGATGGTATGAAGAATGACCTGGGACCATATGGAATTTTGACAAGAAGGTATATACTTTGTCTTGCACTGAGCTATCACTCATAGTAGAGATAAAAATACTATAGTCACATACCTAGTTATCCTGCAGCTGGCGACCTACTAAGAAAAATAATGTAATAACACCCAAAAGTATTAGAGAACATTTTAGTGCTAACTAAAGGTCCAAACAGAATTCAGAGATTCAATGGTTTGCAGCGGTCAGGAAAGTTTTTATGAATATGAAGGAGCTTGACTTGAGGCTTTGAAGGAGTAAGATTCAATGAGTGAAAGAATGCAGAAAGCCATTTCTGGCAAAGGATGCAGCATAAGCAATGTCAAGGGGAGGAGGTGAAGAAAATATGTTGGATGAGGACAAGGAGATAGAAGGAGGAGGCTCAACCAACAGAAATAGAGAGCCCCTTCCAGAACATAAGTTTGTGCTCTTCAGATAGCAGGATAACGCACTCCGTGACTGCCTGCTTATCCATCTCAAAGCTAGAATTAGACTATTCTCATTTAAAAATACAGATTTACATTTTTTTTCCCAATTGTTCATTGACTGAATGGTCCATCTCCAGGACAGTTTGCTATTGACAATTGCTCAGAGAAGCAGATAGAAGACGAAAGAAAAAAAAGAAAAAGAAAAAAAGTAAAAGAAAAACCACAAATCTATATAATTCAATCTCCATTTCCAAAGAGAATTTTCAAAATGCAGATGCGTTTTAAAAAACATACACGAAGCAATCCTTCTCACTTTAAGGACAATGACCATTCTATGTGAAAAAAAGAACAAGCGTGTCTAGCATGCTCAAATGTTGGAGGCCACAAATACAACTACTTCTTCTGAGTCAGAGGCCCTGAACCTGAATATTATAGAGGGCGAGGCAAGCCGTGAGATTTATGTACAAAAAGCTGGATGCCTGTCATCCCTGGGGAAAACCAGAGATGGACTCAATGGCATAGTTTCAAAGGCCAACCTCCATAAGTTTATTAAAAGTAGAGCCCCACCTTTCACTCTCTGAGAGTACAATGCCATTTCTGTCTCCACACCTCTGTAATAGTCCCTTTGCCTCCTCCAAAAGTGTACAACAAAGAAGTTATTCCTGTTGTGTATACCCTTCTGGAGCTGATCTAGGGACAAGTGACATTCGCTCTGTATTAGTCTTTAGCTTGTTGACAGCGACTTCTCTATCTTGCGTGAGCTTGAATAAAACCACTGCACTTGAAACATTGATGATGATGATAACTATGGGGACACCTGGCATTTGCTCTCTAGCTTCTGACATTTATGCTTCCACTTTGATTTTTTCTGGCTCACACTCAAAGCTGGATTTTCTTCATGGCACCCTGCCTGGCAGGAGAATCTTTTTTGACCTGGTAAGAGTGACACTGTGTCCTGGAGAAAACTTTGCAGGGAGTTGGATCAAAGTAAGAGATAAATGCAATTCTTTGCAAAACCCGGCTTTGTGGGAGCTAGGGCTGCTCCCTGCAGGGACTTTCAGTAGAAGGGATCCCACGCAGATGGGTGCTGCGCTGCACGGTATTTATGCATGCCACCTACTGGTGCACACAAAATGCATGATGTGAGATTTGACACATCCTCCCCGTTCCAGAATACATGTGCAACCTGACAAATTCATTATCTGATCAGAGTAAACTGCACCCATCTTTACTGTTTATGCAACTATTTAAATTTTAAAATGTCCTTTATTCCTCCCCCTTAATAGGGATGTGATTTTTTTTTAATGTGTTGGCTTTATAGAGGTTTTTGGAAATGGTACCTGGATTATGAGCAGAGTGGAATTTAAAAGGTCTGTAAAAACCATGGCTTTGTGAACTAGGTTAGAAGGGGAAAGACTTCATTAGTGAGCTAGATAACAGAAAGAACTAAATGATGTAATGCTGGTAAAGAAGAAATGAAATAAACAGAGCAGAATTATCCCCTCATAAGTACTTACTTTGTGTTCTTTTTTTAAAAATAGTTTATTGTCAAGTTGGTTTCCATATAACAACCAGTGCTCATCCCCACAAGTGCCCTCCTTCATGCCCATCACCTCCCTTCCCCTCCCCACCACCCCCATCAGCCCTCAATTTGTTCTCAGCATTCAAGAGTCTCTCATGGTTTGCCTCCCTCCCTCTCCCCTCTTATATTTCCCCCCTTCTTCTCCCCCATGGTCTTCCATTAAGTTCCTCCTAATCCTCCTATATGTGCAAACATATGGCAGCTGTCCTTCTCTGCCTGACTTATTTCACTCAGCATAACACCCTCAAGCTCCATCCATGTTGCTGCACATGGCCAGATTGCATTCTTTCTCATTGCCATGTAGTATTCCATTATATAGATAAACCACATCTTCTTGATCCATTTGTCAGTGGATGGACACTTAGGCTCTTTCCATGTTTTGGCTCTTTTTGAGAGTGCTGCTATGAACATTGGGGTACATGTGCCCCTATGCATCAGCACTCCTGTATCCCTTGGGTAAATTCCTAGCCGTGCTATTGCTGGGTCATAGGGGAGTTCTACTGTTAATTTTTTGAGGAATATCCACACTGTTTTCCAGAGGGGCTGCACCAGTTTACATTCCCACCAACAGTGTAGCCCGTTTCTCCACATCCTCTCCATAGAGTCCTCTGATTTGCTCATTTTAGGCATGAGGTGGTATCTCAGTGTGGTTTTGATTTGTGTTTCCCTGAGGAGGAGGGATGCTGAGCATACTTACTGTTTTTTCTTACTGATGCATTTTTCAAGGAATGCAATGGTCGACATCAAAGAAGATCCAAGGAAACATTTCATTAAGATTTGTTTTAATTGCAAGTGAAGAGAGGAAGTTGATAATAAAAGCTTATTTGATATCAGAATCTGTGCAGTTCTTCTTCCCTACTCGACTCCCCTACTCTTCTCCATCTTTTGCCCTGGTCTTGCCTTGGTTGGCTGACTTCTGGGGACTACACAAGGTAGTCTAGGCTTGTTGCTACTGGTTGGCTTTGGCTGTTGAGGGAAGGATACTAGAAAGTTGGAGGAAAGAAGGGCCGGGCTATTTCTTCCCTGACTCCTTCTGTCTTGAGGCTCTACCTCTAATAGTAGTATATTCTCTATACACATTAACTGAAGCCCTCTCCTGATAGCTCCTCATCCAAAGTCCCAGTGCTCCTTGGGCTCTGGTAACTATCCCTTCACATCCTTCCTTCAAATTTAGGGCTGGTAAAATCTTCCCACTATGGCTGGTGTCTGGGTACCCCCTCATCATTTGATTCTTAGACTCTGAAAGTAGGAGCAACAGCCTCTTCCTTAACCAGCTTGTGGCTAATTCTGAACCCTTCCAGAAGTTTGACCAATAAGCCATCATAGGGTGCTAGAGCTTGAAGGCATTCTGGAGAATGGGGTCCACTATCTCCATTTTAAATTTTTAATGTTTATTTATTTTTGAGTGAGAGAGAGAGAGAGAGAGAAAGGCAGAGAAAGAGGGACACACAGAGTCTGAAGCAGGCTCCAGGCTTTGAGCTGTCAGCAAATAGCCGGAGGTGGGGCTTGAACTCACCAACACCATGAACCATGAGATCGTGACCTGAGACAAAGTCAGACACTCAATTGACTGAGCCACCTAGGCACTCCAACTATCTCCATTTCCAAAACAAGGGATCTGAGGTTTGGAGAAGTGGCCCAAGTGCTCACAATTGACAACTAAACAAGCTGAGCTAGACCTGCACTTCAGGTCACTGGCTCTCAGTTCCTCCCAGGGTACTGTATCAGTTTCTCTGTTATTAACCTGTAGGAGAGGAAACCAGAATATGTAAATTAAATTCCAATGCAGATTTTGTGTGTAAATTGATTTTGTATTTATCAGTATATACCGAGAAGGATTTTGACACACACATATTATATCAGATAGATAGCAGCTCATGACACAGGGCAGAGGTTTTGTTTTATTTGTTTGTTATTTGTTTCATTTATTTATTTGTCTTATTACTACCTACCCGAGTGAGCTTGATCAAATTACTTGATTCCTTGTATCTCATCTTCATCTTCAAAATAGAATGAAAGTTTTGTTATTTTGAAATACACGGGATAATATATAGAAAATGGCTCTGGATACTGCTGGATGCTGTAAAGGATTTATCTAAGGTGGTTATTGTTTTTAGCACTTAACACAGGCCTGAACTTGTAGGTGTTCAATAAATATTTGATAAAATAAATAGAGGTTTGAAAGAGTAAATGATAACCATTTCCTTTCACATCCTCTGTTGAGAGTTAGATTGTCACCTGAAGAGTCTTTGTTTAAATGTAGGCCTTCCACTGTAAGTTGCTTATTATCTTAGTTACTTATGTCTTAAAAACCCTTATGTTGAAAGACGCTAATGGAGGTGTACTACTACAGCTCTTTAAAATACTGAAGGAACTATAGTTTGAATCCTTGGGGTCAACATAATAATAATTTAATGTGTTGTTATGAAAGCATCTGGCAGAGACACAAAGGAACCTCAAAATAAAAACAGTTCCCTTCTTTTCCTTCTTCTCTTCTCTGGAGAGGTTCACTGTTTACTGGATGCATTGATAACTTAAGCTGTGGTGAAAAATCTCCAAAATCTCCATCTTTAACAACTAAGGTTTCTTTCTTACTCATGATATATGTCCACCACAGATCTCTTAGGAGCTCTGTTAGTTGTAATTATTCATGAGCTCAGGCTGAGAGAGCAGATATCATCTCAAACATCTCCGGTTGCCACACCACAAAGATACAGTTCTGGGGGGGCTCATATCATCAATTAGATGCTCCAGCCTGGAAGTGATATACATCTTGTCTGCTCATACCTCACGGGCCAGGACTAGTCGCAGGCCCCCACTCAATCACAAACAGCCTAGGAAGTACCATCCTACGGGTCCCCAAAATGCAGAGGACCAGAACTACTTAGCAAGCTGCACTAAGGACTGCCATCATAGAGGCATAAACTAACATTGTTTGGGACCACCTCCACCTACCCTTAACTCATTCAGTCACTGAGAAGTCTTGCTTCAAGCCAATCAAAATATTCTCCATGTTTATTCTGATGAGAAAGAGAAGCAAGAGATTGGGAAGAGAGATGATTAGGACAAATGGGGAAAGGGAGGGAGAGGAGAGAAGAGAAGGATAAACACAAAAGCAGGAAGGTAGGAAAAGAGCAAATCAAAGAAATTACAACTATTCCAGAATATTCCTCATCAGTTAAAGGATATGGACAGCTATAGCATTCTTAGAGATTCCAGCTTCTCTTCGAAAGTTATAGAATTCCTCAGGTTCTTAGGTTTTCTGTTTGCCGGTTCCTTACCTAAATGGAAAAGTCAACATTTGAACATTTAACCATTTTCAAAGTGATTTCACTTACGTCACCCTGAAGGATAACTGTTACAACCCATTGTATGAATATCAAACCTGAAGCCCTGAGAGGCTAAATGAGAAACTCTTTCACCAGTGAATGATTTAGTGGTGAGGTGGGTCTTGGAGTAGAGGGCCACAGTTGGGAAAGGTGTAAGTAGAATGAAAAGAAATAAAGGGTACATTGTATGATCCCAGGAAAAATGACCCAAGAATGAGGAAGCCCTGACACCTAGGTTGGTATTATAAAGTATCAGAGTGGTTCTGGGTTTGCAGGTTCTCTGGTCTTTTTTAAGGATGGCTTTTGCACTTCGAATGACATTCTAGATGATTTCAAAGACTTCACAGTCATCAGAGCAAGTGGTCAAAGATGGCGAGGCATGAATCACATTTTCCCAGGTTTGTTCCGAAGGCAGGGTATAGGACAGCAAGCTGTGAGAGAGCCACCTGTGCAAACACCCAGCTGGGTGAGCACTGGGAGCTGAGGTATTGAAAAAGGACTTCCACCTGTGGCCTTGGTTACTGCCAGGGGCAGCAGATGGCACTTGCTGGACATAGATCCTGATAGCCAGGGATACCTATGCAAAAAGAACAGCCTCACACTTTCATTATTCCTCCCTGCATACAGCCACTCTGGGCAAGCCCTTGAAGCCCCAAATCTGGAAAAAAAAATTTCATTAGATTGAGTAGTTTTTCCAGTGCATAGAAGGTTCTTAATTCCCTGATACATGTTTTCTAAATCTGTATTTTACTTTTGTATCTCCACTGTTTCTAAAAAGATTTCCTCATAATCCTCAAATAGTTAAGTATTTGAAGTAAACTGTCATTTTGAAGGTGAATTTTTTTCTTAGAAGAAAACTTTTTCCGGGAAGAACTTTTAGACATCCGGTCCTCTAACAAACATCCGATGAGCCAGGTATTGCATGGAACTTTAAAAAAGTGGAAAAACCAATGATTACTTTATGGGTTCGTTAACCTCATAGTATTTTCGATGTGTATTCACAGAATTCTGGGAGGGGTGGAGAGGGTGGAAAGAGCCTTCCTGCGAGTCCCCCACAGGGAAAGTCTCTGTGAATATTTCCCCTTGATCTGTGTTGCTAATTTGGCCCCGGGCAGAGCCCCAAAATGCTGGCCTTGTCCATGGAAGGGGGTTCCTGTTCCATCTCCCCTCCTGACCCGATCCCTTCTCCTGCTGCTACTACCGAGGGCCCTGCCTCGGGCTGGCAAAGCCTGTGCTTAGCTGTCAGAAAATCACACATTTCCTACCCGCCTAGGGTGCCACCCACGGGCCTGCCTTATGCTGCTGGTTCCAGAAGGGTCTCTGCCTAGATGTACGGAACACACATTCTCTGAAAATTCCATTGGCAAATGTTCACGGAGCAAATCAAGTTGAGGGGGAGGTTTCAGAAAATCTCACTCACCTACCAGCACCAGAAGAGGAGCAGATGGGCAGCCATTTAAAACATCACTGTATTCTGCTCATTTTTCTCATAGTCCTGAGATATTAGAGAGCGGAAGAGTTCTCTTAGCCAGAATACTGTGAGAGGCTTCCTATGGTTGGTCCTGGGAAGCAGGACCAAAGCAGAACCATATATTTAAATTATGCTGGGTGTTTTTTTGTAGATGGGAAAATACACCAGGACATTCCTGAACATCGCTGCTCAAAGTGTTATCTAAGGTGTTATCTAAGAGCTTATCAGAAATGCAGAATCTGAAGCCCTAGCCCAGATTTCCTGAATCGGGATCTAAAGTTTATCAACATCCCCAGGTGATTTATATACACAAGACATTGGAGAATGCTCTGAGACACATCTAAATCCTTGGGAACATATGTGGCAACTAAAAGAACGAAGGACTTGAAATCCAAAGATGCACTCCCATGCCTGGTCAGGATGACAGTAGAAATATAGTCATTACATAACTTCCCCAGCTGAGGGAGAGAAAAGAAAGCAAAACAGAAGCAGCAGAGATGGGGTCTTAGGTGTATAACGCAGTCATTCTCAGAGCCGATCCTCTTCATGTTGATAGCTGTTAAAA
Source organism: Crocuta crocuta (assembly GCF_008692635.1). NCBI lineage: Eukaryota > Metazoa > Chordata > Mammalia > Carnivora > Hyaenidae > Crocuta > Crocuta crocuta. Next base: position 1,025,813 of record NW_027528804.1, read on the forward strand.
TTTTCTCAAAACTTAACTGCTCTGGTGCCAATTGAATTGAATTCAGTTAGCAAATACTTATATAGCACTTACTATGTGCCACAGACAGTTCTAAGCACTTTACAAATATTAGCACATGCGATCCTTATAACAAACCTGTGAGACAGTATTATCTCCATTTTACAAAGGAGGAAACTGAGACCCAAGAAGGTTAAATAATTTGCCCGAGGTCACACAGCCAAGACATAGGAAAACCAAAACCAAGATTCAAACCATATTAGTTTGGTTAACCCTACACCTTAAACAATACTATTGGTTATTTGTTTGTTTGTTTGTTTGTTTTTGAGAGAGAGAACATGAAAGCAAGCAGAGGAAGGGCAAAGAGGAAGAGAGAGAGATGATCTTAAGCAGGATCTATACTGAGCAGGCTGCCCAATGCAGGGTTTGATCCCACAACCATCAGATCATGCTCCTGAGCCCAAATCAAGAGTTGGATGTTTAACTGACTATACCACTCAGGCACCCCAAGGTCGGTTAGTTTTCAAATGATAGAGAGAATTGAAACTTGATACCAGTTATTTCAGATTAACATACTTCTAAGTCCTAGGTTACATATTTAAAATGAAAGCCACATTCACTTTCTATTTCATCAAATATCTATGTTCGTGTTAACAAAAGGAACTGTTCTTTTATTTGGCTTCTACTGGATAAAACTTAAGTTTCTAGCATGTAATGGGTGACTGTCCTTGAAAAAGAGACTTGAAACTTTCTGCGGACAATCTGCAGCTAACTACAGCCACATGGCCAAGTTCTACTCCAATAATGCCACACCACGAAGGTTCTCACAGGCTGAAGAAAAGGTTCCCTTTGAAATCTCAAGTCTTTATATTAGAATGTAGCTAAGGACAACTGCAATTTGCTGGAGCTGGTTCTAACTCGGAAAAGGTTGTGAAATAAATTATTCTTAGTCGGCATTGTTTTTATTGTTCATATAATCACAAACTGTTACTTTATACCTCCAGTATTCTTGCAAATACTGTTTACCACTTAATAGTTTTCAAAGACAAAAAATAAGTCGACACATTATGATGACACCCCCTTCGATAAAATTTTAGTTATCAGTAATCCAGTGTTTTTCAAATTTTCAAATATTTGATATAAACCTCAGATATAGGCAAAACCCAAATGGTGGCTATTGTCAAAGATTTCAGAAGACCTCTTAGTGCATCATTTTTCTTCTTTAAAAAAATGTGCACATATTTTCCATGTACTTTCTTATAAATACAGATGTAATAAAACAGTTTATTTTGCTCAGGGTATACTCCACTTGTAAGTACTAAACATGGCTAAGTATATAAAAATTTCTTGGTCAATATCAGAAAAATAATTGGAGATTGGAAAGGTACTGCCAGGGGAACAAGACTACTAGATGAACTCATTTCTACAAGTTTGAATTTTTTTGCTTTACAAACATTAGAGAAATATCAAAATCCCACCCATACATAAAGTAAGCCTACAACAGGGAGAAGGTGCTGGATTTGTAAATACATTTGAGAACAGAAATAAAAGGGAAACCTCCTCCTTTCATCCAGGCTACCCAGAGCAACTTTAGCCTGCTGGTTAAAAGTATAAACTCCAGTTCAATGACCCAGCCAGGTGACTGGTTTTCCCTCGCACGAGCTGTGCCTTCATAGCATTGTTTAAAGATTAAACAAGAAATGCTTGTAAACCAATAAACACAATCCTGCCCCGTGGTAGGGGCTCAGTAAATGTTTCTTAAGAGGCCATGCCATTTTTCCTGGATTTACAAAATGATACTCCCCACGTCCCAGCCACTTGAACATACAGAACTCTAACAAAAGATTTATTGACTCATAGTTGTTAGTTTCACTGAGAAAACAAGCTGACCAGGAGAGTTTCAGCTAACAATTTTGTGCCACATAATGTGCCATAGAACATCTATGGAGAAAGCATAGTAAGAAAACTTTGGCCACTGGTAGGGAATATGTCATTATTGACCCTTTATTGAGCCAACAACTATTTATTGTGCATTCATGTCCATACCAGCTCACTGCTGGCTGTAGAGAATATAAAGACTCATGGCTCCTGATTTCTAAGACCCAACATCTGTGGGAAGATAAAACATATTTCAAAAAATCTGCAGTTCAGGGCTTTCTATGCCAATTGCCAGAGGTATATATATCTGTGAACGTTCTTAAGAAGGTGAGATTCCATTCAATGAGGCCAAGGGGAACAGCTTCAAAGCGACGATGTGGAATAAAGCTGGGCTGGGCTTCCCAATACAGGAATCCAAATCTCTCACCACAGCAGCCAGCCCCCACTCAGCTTGGCTGCTACCCCTCTACCATTATCTGGAATCATCCTTCTTGAGCTAAAACTGTTCGTACCCTCTGTTCCTTTTTTCTATGCCTCATCCCTACCAAGTCTGTTCAGCTTTGGGACCTTTGTACTTGCTGTAATTCCTCTGTAATGTTTGGCCCCAACCTCTTGATACAGATGAAGTCCTTTCAGGTCTCAGGCCAAGTGTCTGCTCAACTCAATTCTCTGTCCTCTTTGCTAGTTGGCTTTCTTTGCATCCTCATAGTTTCTACTCATCATGATAATGTCTCGCTTGTGGCTGGATTTGGTTTGATACGGTTCCAGCTTTGGCTTGACATGATCCTTATTCCAGCCACAAACTGACTTAGCCTCCTTGTCTCTTGGCTCAAATTCTCAAAACAGGCCTTCCTATTTGACATCAGACTATGTGCTGCCTGGCCCAGTTGTTCATAGTCATAAGATTGGATAGATTATAAAAGAGCCTATAAAGAGGGGAAGTGATACATCTTGTCTGATACTCTGATCTCTGAAGTATTTTTCTGACTTTATTATTAAACTATTTGATTAATTCCATTAATTTTGAAGCATGTATTTTGGGTTTCTAAATATTCAAATTTATCATTCCAAAATAATAATTCTGGTTTTTTTTCTTTGTGTGTTTATTAATCAACCAAATGGAGGAAACATAATAATATGGTGTCCCTGGATTTCTTGTGAGGCTTAAAGGAATTAATATATGTGAAACTCTTAGGACAGTACTTAGCACAGGCCAAACAATACATACTGATTGTTATTATTATTATCAAGTTTCATGGCATGCTTTTTTGTAGAACTTTACAATTTGGAATAAGATGTGAGAGGCTGATAGAGTAAGGATAGCAGGTAGGAGACACTATCAGAAGTGTGAAAATATAAGTGCTGACAACATTTTTACATGTTAAATTAGAAAGCAGGTGATTTGGTTAGAAACATGGAACTAAATAAAAACTTTAAAAACTGACTTTACATGTTTCCACCGGGCAAGATTTTCCAGGAAGATATCTGCTTTCTTTCCTACTTCTTTCAATCATTATGATTAACATTCACTAAGGACCTACTACTTGCCCGGCCTCCATCCGCATGATAGGCATCTTAGATTGGGTTCTCCCAGAAGTGGAGCCTGAGATAAGGATATGAGTGTAAATATGTGAGTTCATTTGAGTGATTCCAGAAAGCATCGCTAAGGGAGTGGGAGGCTGAGAGAGGGAAGAATGGAAGCCAATAAAAGGGGTTATTGCATAGGTTCCACTAGGAACTCTGGGAGCCAACTTGTCTGAGGGTCACTCCAACTGGGGGGCAGGGTTACCGCTCCTGGGACGCGCTACCTCCTGGGCACCTGCAGCCTGTCTAGCAGGCAGGTAGATACATCCCATAACACGGAATAGCCGGAGCAAGCTGAAAGCCAAGACTCAAACTGCTGGCTGTTGAAAGGGATCCAGTGAGCACGCAGAGAGGATATGGCCAGGAAAGGAAAGCACCAGCTACAACAAAGATTCAAAGATGGTTTCTCTTGGGACGCCTGGGTGGCTCAGTCGGTTAAGTGTCTGACTTCGGCTCAGATCATAATCTTATGGTTTGCGAGTTCAAGCCCGTGTGGGGCTCTGTGCTGACAGCTAGCTCAGAGCATGGAACCTGCTTCAGATTCTGTATTTCCTCCTCTCTGACCTTCCTTTGCTCTCTCTGTCAGAAATAAATAAAACATTAAAAAATATATTTCAAAAAAATTTAAAAAACCAAGATGGTTTCTCTCTTTCAGACACTTTTAGCCCTGTAGAGAAATTAAAAAAAAAAAAAAGCTCAATGAAATATCTAATTGCATGTGACATGTTTTTCTGTGACATGTTTTTCTGCAGAGAGTGTAATAAATTGCCTTGGCACTTTTATAAGCTACCATTAAAAAGTAAACCATGAAAAATAGCTCTGTGAGCCGTTTACTGAGAGTCTGTGGGCTAGGATTATATAAAATTTGTTAAGATGTAATTGATTTTATTGCAAATTCATAACCATTGCAAATGTTGGCTATCTCTTGTGGTTGTTTTGATGGTTAAGTTAAAGAAGATAAAGAAGATATGAAATACTTAAAATAATGCCTAACACCTGTCATCAGTCAAGATATGGTTATAAAATATAAGCTCCATATATATTCATAGTTAAAATAACAAAATAGCAAAAATAAAATAACACATATGACCTATATATTGTAAAATACATCATTACTAAAACGTATTTGCTGACCCTTCCTCATAGGAAGATCAAACTTCAAACTTGACCACATGATTATTATAATCTGTGAAATGTGAGTGGAACTAACATGAAACACTCAAAAAATGCTTTAAGAGATATCATTTCATCCAACATTGCTCTTTCTTCTCTATGGCAAGACCAGTAAATCCTAGGTTGATGTTCCTCTTTCATCCTCAGTTTCAGAATGAAGACAAAACAAGGCATTAAGCTGACTCATGATGGTCATGTAACATGAACAAGAAATAATCCTGTCATTGAAAGGCACTAAGAAAGATTTAGGGATTATTTATTATTGCAACATAATATAGTCTAAACTGACTGACAAAACATGAATGGAAAAAAATTCATGCACAGAAGTACATATTCTAAATTCCCTGAATACAATGGGAAGTTAGAAATCACGTAGTCAGGGGCGCCTGGGTGGTCCAGTCGGTTAAGGATCCAACTTCAGCTCAGGTCATGATCTCCTGGTTTGTGAGTTTGAGCCCCGCATTGGGCTCTGTAAGGATAGCTTGGAGCCTGGAGCCTGCTTTGGATTCTGTCTCCCTCTGTCTCTGCTCCTCCCCTGCTCATGCCCTGTCTCTCTGTCTCTCTCAAAAATAAATAAACATTTAAAGAAAAGAAATATATTCAAACCAGGATGTTGTAATATCTCTGGAGAAGGAAAAACAAGAAATATTTAAGTAGCTGTAGGTACAAAGTTGAAAGCAGCAGTTCTCAAAACTATCTGAACTAAAGTCTTATATTTAGAAAAATTACTTATTTAATACACTGAAGTGAAATCCATATATTATGTATTTATAGGTTTGAGTTTGATTTTTGTTTGTTTACTCATTTATTTGTTTTTTTAGATTCCACATATGAGTGAAACAAAAATCAGGATCAGACCTATAAATACGGAGACCAAACTGATGGTTGCCAGATGAAAGGGGTCAGGGGGATGGGCAAAATAGGTGAAGGGGACGGGGGGTTACAGTCTTCCAGTCATGGGATGAGTGAAACACAGGAATAAAAGATACAGCATAAGGGATACAGTTAATGATACTGTACATTGTATGGTGATCGATGGTAGCTATGCTTATGACAAGTATAGCATAATGTATAGAGATGTTGGATCCTATATTGTACACCTGAAATTAATGTAGTATCATTTGTTGACTATGCTCAGATAAAGAAGGAATTTATACATTATGACCCAACGACACATGTAACTTTTTAAAAATCTAAATACTATTCTATTATTTAAAAAAAGGAGAAATAAAAGGAAAATGATTTATAAGGTAAAATATATTTCAGTGCTATTAACATGTATTTAAATAACATGTATTTCAATATGTAAGAGTACATACACGGTGATACATGAACACACCTACATAACACAAAAGAAATATAAGAAAATGTGTGTGGAGATTCAAGAGGCTACTGGAATAAAAAGCAGCAGTAGGACATAAAATAACAGAGCAGATAAAGAGAAAAAGAACCCTAACTGAGGTAGTAATAACAAGATAAGATAAACTACAGATTGTGCAAAGGAGAAAATACAAAAATATGACATTTTTCATAAATAAGCTGGGCCATACCTATACCTCTTATGTCGAAATGATACACTTCTCGGAGCTCCTGGGTGGCTTAGTCGGTTAAGCGTCCGGCTGTCGCTTAGGTCATGATCTCGCGGTTCGTGGGTTCGAGCCCCGCGTCGGGCTCTGTGCTGACTGCCAGCTCAGAGNACTAGAAATAATAATAATAATAATAATAATATACTTCTGATAACATGTTATGTTATGGATACTTTAAAAAACTGTTGCAAAATATATATCTATTTTAAAATCTCAATACATATTAATAAATACGTAAACAAACAACCTTCTTGTATGTGAAAAGACATAGGCATATAATGGAATACTACTGAGCAATTAAAAGGAACAAACTTGTAACATGCAACAGCTTAGTTGAAATTCTAAAGCATTATCCTGGGTAAAAGAAGCCAACTTCAAAAGGTTATATATTGTGTGATTTCGTTTATATAACATTCTTTAAAAAGACAAAAAACTACATTCACCTTAATGGAGAACAGATCATGCATTGTCAGAGGTTTGGGGTGGGTGAAAAGTATAACCACAAAGGAGCAGGCTGAGGGAATTGTTTGGAGTAAAAATATTCTTTATCCTGATAGTGGTGGTGGTGGTTACGTGGAATCCATACATGCGCTAAAACTCCTAGATATATGAGAGAGAGGGCTGCGGGCTGGCAGGCTTGAGACCCAGGAGTCGGTCGTACAGGTGAAATGTGACAACGGTCTGCTGACGAAGTCCCTCTTGCTCAGGGAGGCTGGTCTTTTGTTTCACTCATGCCTTCAACGGACTATATGGGGCCCACCCACATTACAGAGACCGATATGCTTTCCCCAAAGTTCACCAATTTAAACTTAGTCTCATTTAAAATCACGTCCCAGTTGACACATAAAGTTAACCATCATCCCTACAGAAGCCATATCCTTCAATATACAATGGGAAATTGATGATGGAATGGAAAAAAAGAAAAAGTAATAGAAGTCATGGTCAAATCAAGAAGTATCCTAAAAATAAATAAGTTATTATTATTATTGTTTTTTACTTTCCTGTTTCTCATCATGGACTTCAATATTTGAAGAGTATGTGATAGAAGAAAAACAGTTTTTAAAACAGACTTTACTAATGAAATTTAGACATATTCCTATATTGTGTCTGTTCATGCATTTATTTTATTTTTAATAATTTTTTAATGTTTATTATTTGTTTCTGAGAGAGAAAGAGAGAGACAGAGGCATGAGCGGGGGAGGGGCAGAAAGAGAGAGGGAGACACAGAATCTGAAGCAGGCTCCGGGCTCTGAGCTGTCAGCACAGAGCCCGATGCCAGGCTCAAACTCAAGAACCATGAGATCATGACCTGCTGAAGTCGGACACTTAACCTACTGAGCCACCCAGGTGCCCCATGTCTGTTCATGCATTTAAAAATGTTAATTCTAAGTCAGTCTGTTGAGGAAGTCTCAAATTCTCAAATCTCATTCATTCCAAGTGGTCCTCGCTTTACACAGTCCTAGACTAACTGACACTCTTCATTCCAGAATTGTGCAAAGTGAGGACTCAGTTCCAATATGCACAGGTTTCAATTAACACGGTGCTGTGCACAGGAAGGACTGCCTGTGTGTATTGAACGGTGACCACAAGTGCAAAGTGCAGTAGTTGTACACGTCAGCAGCTCCAATACCACAAATAGCATTGTTATCAGCAAAGTAAGCTTCTAAAATTATAAACCACTCTTCGTAAATTTCCAGATAAAGAAAAATATTTTCTTGGTTTTCATGGTGCTCATGTTCCTGGAAAATTCAGTATGTATTAGAATGTACAGAAAATACTTCGTGGTTGAAGGAATATCCCTAAATTCTGGTCTGTTAAACGTCAGTGGCAAACTCCTCCTCCTGTACTGTGATAAATAAAAATCCCCCACAAATTTTCAAAATGCTTCTAGAGAAGCAGGGTACCCTCAAAAGGAATGACTACTTACAGCCTTAAAAACTTATCACAAAAACTACCCACTTAAAGTTCTATTACGACTAAATTTCAGGAGACTTATTTTTTGTATATCATGATTGGACAAAGTTAATATTCAAGAGTTTAGGAAGCTCTGAAATTTACCACCTCAAGTAAGAATTGCTCATAAGATCATGGTCAATTCACAACTCAGACAAGAATGACTTCTTTGGCTCAATTAAGTTGATTGAAATCTAGGGCAGGTAAACTTGGTTTTAGTTAAAAAATATTGGTATTATTGGTTATGGTAAATGTTAAAGCTGACTTCAGTAAATGGGAAATCATTCATTCACAACTACAAATCGTCTTTGTTTCTTTGGTTCCTGTAGTTTTCTCAGTGCTTTTTTTTTTTTTATATCAAAACTAACAACCCCTGTAAACCTGATTATCAAGGTAATAGAGACAGGAGACATCAGGAGATACTATTGCCTTTATTTTTAAATTTTTAAAAATGCTTGTTTACTTTAAAAATGTTTTTAATGTCTTATTTATTTCTGAGAGAGAAGCAGCGTGAGCAGGGGAGGGTCAGAGAGAGAGGGAGACAAAGAATCTGAAACAGGCTCCAGGCTCTGAGCTGGCTGTCAGCACAAGGCCCACGTGGGGCTGGAACTCACATACCCTGAGATCATGACATGAGCCGAAGTCGGATGCTTACCCACCTGAGCCACCCAGGCGCCCCATGTTTCCTTTGGACAAAAAGAGAGAAAGAGACAGAGGTGTGAGTTGGGGAGGGACAGAAAGAGGGAGACACAGAATTGGAAGCAGGCTCCAGGCTCTGAGCTGTCAGCACAGAGTCGGAGGCAGGGCTGGAAGCAAGGCTTGACCTCACAGACCGTGAGATCATGACTGAGCCAAATCTTAAGACTGACTCTTAAGTCAGTCTGACTGAGCCACCCAGGGCACCCCATACTGTTACCTTTAAAAGAAACCAGCCAGGAGCTCCTGGATGGCTCAGTCGGTTAAGGGTCCAGCTGCCGCTCAGGTCATGATGTCATGGTTTGTGTTTCTAGCCCCGCACAGAGCCTGTAGCCTGCTTCCAATTCTGTCTCTCTCTCTCTCCCTACCCCACCAGTGCTCTGTCTCTCAAAAACAAACAAACAAAAAACAAAAACAAAAACAAAACAAAAACCAAAAAAACGCTAAAAAAGAAAGAAAAGAAAAAGAAACTAGACCATAGACAGAGAGCGAAAAGGATGTCCTTGAAATCGCTTGGTAAGTGGGCATCTGATTCAGTTCATGAGCAATGGATACACTGTTGTTTTGTTTATTTTAAAATTTTGTTTCTAAATTTTTATAATAGATTGCCAAGACAGTGTGGTTGTGATTCATATAAGTGTTTTGGTATCCACTAAAATGACAATTTACTACTTCCGTTATACTGTTGATAACATCATTCATTTTGGGTCATTCAATTAGTAAAGACAGTGGGGTCCTTGATTATAAGACACTGTCACTATTTCTGGAAAAACATAAAGTAATGTGCTTCTCAATGACTGTTTATCAGTTGATAATTATAGAGCCTTTGCAACTATTCTCTATGTTTCAAGAGCTCCTATTTTTTTCTCAGGATCCAACAGTTCTTTGTTTTAATTTATTTTCCTCTTAAATACCTCCTGCTATTTAAGCAATAATTCCTTCTAAATCAATTGTTAGCTGCAGTTAATGACCGGTTGGATAATTAATAGCTCAAAGCAAAGCTGAGGGTGTTCCCTGTTCTAACAAACCACCAGACTCTAACTGGGGCATTATTGTTAACGTAGCCTGTAATCACTGGCTTCTTACAGCCTCACTGCCACAAAGTATTTTATTTTAACTTAAAGGGACGAGGTGAATGGGAAATGGGTGACAGCATTATAAGATCAATCATAAGAGCATACACATTTTAACATTAGGCACATGTTCCAGATTGGTCCTTATTTCCACAGGAGCTCCAGGCAGGTGGTTAAATGGTGGCTTGTGCTGGTTAGGAAGCTCATTTAACCATCCATAGCAGTATCCTCTCCTCAACCTCCAGAGCTCTGAGCCTGGGAGCTGCAACAGCTTCATGGCATCCTGAATCTTTACTGTTCCAAAACTGCTCTTAAGCACCATGCTCACTGACAGTGAGAGGACAGAAGCTGTGCCGCACATTTTCTGCCTGATAAACATATGGTTCACCAGGCACCTTTTGTAATGCTAATAGAGAGGAAGGATATGTGCTTAATAATTAGTGCAAGAAACTCCACATCAAGTGTTCTATTCCTAACACCTTCTGCCTTGTTCTCTGTGATCATGGGGAAGTACTTAGCAAGTTGGTGCTTCTTGTGCTGAGAATTCTAACGATCATCCAAAACTGAGAGAAGTTGAGTATTCATCAAGACCAGAAAAGAGTCTAGAGGTGCTATAAATGCCCTGGAGTTTTGCTTTTTCTAGAAATATACTTATGAGCGTGCTGCATGAAAATAAATGCCAGGCAGAGATTTTGTGATTTACTAGAGTAATGCTCTTATTTCTCTATGCCTTCCTTTTAACCATCAAGTCCTTGAAATGTTATTGGCAAAATCGCTTTGATGATATCATCCAATCCCCCCTGTATATTTACAATATGTTGAGATACCACAGGTAGGAGGGTTAGGATATGAATATTAGCCCTTTTTCCTTCTAGAGGTCAATGTAATAGACTATTGCTGGATGAAACAGGATTTTACCATGGAATCATAAATCTCAAACCCCAACTTCAAGGACTTGCCGACAACACAGTGACATGGGCTTTTACAGATGACAATGGAGAAGAGTTAGTGGAGCTAGACACAGGAAGGAAAAGTAGGACTATTCATGGATAGGGAAGACCCTGACGTGGAAGATACACAAACACTAAAGGGGGAAAAAAAAAAGATGAATGTGAAAGATATTATCAAACGCAAAGCTAGTCAAGTTCGTGTGGTGCCCGTACGCACGTGAGAACCACACATAATGCTTTGGCTGAGTTACAAAGGAAATGAGAGCCGGAACTCAGGTCCTCTGCTCTCTGACAGGATTTCAAGCTTGGTTTTCAGGCTGTTGCTTAGATTGTTATTAAAGATTACTCACTGGAGCTCCAGCTTATCTGTATTTTATTATTTTCATAATTTCCAAAATTTCATTGTTCACTGAAACCACCCCAGATTACCCAAATAAGCAAAACATATCCATTATGATCATAAATTCCCAACAGGCTCCCAGTCTGAAGAGATGATTAACAACATAAAAGATTAAAATCTCCACAGAAATAACTTTTTAGCTAAACTAAGTTTCCAAGTGGATTGCCTTCCCATGAGATTACCTATAATGGTCTAAACCTTGAAATATAATGTTCCCATTAAAGATATAATAGATATTTTTTGCTCTGCATCAATATAAATAGCCTTCTGGGAAAAAAAAAAAAAGGTTTGCTTGCTGAGTATCTAGTCTATTCTAGGTGCTGGACTTTATTTCATTTAATTCCGATAGTAAGTCTGCCTGGTTAGTGTTATTGCATGCATTTTATCATGCATAGTGAAGACACTAAGGTTCAAGCATGGAACCCGTTTCAAGCACAGGTCTGGCCTTCTCCAACACCATTATATCCCAAACATAGCACTGATCTTTGAATCTCACAACAATCTCTAAATCAGAGTATATTATTTCTGATGATAATACAATCATCCTCTTCAGCTTTCAAGTGTCATTCTTGCGCCAAATTTGCTTCATGTTTTCCTAACATGTATTTCCAGCCATAGAATTATCTGAAGCAAAGAAAGAGGGTAAGGTCATTCTTGCCTTTTAAAGTCTCTTTATTAAAATTAAATGGCTGACCTTGTAATGGAATTCCTTACCACAAAGCTCATTTTCATGGCTGAATGAAAACCCATGGACAAGTAAACTAAAAGTGTGCATGCTCAGAACACGGACCACAATGCCATGGGAGCACTCAGGATTTTTTTGTTTCCTACTATGTTCAACAAGCTTTTCTGAGAATCAGCTATGGGCAGGTATACCTTATAGCTGCCCCGCAGGAGTGCTCGGTCTAGAAGTTCAATTGAAGGAATACTAAACAGTTCATGAGAGAGCACATTATAGTAATGAGAGAGTCAGTAGCACCTTTGGGACTTCTAAATGATCTTTGCAATAATTATAGGTGTGGCTCTGGAATCAACATTACTCTCACATTTGTCCAGGCAAATGTCTATTCAAGTCCTACTTATATCAAATGCAGTTTCTTTTAAATTGGCTGGTTTTGTTTTTTTTTTTTTTTTCAGGTCCACTGCCTAGAATTCTCAACTTTAAGACAGGCTGCTATGTAAGTCTGTTACAGCTATTAATTAGTTATGGATTGAAAAGCTAACCCTAATCAATAATCCTATGAGTCTAGGACCACGTCACAGTGGATCACATAGCAATGTTTCAGTCAGTTGAGCTATGTTTACTTTATGTAAGAATGTAAAGAAAAGTAAGTCATGCACAATAAATTTATTTCTCACACACAAACCAATGAACATGTTTGGCTTTTAAACCAGACTAATTATTCACACAGCTTGGCAAATATTCAAAATACTGCCAGAGTGGGAACTAACGCAGTAAAAATAATTTTCACACATTTTCATCCCTTGCGAAAATTGTTCTTCCAATTCCAGTCCTAAATGTTTACTTTACAGGTTGTTAGAGAATGTTTAATCTCCACCAAACTGTGTTCAAAGCTGTATTATTTTCTGTCCCGTCATATTATGTCATTGGCGAACAATAATCCGAGAAGGTGTTGTTGTAAAGGAAGTGACTTGGGAACCACACTTGGTTTCAAAAGTTTCCAGTTTGCAAAAGAAGAGTCTCAGTTATGACTCAACTTCAGAAAAAGAGCTGGGAAGTCAGGCGTCCATCTTGGGAAGGATTTCTGATTCAAGTAGCACATTGTGTGGTCTGAGTTTGAGTCTTAAGGACCATTTAAAGAGCACATATCATTCAGCTGAGCCATCAAGTCGGAGAAATATATAGCTTTTTTTTTTTTTTCACAGTCTGCATTTATATTTGCCTCTCAGTGAGTGCTCCAGTGAGTATGGAAAGAAAATGGAGGGTGAAGCTGAGGGTAAACCATGTCATAAACACCACTATAGGCATTTACTACCATCTATTGAGTTAGCTTAGAAAATCAGAGCTACCTCTTCAGTTTTATGCATCAGCACAGAAAGAAACTCGTCAGTTTGTCCTGTTCTTAAATGAATAGCAGTCATAGATATCCAACTTTATCTTTAAAACAAAACTGGCAAATATTCTCAGAGAAATCTTCATGATTTACAGTAATATGAATTTCTTCCTGATAAGCTGTTTTCTCCAAGATTTGCCTTTCTTAATGATTATTTTCCAAAGGTGATGCTGTCATCACTAACAGAAAATACTCTACAGTATCGGAGATGGAGTAGTGTTCGAGAGTTTTGTTTCCGCTCAAGTATGTCCAATGTAAAGAGCAAAGTTTGTGCTAAGTTCATCTACAGTTTTTATCAGTCATGGTTGACTAAATAGGAGAAATAGGGAGAATGACATGGATTTTATAATCTGACTCTTTTTTTCTCTGTCAATTTGAGGGTAGCTCACGTTGGTAACCTTGGTACTGGCCTTGCCTACCTCTTGCAGATCCTAGGACAAGAATACTAACAGAGCCCAAATTATTTAAAACATATCAATGACATTTTTCTTTTGAAAAACACTTATTAAATAAAATATATTCTGTCTTCTTACCTAGACAAACGTCTTTTAAAACCACCTGGGTTACCAGATTGGAATCTTTGAATTCTTGGTGTCACAGAGTCACACACTGGGAAGATGGCCTGAGGCTCTGTGGCCTGGGCTGTGAAGCTGGTGGAAAGTCATTTTCTAAATCTGCTTGAATTTTCCAACATTACTTCAAGGATGGGCAGATCAAAACTGAACAGAATATGTTCTGCCTCCGAGAGAAAGGCAATGTATACATATTTTGGAAAAGAGATCCGTCCAAAATAGTTGCAGGGCTGAAGAGGGTATTATTTGTCTGAAAAATGCACTTATAAGAATCAGATCATGCCTGAAAGGAACCAGATACATGCAAACTAACTAGACTAGAACACCAGCTATGTTAATAGCGAACATAACAGACAAGTGCATTTTTGGCTCTCACGTGTCGTATCACGGCCACAGGCACGCATCACATCTCATGGTTCTATCACAACGTGGTATGGCCCACTAAAATGTCCTTTTTGCTTTCAATTTTTTAAATAGCTTTCTTTTGGAAAATTTAGAACACAAACTTTTTGTTGGTTTGATTATTTTTAAAAAAATGTTTTCACTTGCTTGTCCCTAACTTGTTCTATCAGCACCTACTATTTACCAGGTACGCTTCCAGGTATAAGATCCACAGAGATTAAAAAAAAAAAAAAAAGACAATTGTTTGTCAAGTCAAGGGACTTCCAATATTGTCTGGCCTATCAAGGGTTCAATATTTACCTTTGGGGGTCACCTGGGTGGCTAAGTTGGTTGAGCCTCTGACTTTGATGCAGGTCACGATCTCCTGGTTGACAAGTTCAAGCCCCATGTCAGGCACTGTGCTCACAGCTCGGAGCCTGGAGCCTACTTTGGATTCTGTGTCTCCCTCTCTCTCTCTGCCCCTACCCCGCTCACACTCTCTCTCTGTGTCTCAAAAATAAATGAACATTAAAAAGAATTTAAAAATAAGTTACCTTTGATAATATTATTTGAGCGTGTTGAAAAATGCATCAACATTTCCTCAGGAAACATAAAAACAGTATTTTGCAGGGTATTTTCATGAAAATAAGGCACAATTTGAAGAATTCAGCTTTATGTATGAGAAGGAGGCCTGCAGTTTCACTTGGATACTTAATGCTCTTATGAATTATTAAGCCTGCCTTCCCTGTCTGTATAACTAATCTGTTATTGAGTGCTCACTAAAAGCAATTCTCATTTTTTACTTTATTACCTCATTTGTTTCCCTTATAAAAACTCAAGCCTCCAATCCTCCTCACAGGAGAACATCATCTGTGACTAGCAGCCTTGGAGGTTCCTCACAGCTCTTTAAATATTCCTTCCTGGTTAGAAAAGGGTCTAATTCTATGTTCTGTACAGTGTGTACTCCACAGCGGAGCTGAATAAATGTTAAATACCAATAATAACCATGGCGGTAATCAGAATTCCTTTTGATATAAACTACTTTGTCTCAACCTTGTTTTTACCCAGGGTCTCCTAGTAATTGTCTGGCATTTTCCCTGCTGTTCTTGTCTTTTTTAATTACATCCTACTGACATGGCTGTTAAAGCATCTTAAAGCAAATGGAAGAGAGGCCTAATGCTTTCTATACAAAAGGATAGAAGCAGAAAGCAGGTGCCTAGCAGTCAGAATAATAAAACTCAAAAGAAATGGGCAGGGTCTTGCTTTCATTTCTTATAAATACAGAAGGGAGGATGGGGATCGACGTGGTGTAGGGAAGAAAGGAGAGAATAATCCACTTGCATAAGTGCTGATGAGAACAAATACAGCCTCCCTTCATTTGTTTACACTTTAGTTGTATAGGGGACAGTTGGTGCCTTATAGAAATTCCCAGCCACAGGCTGTCATCTGCTTAGGATTGGAGAAGGAAAATGGGTATATAGGAGTTATCTACTGACAGCTTTTGAGCATCTTTTTCACAAAAACACATGTCTGCAGCCCAGTAGAGAAACACGAAGTTGACTTCATCTCTTTACTTAGAGTCCAAGTTCCTAACTGAAAAATGAAATGTTTCCAGGGACTGAAGACTCTGGTTTTGGGGTCACTACACCCTGGATTTCAAAAGTCATGTTGACATAAGATTACTGAGGTTATTTATGCAAGTCTTAAAGGACCACTGAGACTGTCTTAATCTAATGGGTAGTAGCAGTAGCTGTAGGATAGGGTAGTTTATCATATAGACTGGTTAGGTTACAGAGGCATTGCTGTACGTGTAAGGAGAGATACGAAAATAAGAAAATTTTAAAAAGTGTATCAGCTGCCTGCAATGTGCACCTTTGGCTATTCAGTTTTCTGTGATTGTGATGCTAAACTGTGTATTGGCGTCTTCACTTTCTGGTTGAGAAAATCGTCTACAAGAAGATAAGTAACATTCCTAAAGTCCTAGGTAGCCAACCCAGGATTTCTACTTGGGTCAGTCTGACTCCACAGTGTTTCTCCTGTGGACAAGTGCTAGTGATTGATTTGAGAGGAGAAGGAGATAAGATTAAAACTTGACTTCATATTTTTCTGGCCTTGAAAGGAATGAGACTCACCGTGAGTGTCCCTGAAGAAGCCGAGGGTTTGAAAGAGATCTTTTGCTAAAAGAAGGCAACTTACGTTTAATGACTGCAGATGGCATCTTCTCCTTGGCCAACCATATTAAAGTTGGTTGGGAGTGGGGTCAGCAAGAATGGACAGAGAAGCACAAAACCGTCAATACTAATGGAAAACCAACCTAAAGCACAGGACCAACTGTCAGTAGAAGAAGAACATTCTCTATAAAACAGCACTGCAATATGGAGTTTCAAGCTATTCTCCCTCATGTGGCCTAGGGAATATTTGGTCCTTGTTTTTTTTTTTTTTTTTTAATCGCCAGTCGTTGACTCGGAGGCATAACCATGCTTACTCAGTAGAACACTTGTAGTTTTACCCCTTCTTAATTTTTTAATGTTGTTTTGTTGTTTTCGTTTTTTGTTTTGTTTTGTTTTCTGAAAGAGAGAGTGTGAGGAGTAGAGAGGCAGGGAGAGGGGGGTGGACAGAGGATTTGAAGTGGGTTCTGCACTGACAGCAGCGAGCCCCATGCGGGGCTCGAACTCCTGAACCAGAGGTGAAGTAGGACACTCAAACAACTGAGCTGCCTACACACCCTTATTTTACCCCTTCTTTATCCCTGCCTGAAATATCTGTCTTTAACATTTTTCCTAGTTTATGATTATCCTTCAAGTTGAACCTTGACTGGTCTCCACTCTGCCAGAAAAATTAATAAAGATTCCATTATGAAGTTTTGTATTTATTCACCTTTAGAAATAGATTATTTATTAAGTGAGTCTCTAAAGTGGTTGTTAATCGGTTGTTAATCTTCCAGTAGATTGTGAGCAAATTTAGATATCCAAATCACCTTTTTATCTCTAGCTTGGACACGTTGCCTACATACATAGTAATACTCACACATACAATACATAGTAAATACTCAATATGTAAATGAAAAAAAGAATAAAATTGTAAGCAAAACTCTGGTTTACGTATTCGTGGAGGCCCATACATGAACAAAGACCATGTGCTGATCCAACTAGAATGAATAACTTTTTTCCTAGTTACTTCCTTGAGGATAGATATTTATATTAAAAATGGTCTTATTTTCTCACAAGATCAAGTGTCACCTAAAGATTTCCTAAAAACTTAGAAGTCATGGAGATAAGACCCAGAAAAATTTATGTAATCTCCCCAAATTAGTATGTAATGTTAACCTCATTCATACATTTTAAGCCATATTTATAAAGTGTTTGTGTTTATTTTAGAAACGGATCAATGAGCAATTACAGTGCCTGCTTTCAAGAAGTTTATAGTCTGGTGAGAAAGAGACATTTTATAACTTACAAAAATAATTATTAAATTACAAGTGTATAAAAATATAATTGTAAAAGTACTATGTGGAAAATATGGGGGCCATGTAAGCATGTAGCAGAAGGGACTCATCTTCTTCCTTGAAGGGTTGATCTTAATTAATAAAAACGGGGATAATTTAAGAAATAACTGTATGGAGTGCCTGGGTGGCTCAGTTGGTTAAGAGTCCAACGCTTGATTTTGGCTCAGGTCATGGTCATGATCTCACAGTTAAGTGAGATTAAGCCTCATGTTGGGCTCAACACTGACAGTGCAGAGCCTGCTTGGGATTCTGTCTCTCCCTCTGCCCCTCCCAGACTCATGCTCTCTGTCTCTGTCTCTGTCTCTCTCTCAAAATAAATAAATAGACATTAAAAGAAAAAAAGAAGAAGTTACCTCAGTAGTCTGAAAGAGATAATGTTGACTTGGGCTAGGGTTGTGACAGCTCAGATGGACAGAAGTGTATACATTTGATGTGTATTTCAAAGTTTGAACCAGTTAAGACTTTGTGATGAATGGAAGGGTGACTTTCAGGGCGTAATTATGCCATCTACAGAGAAAAGGAACAATGATGAGGGACAATGGATGGATGACAAGCAGACAAGAATGAGAAATTCAATTCTAGATACGGTTACATAAAGAGTGTTCATGTGTGTCCTAAAAGTGGAAACAAAACTATACAAATAAGAGTTTTTGGGGCTTTCAAATAAATTTTTCAAACAATGTTCTCCACTGTTATTTCAAAGACCAAATACAGTGCATGCACTAACATCATTCACAGCTCTCCCCAAACTTTGAATATCTCTCCACATTTTTATAGTTCCCTATATTTTGAAAATTGTAGGAAAAAATATTTTCCCAACTTCCTTTACACTCAGAGTGCAGACATGTTCCTTAAATTCCATCAACCAGGTGTACCTGCTGAGACTTTGATTGGAAGTGAACTTCTGAAAGCAGACAGCCAGGCATTGATTTTTCTGGAGTTGTGCCATTGTTTTTGGGTTGGTGTGGTACCAACAGTCACTATCAGGCCAGTCACAGGTGAGGCTCTATTGTTGTGCCTGAAAGCTGAGAGCCTGTTTCTCCAGATCTCTTAATTATTCTCTGAGCTGTGTAACAGACTCTAGTAATTCCCATTCTGTTTAAAGTAGCCAGAGCTATTATCTTCCACTAAAACAACTCAGAGTCTGATTAATACGTAGGGACAATTAATATATTAATATACCGACATAACATTTCCACCTCTATGTGTTGTTATATATTGAGCAACATTTCTGTTTCAAAGTGTGAAAATATCACACAGAGATGTTTTTAAGCAAATAAGCTAACAATTTTTAACTTGAATGTAAATGAATGCCACAAACAAAGGAAATAAACTTCAGAAACTGCAGGATATGAATATAGAAGTTAACCCTAATAAGTCTATTTATAGTCAGTGTCTAGGAGACAAAAAAGAAAAATGGAAAGGAAATCTCTGTATATAATTCTAAGTAACAGATGGAAAATTGTTGCATAACAAGAATACTCACACTAGGCTTTCAAATTTTCAATTTACATTGAATTCAGAAAATGGTTTCCACAGCAAAGCCCATTATGTGAAGTATGTGAAGAAAATTTGATATATTGCAGTTGATATGCATAAATTAACACATTTTACAGTAGGTGTACCTATCTAAAACAGGAAATCAGTCTTGTTCAAGCTATAATTAAAGACAAAAAACTAAAAAAAATAAAAGCTTTTTAAAATCTAAATGTTCTTATTCCATCTAATTCTGTCTGGTTACGCATAATACTCAGCTAGCCACTTGAAGTCTGCTCAAAAATGACATGTCAGTCTAAAAGAAACCTGAGGAGTATTCATAAAACCAGAAAGTTGCTTAGAAATAATATCTTACTGTCTTAAATCCAGATGCAGACTGTCTTAAAGAGTACTAATATTTATTTCCTACAATCTGCATGCCAGGCCTTGTATTATGTACTTTCTTCACAGCATCCTCCAGACGAAGAGCATGAAGTTTAAGGAAAAGAGACAGATTAGCTGTCACACAGTTAATCAAGGGACAAATCTGAGATTCAAACAAATTGTCTCACTCCAGGGCTCTACTGTTTCCCCTGGACCACACCATCTCTGTGCAAACATGCAAGCATCGTGGGATGGCCACCAACTCCATCAGCTACTGGGCTTCCGACCACATCTTGCCCAATCAAGACGGCCCTCTGAAAATTTGATTCCCCGGAAAAGCCTTGTTCTGTGTTTCATTTTTTCCAGCAGTGGCTGACACCCATCCTTTATTCCTGCCAGAGTTGAGCCTGTTTTCAGTTTTTCTGATTGCTCCAGAATGATTCTCCTCACTTCAAGTTCTGTGCCCAACATTCAAGTATGTCCTTTTCCATACTTCTAGTGTACTGTTTCCCATCTCGCCCACCTACTCTAGACTCATTTGGGTACCATCACAGGCCTTGGGTTGGACATTTCACTCTCTTGAATCCATCTATATCTTGAGAGGAAAGGGAAGGGTTCTTGATTTGACCTTGCTTGAGTTTTTTTCATTTACCTTTAACAACTTCCATTCACATGGACTCTGGACCAAGTGCTGCCAGAATGCCAAACCAATGCCATTAGCACTTTCCTTAGCTCTGTTCTAGAACTAGTTCTTAAAAAATATCCTGAAGGAAAGGATTCCCAATGCTATAATAATATCATCAATGACAATATGTGACATTTATAGTATTTTACTCATTACAAAGCACTTTCACATTCATTGTCTGTTTTAAAATAGTAAATGCACATATTATGCCACCATTAAAGAAAAGCATAGTACAGATCCTAAATATGAAATGACTTACCAAATATCATAAAGTTAATTGATGGATAGCTAAAACATGGAAAGAGCCTAAGTGTCCATCAACGGACGAATGGATCAAGAAGATGCGGTTTATCTATACCATGNGTTAATCGATAGAACTGGGTCTCAAATTTAGGCTTTTTGATTCTAACTTCCATTTTTCTGGGAAATAACAGCTTTTGTGACAACTATAATAAACCATCCAGTAAAATTCACTAAAACATATTAGTGGAACAAATAATTTAACTTTAATGAGTTTTTAAAAATCAGATATAAAGAGCAGGATAAATTCATTAGAGGTAACAAAAAGTTACTAATTCTTCTCTGAAGTACAAGTCAACAATCTCAGTGTTTATGAAAAGCTTTAAACGTGTTTTGACACTGTGGGGATTGGTTTGTCTAAATTAGCAATTATATGTAATCGAAGCTGAATTATTGACAGACATAGGGAACTAGAAATATTTATACAAACATGTGTAGGTCTAACACATTCTATCTCACTGACATGCAAAACTTTATTAATTTCTTTCTTCAACAGTAAGATCCACACTGTCAAATTCATCTCTGGAAAAGCTTCTAGTAGAAAATATAACTAAAAGTGTAAGGCTGTCAACGGAAACCAAATGGGGGGCTATGAAAATACCTGTTAATAGAGTTCAGAAAAAGGAAGAGATTGTTACCATTTGAAGCAGAGGTCAGCAAACCATCACACATGGGCCAAACCGGGCCCATCACCTGGGTGTGACACATAGCCACATTCATTCACTTGCACATTTTTTATGGATACATTTGTGCTAGAAGGGCAGAGGTGAGTAGTTTCAACAGGGACTTGACTAGGCACCCAAAATATTTACTATGTGGTCCTTTCCAGAGTAAGTTTTGTTGTTTGGTCCTTTCCAGATTAAGACTACTGGTCTTTAGTCACTGTGGGAGGTTTTATAGGGTAGAAGAGCTGAACTTCAGTCCTTGGGAAGAATATGGAAAGGATTGAGAGGAGACAATTTGGGCAGAGAATCTAGAAAGAGCACAGGCACATCCTTAAGATATGCGTGGAGATGGTCAAGGGAGAGAGATGGGTATGGCTTGACTCAAACAGAGGACTGACTGTGACAACTGATAGGATGTAAATTTGAAGGACTGACACAATTTGGGGGACTTTTAGGTCAGACTCATCAATTTGAATGTTCTTTGAAGAATTTTGTTGGCGTTCCACTAAAGGTATAACCCAAATAAATCTCAGTGTTATTGTCACCAAGTTCTGAATAGGGTCATGGAAGAAGGAGCAGTTCAGATACAAGCGAACAGAAATTAAAGAAATTATTTCTTTTTCTATTTTTCTAGGAACATTAAAGGGATCCCATTTACAGAACAAAATGGAAACAAACACAAAAACCAAAAAAAAAAAAACTTCTAAGACTCTTCTTTCCTTCCTCTCCTATTTTCTTACCTTCCATACTCCCTCTCTTTCTCACCTTTCATCCTCCATTTCTCCAGCCACATTGGATATTTTCTTCCCCCCACTTTCCTACATTCCTTCCCCCTTCCTTCCTTCCTATTTCCTTTGCCTCCTCCTCCATCAGTCCATCAATTCTGCTTGATGTCATCTTGGGGACCCTAGAAATGATTGGACTCTCTTTACAGTAGAGGCTTGTAACCTTTTTTTGTGCAGTTGACCTCATGGCAGTCTCATGGGGTCTACAGACCTTACTTATCTCAGCACAATATTTCTAAATGTCTAATATAAAATCCATTAGACTGCAAACGAAACCAAATATATTGAAACATTATGAAAAATATTTAAAAAGCACATATGTTGTAGTAATATATGTCTTTTATCTATCATCAAATAACAAGATCTAGTGATAAGATTAATAGGATTAATAATTACTACATACAAAGTGGTTATTAGCAGTGGTATTTTGAGATATTGGCAACAACTAAAATATGATATACTATTATCTCATATGATGTATAAATATTATGATTTCTGTTGCATGAAAAGCTCCAGGTATTAACAATATTATGGTTTGTTGTCACTTAAATTCATAATTCAAAACATTTAATTTTAATTAGAGGTTATTGAAAACCATGATAGAGGCTTTACTGTCCCATGTAGATGATCTCCTGTACACTAAGTTGAGGTCTCTTGCCTTAGGAGGAGGAACTAAACAAGCAAAGATGAAAATATTTTTAAGTAACTAGGAAAATAGAGGAAGGCAGGAATTCTCACATGAGACTTTTTTTTTTTTAACATTAATTCCTTTTTAAGACTGAGAGAGAAGAAGAGAGAGAGAGAGAGGAGCCTGACTGGAGAGAGGGTCAGTGAGAGAGAGAGAGAGAGAGAGAGAGAGAGAGTATGAGAATCTTAGGCAGGCTCCACACTGAGTGCAGAACCCAAGGCAGGGTCCCATCACACGACCCTGGGATCATGACCTGAGCAAAATCATGAGTTAGACACTCAATCAACTGAGCCACATGGCACCTCAACACTAATTCTTGAGTAAGAAGAAAAGTTCTAACAACAGAGCTTTATATATATTAAGTTGACAGTATTCAAAACACATTGGGAAAAAAGAGATGTGGATAAGCTAGTCAGAAAGCTTTTGAAATAATTAACACGTGAAGTGAACTACATGGGTTACATTCTATTTGGAAATAAAAGGGGAGATCTTACCTGAATTTAGAAGGTATTTTTTACCTAGCTCCCTCATTTATATTAAGGTTTGATGACAATTAAGGAAATATTTCTGAAGCATACTGAATATTTTGTTTTACCAAACAGTGTATTCCTCAAACTCTGCAATACTGGCAAACACACACACACACACACACACACACACACACACACACACACAAGCATGCACAACTAGAGAAACTAGTAAAGCTGTTCTAAATCTAATATACGCAACACATTCAACAGGAAAATGTCAGAAAATTCTCCCCAGATGCAAGTATTTTGAACAATGGTTTTTCTGTACATCACAGAATAAATGTAAGAGCTGGAGTTTAAATTTCCCACTTTGCTACTTGTTAACTGTGTAAACTTCAGCAAATGTCTCTAGGCATCGTTGTTTTTCATCTTAAAAATGAGAACAATACCAGTGATATCTACCGTCGAGGGCATGAAGAGAATAATTACTCCATATATACCAAAACACTAATCCTGGTATTGGATACATTGTAGGTACTCAATATGTGTTGATTGTATTTCAAAATGAGAGTGTACTAGATCCACAAATTAAGATGGTATCATTAAAAATCATCTTCAAATGAAAGGTCTCATGCATTCCCCCTTTCTTCTTGGCTAAATCATGTGTGTGTTGTCCTAGAAAGAAAGCTATAATTTGGCTCCCCATACAATTTCCTTGATCCTGAGGCAATACTGAGGCTGTAACACTTAAGCATTTAGAGCATTAGAAAGTTGAGCATCTAAATAGGGTACTTTGAAAGAATTTTGATTACATTGTGTACTCTCATCTTATTGCCTTGGCACAAAATAATTACACTCTTTGGAACACAAGGTTTCCTTGCACCAACCCAGATTTCTGAAGCTGTAGAGACTCGGCAGATAGAGCCTGGTGTTATGAAATGTGATTTCACTGTGTTCTCTTGATAACAAAAGCAATGGTTAAAATAAGGAATTCAGATGCCACGCAATAGCTGGTAATGTAGCACAGAAGGAAGGCAGTACTTAAACGCTACAAAACCCACTTAAGGATATACTGGGTTTTATCTGAAAACAAACAAATAGTAACTTTTATACTTGTTTTCTTAGAAAAAAAAAAGTAGGTGCTTTTCTACTAGCTTATAAAGAAAGGATGCACGCACTACCCACTTAAGAGTCTTTCCAGTGAAGACATATTTTAACAAATTAAGCCTTTTAAAAACCGTATTTTGTTCCAAGAGAAAATGTTGGTCATGCTCCTTTGATTGGCCAGAAACATTTTTTGAGTCAACTGCATATTCATGTTGTACCTTTCCTCAATCTGGCTAAGAGATTTCATACCATCCAGATTTTATAAGCCATCAGCAGCTTCCTGTTCATCATTTCAATTGAGCAAGACAGGACCATTAAATTTAAAAATTGAAGCCAACATGAAAGAAAACTTGTGATTTGTCTTGGCCCCTCTCCTGGACATTAGGTTTCTCCTCTGGCCATTGACAGAGTTTGCCTGAGAGGCCACCACTCAATAGCTAGTCATTTATGTGACCCCTTTCTCACTAAAACCTCATCAAATCCTGTTCTCTGATTTTACCTTTTCTCATGTCACTCCGCTTACTGAAGTAGGTTTCCTTTAAAAATTGCTTTTAACTAAGATCTCATGGCCAAAGATGTATTACATTCTGACTCTTCTTTTTTAGCTTGCATGTGAAGAGAATCCTCATGCGCTTCCTGTAACCAACACACTGATAGAGAAACATTATTTTTTGACTCCCCAAAGTAGGCATAATTGCAAGATCTATGTGCGGGAGCTGTGTAACCATGCTGCCGCAGGATGAGAGGCAAAGGTGAGTTTTGTAATTATGCTACCACATAGAAGGCACAGAATTGTAAACTGCAGAAACAGGACCTCAAAGAATATACAAGACAGGGGGCCTCTGGTGAATTGACTTCAGTCACCAAATTTAGTTAAACACTGTGCAAAGAGATCCTGTAAATGAGCCAGATTCTACTTTTAGGGCATATCAGTTTTGTTATCTATCACTAGTCAAATGGCTCCCCTCCTACTCATTTAACCTTCGCTGAACAGTATATTTTCTCCATTGATTCTTAAGCAACAAAGTATTGATGTTACATGATCCCCAAGAAAGACATGTCTGCTTTTCATACCCAATGGTCAATCCAAGGAAAGTTTGTGCAGCCTTTTTTTTCTGAAACACATCTCAGAGATAATCATTTTAGTTTTATTTGTTTATTTAATGTTTTTATTTGTTTCTGAGAGAGAGAGAGAGTGAGCATGAACAGAGGAGGGTCAGAGAGAGAGGGAGGTAACAGAATCTGAAACAGTCTCCAGGCTCTGAGCTAGCTGTCAGCACAGAGTCCCATGTGGGGCTCGAACTCACAAACCGTGAGATCCTAACCTGAGCCGAAGTCAGACGTTTAACTGACTGAGCCACCCAGACGCCCCCATTTTAGTTTTAAAGACACAATTGCACTGAAGATTGTAATCACTTTGCTTTTTGAGCTACCACAAAAACCTTATAACTAATATCCCTTCCTTCATCTGTCTATGCTGCACACAACCTCAGAAACTATCTTCTCTAAACATATTGCGATGACACTGCTTCTCTACCTAAACACCTTCAGGGGACCTCAATCATTCCTTGTGCTTATTCTAAATTCTTAATAATGATGAGAAAGCTTCCTATTAACACATCCATTTTCAGTTAGGCCTCCCCATCACTTATTCCCACCTGAACTCATTGTTTATGTTAAGCAAACTTGCTTATTACCTCAGAGGCTAAGTCTAGTTTCTGAATTTAGGCAAACATTTTCCTTTCTCTGTTCTCCTAGGGATGTCTTTCCCATTTCTTTTTCATAAAACTGTGTCCCTTGCTCCCTTGAGTGATGTTTACCATCACTCAGTGGTAATCGTTGATATAGCTGCTGCTGCTGTCGTACATGAAAAGCTGTTAAAGTGCTTCCATCCCTAGTTTGGCATGAGAAAATTTATTTTGCCTAGTCACTAATTTTGTTGTTGCAAGTGCTTTATGCTCCCTTGGAAAGGGAAGCATTGTAGTACTTCTTCAGAAACATTACGCCACTGTTCTTTCCACTGTGGTCATCTTGGTTAATGCTCCTATCTCATAGCTACCCTTTTAATCTAATTATATAATCAGGAAATTGCAAATATTTTAAAGTGCCAACAATTATGTATTTCAGCAAGGTTTACCTTCCCTAAACCAAATGAGGCCAACTTTCTTGAACAAAGAGTTTCATGACCAGAAACAGAGAAAAGAGCAAGATAGAGGAAATTTGTTCCAGAGCTTCCAGCGACATTTATTGGTTAGTTTAAATCTGAATCATAAGAGAACCTTGATATCAAGTAATTACTTCCTTTGGGATCAAAATAACCAAGGGAAATAGCCTTGGCTTTGAACTATTTGGAAGACTTGGAAATGGACTTGTTTTACAGATAAATGGCCTAAAGGCAAAGATAGAATAAGTGATTAATGGATCATTGGTGGAGAAAGAAGACTTAAAATTGGCACCATTTAAGGCTTTTATACCAGATACTCCTGGATGCCACTAGACAGGGGAGAAGGGAGATATTTCTGGAGGGAGCTAAACTGTCTGAACATAATATGAACAGAGATCAAAGAGTGTTTTCAAAAAAGCCTCTTAGAAACTATACAAGAGAGGCATCGGTATCACCGGACTCTCCCTTTCTGAGTCACTTGACTCCATTTTCACCCACCCATGTAGAAGAACCTACTATATTCTCCCATTTGCTTTCCAGAAAAAGTCTCATGTTACCCATGAAGAAAATTAAGTTCAGGGAAGTTGAAGATATTTATTGAGAATATCTAGCTAGCAAGATGTTAAAGCCTTAATGCCAACCTTGGTTTGTTGAGCTTCAGAGCCAATGCTTTGTTCTTGTTATTCATTATGAAAATATTAACTACTGTTATCTGGGGATTGGCTCACAAGTATGAGTTTGAGAACCTCTCCATCATGACCACCTCGTTGGGTTTCCAAGGCTCTGCGTTCCTTTGCTTGAGTTTAAGGGTATCATGGTGTCCATATGGGATACATAAGGTGAGACTAGAGAAAAGACTCAGGATTCTAATGGGTTTGACCTCTGTTGAATGTTACTGGTCAAGGTGCTGAGTGTTGACAAACGCCAAGAGTGAAACAAAGGGGAAGGTAATTATCACTGGACTCTTGGATGAGGTGATGGACGGTACTTGCTCAGATGACATTTGAAGTCCGCAGAGGATGATTCAGCTCACACACAATTTCTGGGTGTTCATTCCTGCCCATGTGGCCCCTTCAAATCCAGTGATGCTCTATGTCATTGATATGCTAAGTGTGCAATTTGGGTATTACCTGGGAACTTGGAAGAAGTACATAATCTTGGGCTCCATTTCAAATCTACTGATCAAGAGTCTGTATTTTAACTAGATCCTCAGGGGATCAATATGTTAGAGTTTGGAAAGTATCTGAATATGTCATTTCTATACCAAACTTGGGACAGAAGACTATCTTTGTGAAGCTCTCTATAGTCTTATCTGCCTGGACCTCCTCATAATCTGTCATTGTAATTGCCTCCCTGGAATCTGCTTAGTAAACAGAACCCAGGGTTCCTCTCCTTGGGGACAGCAAACCCTCTTACCAGCTTCTGGACCAGAAGAGCCTGAGAGATTCAGAATCTACTTCTGATCTCTACCTTGCCTCAACCCTGAGCTGACGTGTTCATAGATTTCTAGAAATTAAGGCCTGTAGCTTCTTTCTACTTTGAAACCACATAGATATGAGAAATGTTTGTGGATAATTATGACTGAGTTAAAATATACCTGGCTTTCAGATCACTCAGTTATAAAATGAGCCCATTTCCTTATACTCTGAACATATAGGAGGCCATCCAGCTGAGCAATTAGCACTCTGAGCACTGATACACAACCTGTCACTTCCTGGCTGAGTGGCTCTGGATAAGTCCTTAATTTCTCTTACTTTCTTCTTGTAAATGAGCAAAATAATATTATGCCTACCTCAAAGACGTTTGGTAGGATTATGAGAAAAATGCATGTAAATGGTAACACATTCTCTGGTATATGATATGCCTAAAAAGTCTTTTATTATTTTAGAATTACTACCCATGAAATGTTATATTCACCTATGCAACTAGAAAATTAGGAAAGATTTGAATCTAGACTCCTAGTGTTTGAATTTATTATGTAAAAATCTGAGTTGGAATTAACATAATACCAATAATGTATTTATTGGGCATTAACTATGTACCACATTCTAACACATTATCATGTATAATTCCCATAACTCTTGTAAGACAGTTCCTTTTCATCTTTCTCTTTCACTAAATCACCAAACATATTTCCTTTGATCCTAGACACATAACTAAAGACTAGATGGGTAGCCAAACGTACACCCAAGTCTGGCCATGTAACTGAGTGGAATGTAATGTCTGAGTCAAAGATTATGCTACTCCCAAGCTTGGCCCACTAAAACTCACCATGTACCATCCTCTGTACTTTTCCTCGGGCCGTAACAACCTTGAAAATTAGATGTTGAAAATGGAGGGAGACTGGGTTCTTCACCGCTTCTTAGAGGAAAGAAGAATTTTTTGTGAGAAATAAACCCCCACTGTGTTTAGTCTCTAGAAGGTATTTGTTACAGCAGCCACTCTGACTTTAATTCACTTAAGAGATTAAGTAGTTTACCTGAGGACACACAACTTATAATTGGGGATGGGGAATTCTAGGTCAGTTGAATCCCAAAGCCTATGCTCTTGTTCATTAAACTAAACTGTCATCAAGCTTCCCCTGGAAGCCAGAGAATGGTTTGACTGTAGCACCCTACAAAATTATGTCAAACAGTAAAACTAGAAGGGGATGAGTCTGAAATCTAGAAACACCTGAACTGGGCTATTTTCAAAAGACAGTGCATGAATCGGCCAATTCATGAGCCCTGGGAATTTCCCACAGCTGTCATCAGATGGTCTCAAGCAATGCCAATTTATTAGGAAAACAATTTTGCCTTAAGAACCTGTCATTGATTTTCTGAAATCTGTTGTCAGCTTCACTTCTCTCTCTATGGGGTAGTGAACTGGTGACGTGTATGTTTGGAGCCTCTAATGAGGTTAGTAATGGTCTTATAAACTCCCCATGGAGCTTTCACATTCTAATTAAGAATCAGACTTGAAATTGGCCAGAGACCAGGGAATATTCTCAAAGTGCGTGCTCACAGTGACAACTGTTTGCTCAGAAGGCCCACAAGGCCTTCTCCCTGCTACAGCCTTAAAGAATCAGGGCAGGCATTACTCCACGTGGTGGAACAGAAGCTCTGTAGTCAAGCAGAAAAACGTCTATGATAAGAAGAGAAACACTTGCATGGCACGTACAGATACCAAAGCTCGTTCGAGTGTCTGTAGGCATTGAGACAGTCTCCATTTTATTGATGAGATTCCTATGAATCCTTGAAGTTGAGTGACTTGCCAAGGGCACAGTAAAATCGGAGGCAAATATTGGCCTCCTAACTCCAAACCCATCACAAACTGTCCCAGCTCTCTGTCTCTAAATTC
Source organism: Crocuta crocuta (assembly GCF_008692635.1). NCBI lineage: Eukaryota > Metazoa > Chordata > Mammalia > Carnivora > Hyaenidae > Crocuta > Crocuta crocuta. Next base: position 1,055,699 of record NW_027528804.1, read on the forward strand.
TCAATGATCGCAGTCAGCTCACAGCAATAAAAATCAGAAGGGCTGATTCTCACACTCTTTCAAGTGTGGGAAGCTGATAGGCCACAAAATAATATGGCCTATGAGTGAAAGTCTGTTCTGGCATTATCCCTGCCCTTCTCTCTGTCCACTTAGTACCGTGTGCCTGCTCCCACCGGACTCAGGCCCTTCGGATTTGTCAGGAGCTGCTGCTTTGTCTTACCTTTTCTGTGGCTTCTGTAGCATTAAAGATGGCTTGAATAATTTCTCTTTCTACCTCGAAAGTCAGGAAGCAGAAGTCTCCCAAAGTCTGTGTCCTCGCTTCCACGCAGGCCTCAGCCCGGCAAAAGCAAGTGAGGGAACTTTGGCAGAAGGCAAGATGGATTTCTCTGCCCTGCAAACCTCCCCCAAGGCATATCCCAAGAATATTTACACAATGCGAAGGGAAGCATCAGGTTTGTTATTTCCAAAAGGCTCATTCTGAGCCGTGAATCTGTTTTCCCACCTTACCGCAGTAAACAGTTGGAAAAACATCCTAAAATAGGCTAAAGATACCTGAGCCAAAATCAGCACTTCTGTGAGAAGGCTGAGCACACCGGTGGCATCCATGGTAAAGAGAGTGCCGACCGTATATGCAACAAGTCATGTCCTGATGAGTTTATGGCCTCAACTGAGAAAGTGCAGTGGAGGAAGGGGTCTGTTAATGCACGAGACTTGACTTTTACACACATAAAATAAAACCCCAAGTGGAGATTTAATGTCTTATGCCAACTCGTGCAACGATAACTTTTAAGGAGAAAAAGAGCTGCCCAGATTCGTAAATGAGAATTCCTTGTGAATAAGGTATAATCATACTTCATTAGTTTTAAAAGAAAAAACAAATGCCAGGACACTTCTGAGTCCATCCCACTCAGCATGGAATAGTGGAGAGGGTAGGTGCTCCAGAGTCCAGATGACTTAAATTTTAAATACCTCTGTCCCTCTCTAAACATTGTGATGACCGCATTTATGAGTTTCTCAGTCTTGGCTTCCATCTCGGTAGCTTGAGAGATAATGCCCATTTTTCTTGGGCCGTTGCGAAATTAAATGAAGTGACAGGAACATTGTGCCAGGATCAATCCCCAACATATAATAGGTGTTCAGCAAACATTTGTTCCTCCCTCACTCTGCACTCTAGGCAGTAGAATCAAGAAATGGGTGGAACAAAGAAAAGCTAGAAACACCGGAATGCAGGAAAGAAGGGCATTGTGAAATCTGGCCGAAGGTAGGTTAAAATATTGATAGGGCAAAAAAAGAGAATAGTGGGGAAAAAAACAAGTTCCTGCTCCTTGAGGCTTCCTCAAATGATCAAGGAAAACACCGTAAAATCCATTCTAGCTTGCTTTGGGTGGAGTCTATAGACCCACTGTAGGTGACCGCAAGTTCTACCTAAAGGCAGGGGAAGAGTAGGAGCTATACATCAGGTGATATTATTATTATTTTTTTTTTAATTTTTTTAAATTTTTTTTAATTTATTTCTAGGAGAGAGAGAGAGAGACAGTGTGAGCAGGGGAGGGTCAGAGAGAGAGGGAGTCACAGACTGAAACAGGCTCCAGGCTCCAAGCTGGCAGTCAGCACAGAGCCCGATGCGGGACTCGAACCCACGAACCGCGAGATCATGACCTAAGCGAAAGTCGGACGCTTAACCGACTAAGCCACCCAGGCGCCCCCAGGTGATATTATTTTCACCAATAGGAGTTCATGCTGCTTTGAAAAATTAGTAGATGCATAATACCAATATTTAAGTAATAAAAACCTGGTAACAGAAACATTAAAAATGAGCACAGTAAGAGAAATAAGGAGGGGGGAAGATACAAGGTAATGTCCGTGAAAAGACAATGGCCAGAGAAACCCTTCTAGGGGTGACACTGGCTGAGGGATTCTTAAGCTCTGAGATATCTACTACCACATGTAAAGCCATGTGCTGGGGTGCAGAGTGTTAAAATCAGAAACAAATGGAGACCAGCCTTGAAAATTTCTTGAGCAGACAACACCAGTTTAGTCATGCAAACAAAGCTTAATTTAGCTTATTTTGCAAGACTAACTTGACCTGGGTCATTTCTTGCTTATGCCTCTGGAAATCATAAGCAAGATTTAAACTGTTTCATAAGGTTAATATGAGGCAACCACTGGGCAAGTCTCTATCATTTAAGGAAATTATTTTATAACCCAATCACTGTGAAGAAGAACTAGTCACTTGTCTTTTGGGGCACCTGGGTGGCTCAGTCGGTTGAGCATTCGACTCTTGCTTTTGGCTCAAGTCCTGGTCCTAAGGTTCATGAGATCAAGCCTGGTGTCAGGCTCTGCAGTGACAGCACAGAGCCTGTTTGGGATTCTCTATTCCCCCCTCTCTGTTCCTGTCCCCCTGCTCACGCTCTCTCTAAACAAACAAACATTTTAAAAAAATAGTACTGCCTTTTTACTCTATAAACTGCTTTGTATTAATATACCCCTGAGCCTCATTCCATGTTTTGGTTTGAGTGCTCCTGGTTTGCAAACTGTTTTTTTGGTGTGTGCACAATACAATTTTACTAATTATTATTTCAGTGATTCATTGGTTTTACTTCTGTTTTTTTTCTAAACTTTTGACCTAAAAGGCAATCTCCTTCATTGACTGCAGGCTTTGGAAAAGTCTGTTCCACAATTGCCTCCTGACAGTGGGTGCTATCTAGGAAAAATTAAAAGAGCACAGAGCTCCATTTTACAGCTGGGTTTCCTTTGGGTGCAAAAAGTAAAATAGGGTGCCTGGGTGGCTCAATGGTTAAGCGTCCAACTCTTGATTTCGGCTCAGGTCGTGATCACATGGTTCATGAGTTTGAGCTTGGATGGGCTCAGTGTTTTCCTAGGGAGACCACAGGACTCAGCAGTTCCCAGGTTATCAGACTCCCAGAAGGCAGCATATACAGGCTTTTCCCAGGCCGCATATGCCAACATGATTTTGCAAAGAGCTCAGGACAGTTTCCAAATGTTTTCAGAGAAGAATGTCTCCCAAATCCTGGAAGGTTAGTGATGTCAAATATCTGATATTTGGGTTACACTAACATTTTTCAGCACTGTGTACTGTAAGAGCCACTTTCATGCATGCACGAGTTTATATTGTCTTTACATCAATGCTGAGCAGTAAGCATGATTACCTCGTAGATGAGGAACGCATGGCTCATTGAGGTTTGGCAACTTAAAGTCACATTCAGTGTTATGGAACTGAGCTTCAAACTCAGATCTTTGGACTCTAATTCACTTTCCACTAATTCACACTCACGCCACTTCTCAGCTTGTGACTTATATTCCAGTCCTCACCGCTAATCCTTCAGGAGCTTTCTATTTTCAAACCTGCGTAAATCCAATAATGAGACTGGCCAATCGTAGTTCTCCGAAATGGCCGCAATGGCATTTCCAGTCGCACTTGCCCTTCCAGACACTTGTCATTCTCCCCTGAATATGCGAAGCCTATTCCTATCACTCCCTACCCTTGAACCTGGATCTGCCTTTATGACTGACTGAAAATGAATGTGGTAGAAGTGATGCCGTACGGCTACCAGGCTATGTAGTGAATGGCCACTCAGCTTCCTCTGTCTCTGTCTCTATCTGTCTTTGTCTCTCCCTCCTTCACAGCATGCACGTGGGAGCCCAAAGTGACAGGATGTGCAATATGCTGAAGCAACCATGCCTGAAAACTGCATAGAAAGACCACATGCCCAGGGAGCCCTCGCTGTTCCAGCCCACAGCTGTTTGAGGCTTCCCAATCCAGGCACCTGAAATACAGGTGAATCAGACTTCAGACTGCAAGCCACCCCCACTGATGCCCAAGGGGACAGAAATGAACTAACCCCACCAAACCCTGTCCAAATTACTGATCCATGAGCCAAGTCAATGTTGTTATTGTTTTAAGCCACTTAAGTTGTTTGCAATTTTAGTGGGCTGGTTTATTATGCATCAACAGGTAACTGAAAGAGTGGCACTCAGAGCAACAGAGAGAGAGCCATTAGATATATTTTTACTTGTTTAAAAAACTTTTTAAATGTTTATTTACTTCTGAGAGAGACAGAGACACAGAGAGAGAGAGAGAGAGCGCGTACAAGTGGAAGGACAGAGAGAGAGAGAGAGAAAGAGAGGGAGAGAGAGCGCGTACAAGTGGAAGAAGGACAGAGAGAGAGAGAGAGAGAAAGAGAGGGAGAGAGAGGAAGACACAGAATTCGAAGCAGGCACCAGGCTCTAAGCTGTCAGCACAGAGCCTAACATGGGGCTCGAACTCACAAACCAGGAGATCATGACTTGAGGCGAAGTCCAATGCTTAACCGACTGAGCCACCGAGGCACTCCTACATATACTTTTAAAAGAACGAATTCAAGCCAATAAGAAATATATACTGCCATTAAGCTATTTTACATTTACATTGTCATTAATCTTTTCAAACTAAAATGCTTTTAAACATATCAAACCTTAATGTCAATCAACCACATAGTAAATCTGGATTCTTGAAAATGTGTGTACATCTTGAATTTTTTACACTACCTAAGAGGAAATCATTTCATATTTTCAGACAATGAAATCATACTTAAAGAGAGTCTTTTTGGACCAATATTAATGAATTTCACCACAAAATTGGATATATTACTTCATTGAATGAAGGAGCTTACTTCTTGGCAGACATCGGCTTCTGTATCTTCATCTGTTATAACTTAGAGAGCGGAGTTTCTTTGGAGTGAATCTATCAGACCCTTTGGAAAGTGGAGTGTGACCCCTGGGGGCCGAGAAGTGTTAGGACACCTTTCGGTGGGCAGGTAACATGAGAGAGACAGGCCAGGAATAGCAGGGTTTGGAGCCAGCATGTGGAGAGAGGAAAACCCCCTTCTGCCTCAGCTGGAGGTAACCAGCCGGTGAGCTAACTTATGGGAAAATAAAATTAAGGTCCTAACAAAGTGGGAGACTACAGATATTAGGTGTCTATCATTACTGGGAGAGAAAATAAAACAGAAGCATCCTACATGCCTGAAGGTGAACATAGCTGCTTCATCTATACTGTTCAGGGTAGCTCTCAGAGAAACAGCTCTGCCGGAATTAGAAGCGGTTTCTCACTGTGCAGGGTGGCCTGGGCAGAATTACAATGTGGAATTAGTCTCCCCAAAACAGCCACGGTCCTCACCATCAGTACACGCACAACTACACTGACTCCTGGGGAATTGAAGAGGGTTTATCTTGTTCCAGATTCATATGACACTGACCTTGCTATTTACTTGGATGGAAAGAAGAGAAAAATCTCAGGACAGTAGGAAGTGTGCACTGACCGAGATGAGGCAAAGGGTGTTCTGCTGTTCTGGCGTCGTGGCCACATCTTTAGAGACGGAGCCAGAAGAGGGGACCTCATATCGTGCCTCCTCATTTCTCCATACATCACCCAACTTTTTCTAACTAAAATTAAACTTTTACACAAATTTTATCATTGGCAAAATTCGGGGTCAGACCTTGAATGGTGAATGCAATAGGAAAATGCAAATTAGAACAGAAAAGGAAATTTTAGTTATGCCAATAATTACAACTGTTTTTCTTTTACCCTCTGCTCTCAGCAACTCCCAACCCTCTTCTCTCACAATACTGTACAGCTTCCAGGGATTTACGGTGTTTATACCCCCGAAATATTTTGGTGTATAGAGGGAGTTTAGAAAATAATACCTCATGCTGTTTTATAAATCTGGCCTTTTAATGACATTTCAATATTTCTTTTCATATGCTCTTATGATATACAGAATTGTAAGTTGTCCCTCAATATTTCCACCGCATCACGTGTAATAATTCTCACCCCTTGAGCATGGGCAGAACTTATGAATATGATAGTCACTCCCATGATTATGTTACATTATACCAAGGCTCAGTTACAGCAAGCTAGAGAGAGTCTCCTACTGCTTTGAAGATGTAAGTTGCCATGTTTTGAAAAGGTCACATGTCTAAGACCTAAGGGCAACACTTAGAATCCGAGACCAATCCATGGCCAATAACCAGCAAGACAACAGAAACCTCCAATCTACAACCATAAGGAATTGAGTTCTGCCAACAGCCCATCTGACCTTAGAGTAGACCCTGAGCTCTGGATGACAACATAGCCCAATGGACACCAGGACTTCCCAGCCCGGTGGGACCATGACCAGAAGACCTTCATCAATGTAGAGACAAAGCTTCTGACTTACAGAAAATGTGAGATAATACATGTATGTAATTTTAAGATACCAAATTTGTAGTTACCTGTTTTACAGCAATAAAATACTCAAACTGCTCTCTCCCCAACCCCTGCCAAGTCTTGCTTTCAAGATAGTATCAGATGGCACTTATCATCGTGTGTGTATATTTTCTTATAACTATTTTCAAACTACAGAATTTCTAGAGGGTTGGCATGGTCTTTGAATATTTCATCCTGTGTTGTGTTTTACCCACTCTGTGCTAGAGGCCTATACCCTGACTCACTATATTTTCAGCTCCGCCTTGTTTCTACTTCATGTGCCCATGAAGAGAAAATCAACAGTAAGAGTGATATTTATGTCACCCGGGACAATGAAAAGGGATGTTCATGGTCAGAAAGGGTGGACTCCTTTCCTGCCCCATTTCTGGAGCCCTATCATCTTCCACTACACATACTCATCCTTTTCTTACCTCACCGCTGTTTGTGGCTGCAAAGTCGGCCAAGAACACTACTCATATTGCTCTACTTCCATCTCCATGTTCTCTCTTCAGGGCTTACCAACTTCAGTTGCTTCAGAAAACAAAGTGAAGTCAGCTGTCAGTTAAATTTCCAGAAGCAAGAAACATCTAAGATTACTGCCATTTGCAACAATGGTTGATACCATAAATCATCATGGAAGGCATAAAGTTAAAATGAGGAAAAAATATAAATTATTTAGAGCAAGCAAGGCAACACTCTATCTATCATCTATCATCTATCTATCTATCTATCTATCTATCATCTATTTATCTATCTACCTATCTGTTTTAATTTATGATCTATTTCCTCAGAATACCACAGAATGTGACCTTATTTGGAGACAGGGTCATTATAGAGGTGATCAAGTTAAAATGAGATAATCAGGATAGGTTCCAAACTGAGATGATTGGTGTCCTAGAAAAGGGGATATTTGGACAGAGAGACAGACATGCACTGAGAGAAGACAATGTGAGCAGACACCAAGAGAAAACAACCATCTACAAATGGAGGACAGAGGCCTAGACAGATCCTTTCCTCACAGTCTTCAGAGGGAACCAACTCTGTAAACAACTCAATATTGGACTTTGTAGCTTCTGGGACTATGAGACAATAAATTCTTGCCATTTAAGTGCCTCAGTCTGTGGCGTCTTGTGAAAGCAGTCCTAGAAAACTAGCAGCCTCAAGCTTGGCTCTGCATGTTCCTGCCTGGTAAGTCATTGTATTCATTCTTTTTTTTTTTTTTTAATTGTAGTTTAATTTATTAGGTAGTGAAGGAGAGAGTTTTTGAAAACATTTCTATTTGATGTATAGTATTAGGTAAGATCTTTCCTTTTCTCCTTCTTTCCTTCCTTCTCCTTCCCCTCTCACTTTCTCTCTCTCCCCCAACTCATGGCCAATAGCCCTTAATACTATAATTTAAATAGTCCATTTTCCATCGCTAATCTGAAATATGACTTTGCTCATATACTGCATTCCTTTTTTTAATTTTTATTTATTTATNTATTCATTCTACTGTTTGGTCACCATTTCTTCTCTGAGTAGATCTCAACTTTAGCCTTCTCTGTCCAGGAAATGTTGTTCCTTCTACCTTTATGCTTTAAAAATTTTTTTTAAACCTCATTTACTCTCTGTTGTCAGTAACGGTTCCATGTTCCCTGTAGGAACAAGCCCTGAAGAATGTATTCATAACTATTTGATGATACCAGGTAAAGATGTACAAACTTTGATGTGCTAGACAAACTGGGGAATTAGTGAGCAAATCTGTCTGGATTGATTAGAGAGTTCATGCCACAAAGAGATACGTTATAAAAATCAATGTAGGCATACCTTGAGGGAACTTTGGAAAAGTCTGAACTTTATTCTCCAAGCATGAGAAACCACTGAGGAGATTTGGCTGTTTTCTTTTGTTTGCTAGGAGTGTTACAATGGATCCAGCCTTTCTAAAGATGCATTTGGCTACATATCGTTTTAGAAAATAGATTAGAAAGAAAGACCAGACTCATGGAGATCAGATGGGAGGTTATGAAACAGTCAGGGGTGGAGGTATTAAAAACCTAGACAATAATCATACAGTAGAAACGGGAAGAAAAGAATTTATGTGGAAAATCTTATGAAGAAAGAATCAACAAGTCTTACAGGATTGTAAGATGACCTTGGATTCTCCTGCTGGGAAAAGCAAAACGGATTCACCTGATAGTGATAAGAAAAAAACAACAAATGGCAAGCAGCTTAATCTGTATAACATGTTATTTCAGTAGGTCTTAATAGTGATTAACAAAATATTAAGAGTTATTAATAAAATATTTTTGTTTCCTAGGTATATTCTAGAAATCTCATCTCAAATACGATATTTAATGAGTTGAGTTCTTATTTGTTTGATAAAATAGTATGCAAAGAACTTAACTTCTTTTTGTGGAGAGGTACCCACTGTTTCCTTCTCAAGTGAAGGACAATCTCTTTTTTTTGTCTATCAGGAGAAGAACTGGATTATGCTTATTTTGTGTTGCTAGAATAAGTAGTCATACGCACACACACACTCACATCTATACATTGTATACAAACCTTCCTAAAACTATATTATAAATGACTGCCTTCTTCAATACTCTTCAGAGTTACCATGAGATTTAATACATGTTAAATTATAACTTAAATAATAGCCATGAATCCATCCACCTCCATTATTTCTAAAGGATCAAATTTAATGTTAGCTAGACCACCTTAATGTAGAAACCCATGAACAACAGGTCAATTTTATAATAAGAACTCAGCCTTTTCTGATTCTCTCATATTTAAATCAATAACGTTAACCTTGTTAAGGACTATGTAAATCCTCATTTGCTTTCCATCACTTTCTTCCCTTGGATTCATTTAGTGCAAATAAAATGTGGAAGATGACAACTAAAGACAGCAAAAATTGCTACATAAATATCAGGAGCACTTGAGAACTCAGGGGGAAAAAAGAAGCAGTCTTTATACTTCGCAGACATTTACTCATGGAAATATAAACATTATGATTCTGGGCATATTTTGAAAGTTGTCACTGCTTGAAGTGTGACAAAGCAATGTAAGCCCCAAAAGCCATAAAATCATAATCTGCTATTATATGACATACCTAGATCTCAAATCATTTGGATGTTGCCTCCCTAAGCACAAAGTTCCAAGGTGTTTGCAAACTTTTTCACTCAGCTCCATACCTCAACCTAGGCCCAACCAGGGACCTACTGCAGTCTAGAAATGAAGATCCTTTCACTTTAGTGGGAAAAATATGAAAAGAAACAACCTTTGAAAGATGCTGATGAAATGTAACTTTCCCCCATAATAATTTTCTGGCATTTATGACAAAGATTCTCAGTTACTTACAACTTCCAGTGAATTTCATTCTTGGCTTAGATACAACCCAAAGAACTGACAGAGGAGGGGATATTAATATATCTCTAAGCAGTGAGGGAGCTGTTTTTCAACCGAGGCTGAAGCAAGCAGTGTTTGGAACACCTCATACTTCAATGAAATCCAATTTTCTCTACAGGTTTCACTCGGTAGCAAGAAGACAGTGTTATTGCGTGCTTAGATTCCAACAGCATCTATATAAAAGAAGGGGAATGTGATGATGTTAAGGAGGTTTTTGTTAACTTGCAAATGTACTTTCATCTTGTCTGTTTCCAGTGAATTCTAATCACTGAGGCAAGACCTCAGATTTCTAATGATTTGTAGAAAATGATGTTACTAGTAGTTTTACATATCCCCATGTCAGAACCCTCTGGGTTTGGTGGAAGCAAAAATGTCAGGTATTTTTTTGGTAGACAGACATAATTTTACAGCAAATGATAACTGGTTGGGAAGGGAGATTTCAACAGGGTCATATGCCATGAAGGGGGATTTCACTAGGGCACTGTCATGTGAGATTAAATTTTCTTGTAGGGAGACATTAAAAGGTTCACAAAGATTCATGGATACAACAAATATTTAATATGTACTTGCTGCTTGTCGGGCCTTCAAATCATGAGGTCACTCAGGCTACCTGGAGAAGTCGAAGTTAGAAAACCTGCAAAAGATTTAACCTTGGGAAGAAAATCAAACATGAAGAAGGTTGTTTACGGTCATTGAGGTACCTCAGCAGCTCATTCGGAAACCAGCCACCATCAGCTAGAACCATTTTCAGGGGTTTCCAAACCTGAGAGATAGCTCACAATGTCTTCTTCATCCCTTGTACATATATGGGAGTTGTCATTGTTGCTATCACTTTTGCAAGTAATAGAATCTCAACCACATTTTTAAATATAATTTATTGTCAAATTGGTTTCCATAGAACACCCAGTGCTCATCCTATCAAGTGCCCTCCTCCATGCCCATCACCCTTCTTCCCCTCTCCTCCAGCCCCCATCAACCCTCAGTGTGTTCTCAGTATTTAAGAGTCTCTTATGGTTTGTGTCCCTCCCTCTCTGTAACTTTTTCCCTGTTCCCCTCCCATCCATATGGTCCTCTGTTAAATTTCTCAAGATCCACATATGAGTTAAAACATATGGTATCTGTCTTTATCTGACTGACTTATTTCACTTAGCATAATACCTTCCAGTTCCATCCACAGTGCTGCAAATGGCCATATTTCATTCTTTCTCATTGCCAAGTAGTATTCCATTATATATATAAATCACATCTTCTTGATCCATTTTTCAGTTGATGGACATTTAGGCTCTTTCCATAATTTGGCTATTGTTGAAAGTGCTGCTATAAACATTGGGGTACATGTGCCCCTATGCATCAGCACTCCTGTAGCTCTTGGGTAAGTTCCTAGCAGTGCTATTCCTGGGTCATAATGTAGCCACTCTGGAAAACAGTGTGGAAGTTCCTCAAAAAATGTCAACCACGTTTTAAATATGGGAATAACTTGGTATAACTTGAATCTCTCTAGTAAAAGAAGAGTCTCTATTCAGAAAGAAAAGTTTTAGAGTTTAGGGCACTATGTTTTAGACTCCAGGTTCAGGAATGATGCAAAGATAGGACTTAGAAGGAAATAGTTGGCTTTCCAAAGCCTCTATGGTTAATTACCCATGAATATGTGCTGTATTCCTCAAGGTTCTATGCAGGTTTCACTATGGCTGCGAGTTAATAAAATCTGTATTTATCTGAGTCCAAAACAAGGTCTCAACGATTCTGTGTACTGTGTCCAGAGTCTACTCACCCTGATTGGGGGTGAACCTCAGTTCCTTTGTTTAGCATTTCATCCACATCAGACACAAATTAACTACTTTATATAACCTTAGTAAACTTTCACAATAAACCCATGAGTTAAATATCATTAATATCCTGCTTTGAAGATATGAAAATGAAGGCCATGGTCAGACAGCTAATTTGTGGTAAAGCTTGATATTGTCCTCAGCAATGATCTGTTAACAGCTGATTTTCCTTAACCTGATGTTGAACACTTTGCTTACTCTACTCATAGTAGTTTGTCATCCACACCAAAAAAGGAAATGATAAGATTATGGGTGACATCTTATCCTGGAAAATAAGAGTCACTGAGTCAGAGTTAAGTCTAAAGTAGCTTTTCCAAGAATTTGTGAATACTTGCATACCAATAATGAAATCAAAATTGACATTGCATACCAATAATCTAATCAAAAATTAACAAAACTATTCCATCTTTTGCTAGCAGTAATCTTGATATACAGAACATGATGAAATACCTGTCTCCTCCCCTTGACTATTGGGCATCAACAGAAATGAATAATGTGGGGGGTATAGCTTAGCATATATAACACTATTCAGAGCAATAATTATTATTTAATTCACAAGAAGATTTAGGTAATTCTTGAGAGAATGGAGCATTTCAGATTCTATTGGTCTTGTTATTGTTATCCTTTTTGTTTTGATTTTGGTCAAGGGAAGTCATGGTGATAATAGCAGATAAAAGTAGAAAAAGACTGAAGTGTAACCAGTAGGAGGATGTGCAGCTCTGTGTGTGACATGTTGTTTTTGTTGTTGTTGTCGTCATCGTCTTTTTTGGCATATCAGCATTTTTGTCAGCAGAGGCTAAACAGGACTCTCCTCAAGCAAAAATCCATTCCTCTTTCTTCTCATTTCTTTCCCTGGCACTACTAAATTGCTGGAGGGGATGACTGGGCCACTGGATCTAAATATATTAAGCTATAATCATCTTGCATCAGAAACTGCTACTAAAATTGAGCTGTAACACATTAGAAACATGCAGAGATTTGCCTCTCAAAGAAACAATGTTTTCTATCTTCTGAATCCCCAGGTGCTTTCAAGAGAGCAAAAGAAAACCTATCAATACAAAGACCTAAAGGACCTAGTAGACACGATAATGAGGATACTTTTTTTTTCCTTCCTGCAGGAAGAAAAATCCTTATGGGTTTTCTGCCTACAGAAGAGAATGGTGTGGCATTCAGACTGTTCACTCTTTTTCCTTGACTTCTTCAGGAGCTTTGTATCCCTACTAAAGTACTGTTACATAAATGGAGGTCGATTGGCCAGCCTATAGTGGTTGCTGGAGTTTGTAACTTTCTTATGTGTCAGTATGTTCACTCAGTAGAGAATTAGCAGAAGCAACTTTATTAGCATTGAAGCTGAGCTTCCATAGTCACTAAGGAACTTGGCAAACCCATGCTCACAAAATACCTAGTTCTCATCCTGACCACTACCACACACACACACACACACACACACACACACACACACACACACACACAGAGTTATGCAACAGTATCCCACTCTGGAGACCAACAAGACCAAGAAACTTGAAAAGAGCCCCTTAGAGATGAGAAGTGGCAAGAAGGTGTAATTGCTCTACAAGTTCTGAAGGAATGAATGACTCTTAAGAGATGAGCTGTGCTCTAAACTGGTGAGTGGTTCCGTGTTCCTTGTGCCCTGACTCATATTCCAAACCCTATGACCTTCCTGCTTGGCCACAGTAAAGCCATATAGAGCACTTTTTACCTCTGGTGGAAAGTCACTATGTCTTCAAACTCTGCTATAAGAGCCTTCTCTTGCTAAAAATGGCAGCAACATCATGTCACCAAAACTGACTGATAATTGACTCTTCCTTTTCATGAATGCCCAGAAAACTAGAGTCAATGCAAGATACTTGGAATGTGAAAAGGGATAAATTAAGGCTGTTAAGACTTTGATGAGAGCTGAGTAGCTTTTCAGCTTTAGCGTGATCTGACAGATGGCTTGGAAACCCTGATGAGAGCTTCAGATGCAAGGATTTCATCATCAAGGATGCAGTTCTGGAAAACATTGTCCTACTCCCTCACTTACATGGATCTCTTGTATTTTAATTGTAAGCTATCAACTTTGGTTTCTTTGATAGCTTTGCAATCGTGTTTCTTATAACCAAATGTTTGCATTTTAAATACAGATAGATGATAGATAGACAGATGATAGGTAGATAGAGAGATAGATAGATAAACACAGAGATTCTTAACTCATTCTAGATGACATTTCCAGGTTTTCATAATACAAATTTCTCTTTTGGTGCAGCATACTAGTCAGGAATGTTAGTGTCTCGAAAGGATTCCAATGTGTGTGTTATGTGAAGTTCATCTTATTTTATTCTCTTTGGACTTGGTGCAGACTTTATTTTCCCCAAGGTTGTGTTACATTCAGCTAAAGATGAGGAAATTTCAAAGCTAAGCCCATTTGTAAATTGGGAACTGCCTGCCAATAAAAGCCATATGTAATCTCAAATCCTGATTTTAATCAGAAGTCTCAAATTTTTCACTAAGTAAACCTTTATGCCAGAATGCTCACAAGAGAATCCTGAAGTATCATTAGCATAATGGTGCAGCCTTAGGGATTATGAGTAGAACATATCTGGGTTTAAGCCCAGCTCTGCCACTAACTAGCTGTGTGACCTTGAGCCAGTTTCATTTATATTAACCTCAGGTAGTAGCTCTCTCATTTGGCTTTTGCGAGGATCAAATAAGCTAAGGCATGAAGAATGCATTGTTTAATGTCTGAAACATGATGAGTACTCAGAAAGCATTACCTAATGTTATATTTGCCCCCTAGAGCTTTCAGAGAAACTGTATACACGTCATTTACAAAAGAACAAAAAGTAGACTGGCACCAGACTTTTCATCAGAAAGACTGAGGCTACCAGACAGTAAGCAATGCTTTCAAAGTTTTGAGACCAGGAGATTGTTAACCTAAAATTCCATATACAGCCAAAGCACAAATAACATATGTCAATGCCCACCAATCAAGAACCACCAGGAACTCACTGGTAGTTGAATAAAATTGAGTTTATTGATTCTTGCCATAGGAAAGGAAGGTCTCTCCCCTTGAGGAAGCATGGGTATCTCTGTAAGCAGGTGTTAGGACAGTTTTGTTATAGGATTTAGGCTTGTGACAACTGGTGTTGTAAAGAATGCAGAGACGTAGGCTTTGCTTTGATTTAGGCCTTGTCAGGAGATCCTATGATTAGGTACCTTAATACCTGTCACCTGGAAGTCAAGAGAAATGAACAGGTAGGTCTAAACTTAATTGGTATGAAAGCAACAGACATTCATATTAGCTAGGAGAGAAGAGCCTGGACATTTGCATGGTTGCATTTGTGTTCTTGGTTTTGTATGTGCTCAGACCTGATTAAAGAGTGATCCTAGTTTTTAATATTTTTGTTATTCTTTCTTTTTTAGTTTAATTTACAAAATATTGTAGTTATGAGACTTTTCCCTATTGTTGCATATTGTGACAGTTTTCACTGCTGTATAGGTATATGCCACACAAATTTTAATATTGAAATAATGTTATAAACTGCCTTGACCAACCTTTCTACTCTTCTTTCAGTGTTTATTTATTTTTTATTACTATTATTATTTTATTTTTAAAATTTACATCCAAGATAGTTAGCAGATAGTGCAACAATGATTTCAGAAGTAGATTCCTTAATGCCCCTTACCCATTTAGCCCATCTCCCCTCCCACACCCCCTCCAGTAACCCTCTGTGTGTTCTCCATATTTAAGAGTCTCTTATGTTTTGTCCCCCCCCCCGTTTTTATATTATTTGTGCTTTCCTTTCCTTATGTTCATCTGTTCTGTGTCTTAAAGTCCTCATATGAATGAAGTCATAAGATATTTGTCTTTCTCTGACTAATTTGACTTAGCATAATACCCTCTAATTTATCCACACAGTTGCAAATGGCAAGATTTCATTATCTTTGATTGCCAAGTAACACTCCATATATACACCACATCTTCTTTATCTATTCATTCATTGATGGACATTTGGACTCTTTCCATACTTTGGCTATTGTTGATAGTGCTGCTATAGACATTGGGTGCATGTGCTCCTTTGAAACAGCATACCTGTATCCCTTGGGTGAATACCTAGTAGTGCAATTATTGGGTCATAGGGTAGTTCTATTTTTAAGGAAGCTCCATACTATTTTCCAGAGTGGCTGCACCAGTTTGCATTTCCACCAGCAGTGCAAAACAGATCCTCTTTCTCATCATCCTCACCAACATTTGTTGTTGCCTGAGTTGTTAATGTTAGCCATTCTGACTGGCGTGAGGTGGCATCTCACTGTGGTTTTGATTTGTATTTCCCTGATGATGAGTGACGTTGAGCATTTTTTCATGTATTGGTTGGCCATCTGGATATCTTCTTTGGGGAAGCTTCTGTTCATGTTTTTTGTCCACTTCTTCACTGGATTATCTGTCTTTTGGGTGTTGAGTTTGATAAGTTTTTTGTAGATTTTGGATACTAACCCTTTATGTGATATGTCATTTGCAAATATCTTCTATTCACTGGTTGCCTTTTACTTTTTCTGATTGTTTCCTTCGCAACGCAGAAGCTTTTTTATTTGATGAAGAGTTCATTTTTGCTTTTGTTTCCCTTGCCTCCAATTTATTTTTTACTTAAGTGTAGTTGACACACAATGTTACATTAGGTTCAGGTACAATTTAGCGATTTGATAAGTTTGTACATTATGCTGTGTTCCCACGGGTTTAGCTACCATCTGTCCCATTAAAATCTGTATTTTCCATTTGTTTCATCACAGTCATGGAGTTACCTCGTATCAGGTTGAAAAGTGCTTATTACTTAACAGGGAGCATCACTATTACCAGGACTGCTACCAATTGATGGGACTTGTTCCTCAATATAAGGGAAAAATAAGGAAATTTTCAGACATGCAAGGTATTTTACCTTACATACATTTTGTCCTAAAAAGTTACTTGACAGTGTGCAAAAAAAAAAGTGAAGTGAACCAAGATAAAAGAAAATTTAGATCCCAAGCAATACTGGCACCAATCCAGGAAAGTTGGGCAGGTGTTTCTGCAGGAAATCAGCCAATCCAAGGCAGTGAGACCTACTAGAGAGAAGAAGAAACAAGAAATACCTGGGTGGAATACAGAATTGAAAACATGGAGGCTATGATAAATTCAAATAGTACAAGAAATAAAAAGGGAAATTAGATATTACAAATAGTAAATGTAATTAAAGTACATTGTCTAGCTATACCATGAGAGAATTAAATAATGCAAATTAAATAATTAAATAATACAAACACTTTATATTAATTTTTGTTAGGAATAACCTCTAGATAATGATTGGAAAACTTCCATGTGAATTAGAGAATGTGGAAATTTTCAACATTGACAACATAAAAATGGAAGATCAGATGATGGAAGTCTACAAGTGAAAAAAAGGGAGAAGAGCTGAAGGACATAGTAGGCCAATAATATTATCAACCTTTAAAGGTGGAATTTAGGAGACTCTAAAACAGTTTGACAGAATAAGAGAAAATTGTATCATCAAATTACTTGAAGTAATGCAATAATCAGGAAGAAAATCCAAAAACTAGCTGTATTACTCTGTGAGGAGAATGCAGGAAGGGGTACTAAAACTATGATATAATAAATGAGGCAAATCCTCATTTATCAAAACAAGAAGTCTAAATTGCTCCATCAAAAATAGCAGCATGTGCATATTTATTGGAATGGTGGAAGTGATGATCAAAAAAACCAGTCCAGAGAGTTAAAATTGCTTCCACTGAGGAGCAGGTCCAGCATGAGGAAAAAAAAATGCATGAGCATTTTCTTCTGTCTGAATCTTTTCTTCTGTTCATTTTTTTTCATATGCATACATTATTTTAATCCAAGTTAATATTTATTTATTTATTTATGTATTTATTTATTGGGGTGGGGGGAAAGGCAGAGGGAGAGAGAGAATCTTAAGCAGGCTCCATGCCTAGCACAAAGCCTGATGCAGGCTCCACGTGGGGCTCAATCTCACGACCCTGAGGTTACAGCTTGAGCCAAAATCAGGAGTTGGATGCTTAACTGACTAGCTACCAGGCACCCCTAACACAAGATAATTTTAAAAAATTTTTATTATTTAAAAAAAATTTTTTTTAAGTTTATTTATTTTTGAGAGAGAGACAGAGTGTGAGTGAGGGAGGGGAAGAAAGAGAGGGAGACACAGAATCTGAAGCAGGCTCCAGGCTCTGAGCTGTCAGCACAGGCCTGANAAAAGATGAGCATGGTCATTGCTTAATAAATATTTATTTAATAAATTATTCACTCTAGGTTAAATATGAGAACAATATACTTTAGAATCAAAATTTCAGTAACTTTTTGGACTGTGTAACTTCATGGTGAAAAAAAGACAAAAACAACATAATATAGTAGTTAAGCATCCAGATCCTTCAGAATTAACTACCTACTTTTTTATTATGGGAAGTTGTTTTCTAATCCTACAACTTCTGAATAACTCATAACTCTGACAGCAAGTAGTTTGACTTCTGCAATAAACTGTTTTCCCTGTGCATTCACCTGATCTCACTAATGTGAAGATCAATGAATTTAGGACTATGATGAATGACACATGGCAGCACATCGCTGAGTATAGCTCTGTGCAGAACCCAAGACATGATGAGAGACAGCATTCCCCACTGCACCCACACAGGGCCCTCGGGGATCTGTACCAAGAACAGTGACTAGATGTTTGTGCCTCTCCTTTACACTCATACCCCACAAGGGCCCCCACTATTATTAGCTTAGATCCCAGGGTTTCTTGGAAGCAAGGCCAGAATAATTCTGAATATCCAAATGTCAGATCTCAAGAGTTTCCCCACAAATGGAAATGAAGCTTCTGTTTGGAGATACTTAGTTCAGTGGTAGTTGTTCCTGACCACCTCGTATCAATTGTCACTTCCTTATAACATCCCCATTAAGGAGGAATTACCTCTTCCTCATTGGTTCAGTTTGCTATGACTATAATGGGAGTGGTTGACTATCCTAGCCAAGGAGTAGGTTCTGGACACAAGATCAGTCAATAGAGATCTCCTTTCATGGAATCCAGATCCTTGGTAGAGGGCCCAGCTCACCCAGGCCTTTCAAGAACAGGCTACTCCTGCAAAAAAGCATTGTTGTGGCTCCTGGCACCCAGCTCTTAGAGGTGCTTGAGATCCACCTATTTCTAAGATTTGGTCTCCACCCATCAATCCTGTGAACCAATGTAGCCTTGAATGAGTTAGCTTTTGCTACAAAGAACCAAAGAATCCTAACTAGTTTGGTGGCATATTTACCGGTAGAGATTTTAACCAAATGGAGGATAATGACATCAATAAAGTGAATATGATTCTTAATATAGGAAGATAAAAAAGAGGAAAAGGGTGATTTGCTTTCTTTCCCAGCAAATGACAGGGAAGATGATATCCACATATGTATTTTTATGAAGGACAGACTAGAGGTAGGGAGGAGCATGGAAGGGGCTGTTGCTCTTGAGTATGCCCGGGGTTTTGTGCAATTCTCCATGTGCTAATCAGAATTCCAAAAGGAAATTGGAATGCAGTATGTAGTATAAAAAGAAAGGAAAATTTAACCATACTACCTAGGTAGAGAGGATTAAGATTGATGCAATTATAAATGAAGAATAAATGAAGGAGCTACAAAATGCTCTGATAAGGAAATACAGTGCAGATAGGAAAAAGTGGAGGTGACAGCAGCTTGGTTGCAGCAGAGAACACTATCCAAAATACTGACGTTTTCAAATTATATTTCTAAGCTTTTGTGTAACAAAAGGAACAGAAAAAGTGAACCTTCAATTAGATGTCACAAAATTGGAAAAATTATGTTCATCAAAAGATATAAGAAATACTGTTTTCTGAAAAATATAGCCAGGGGGCCTATGTGGCTCCACTGGTTGAGCATACAACTTGGTTTCAGTTCAGGTCATGATGCTAGGTCATGGGATGGAGCCCCACATTGGGCTCCGTGATTAACATGGAACCTACTTAAGAGTCTCTCTCTCTGCTTCTTTCTCTGCTCCTCTACCCCACTCACTACTTTCTCTCTCTCTCATATTATATATATTACATATTATATCATATGTTATATATAATCAATTTATGTATTATATATAGTCAATTCTCATTTCAAATTAAATACAGAATTTATAGAATACAATAAATATATATGTATTTGTACATATAAATATATATATTTTCTTTGAGGTGAGAATATATATAGCCAATTCTCATTTCAAATAAAATACATACTTTAAATATAGAGTAAAATAAATATATATATTTATATGTGTAAATATATATATTTTATTTGAAATGAGTATATATATATATATATAGTCAATTCCCATTTCAAATAAAATAAAGACTTTAAGTGTAGAGTACAATAAAACACTATCACTTAGTTACCAAACCCTAAGTTTGAGAAATAGTTTCAGGGATTGATGAATAAAAACTTGTGATTAACTCAATTTTTTTTTTTTTAAGAAACAGGATGAACTCTGAATTTTGGTGGGCAGGTGACAGTCTCATAAAATAACACTTTAAGACTTCATTCCGTTTATATGAATTGGCTTGAAAATTTGCTGGCAAGGTATCAAATGAATGGCAACAAACAGTGCTTTTTTGGGTACCTGATGAGGTTCCCTAGGAACCGATATTAATTCAAGCTCACGGAAGGTACAAACAGAACAGCGTCCTCTCTGAGGCAATCACTGGACACAAATTACATTTCCAAAGTTCCTGGTAGTCTAAGGCATCAACTTTATTATATTTAGATCAAAAGGGCTTGGAATTTTGGTAACATCTTACCGCTGAGTAGGGCTAAAAAAAAAAATCTTTACGTAGGCAGGCCTGCAGGAAAATATAGCTAAATTTAACAAGTGAAATGTCCTTGGGTACCTTATTTGTTTCTGCTTATAGATGGAAGGTACATAGCGGAGAGAGAAGGCAAAAGAGACTCCTTCTCTAGCCTTGAAAGAAATCTCAGAAAAGAGAACATGGAAGACGCCAGGAGGTGCTCGGGCGGAGTGAGAGATGGCTGCTCAGAAATGACTCTACTCTCTGCTGCACGTCGTAGGAAACGCATAATTCACTCCCTCTGGTCGATTATGTAGCCAATTAAATGTGAACTTCTTCACACCTGTGCATGTTCCTAAGGGAATGGGAGCTGACATAGATAAGAAATACAATATAAATTCCAAGATACATTGAGAAATTTATTTTTTAGTAAAATCGCACCCCTAATCACTCAGTGCCTCAACTGCTCTCTTTGTAAACAAAGAAAATCCTTGCTTACACAGTCCTCACTGTGATAGCTTAACAATTCATAATGTCTGAAAAATACTGTTCCTTAGAGAAAAGAACTGCACAATTCCAAGACTTTTCCTAATCTATTAATGAAATCTTGACTTTCCCACAAAACTGCATACCTCCTGCATTCCAAGTAAAAATATGATAATCTTTTTTTTTTTTATCAAATTTGAAATTACTTGCAGGAGATCTGGCAATTTCTTTCCATAGCACAGTCCAATATAATTATGTACCTGACATGATGTTCATTATGACAACAAAATGAAAACCAGAGAAGGGGAAAATAATCAATAGAAGATTGAAGAGCTTGGGGTGCCTGGGTGGGGGGCTCAGTCATTTGAGCATCGACTCTTGGTTTTGGCTCAGGTCATGATCTCACTGTTCTCGAGTTAGTGTGGGGCTCTGGGATGACAGTGTGGAACCTGTTTGGGATTCTCTCTCTCCTCTCTCTCTGCCCCTCCCCTGCTTGCACACGCTCTGTCTCTCTTTCTCTCAAGATAAATTAAAAAAAAAAAAAGAAGATTGAAGTGTCAACTATGCCTCATTAATTGTGAGGAGAGATAATTATCTAGTTTATATTACTCAGATGAGAAGCTTAAATATAAAAGTAAATAAATGAAATTTCACTCCCAAATGAGTAGCATTATCCTAAAAACCATATTTGTTTCACTGTTGATACATATGTACTCAGTTTTTGGAATCAAATATAATGGAGTTTTTTTCTGTGTTGGTCTTCCCACAGGAAGAAAGGTCTTTGACACCAGACACCTTGTCTTTTCCTGGCATATCTCCCAGGGCTTTCCGCTCCCTGGCCCTGCACATGGCAGTGGCCGAGGCTGTGCATTTCCAGTCACCACCACCCCCAGCTGCCACACATCTGGAAGGGAGCAGCAGCAGCGGAAGAAATTAATGAGACCTTATGCTTAAGATGCCTTATACTCAAGGAGCCACTGTTAACCGACTGTGCTTCTGGTTAAGGTCATAAATGGCTCCGGTCCCCTTCTCTACTCCGTTGCATGCATTCAACAGTCCTCATCTTTGAAACCTTTTTCACATCAACTTACATTCCTTCATGCCTGTTGAGCCATCTCTGATAGGTAAACAACTAAAAGAGGAAGCTAGTGCCTGATCTCCTAAATTTTCATCTTTCCTTCCTCTGGGCCATTCTACTCACCTCCTCAAACATGTAAACCAACGTAAAAACTTTTCCTGGATTTACCCGGCCAACAAACTCCTCAACCTGGTATCGAAGGCCCCTCATTCTAATGCCTGTGTAGATTGGTTGTCTTACCTCACATTGATCTTCTTGATTCTTACTCTTTAGTAAAGGCATCCATTCCTTTGAATTCCTTGGGATCAATAAATTAGATTTTTTCCTTCCTTGAAATGGTTTTCTCCTTCAAAGATTTATCAGTCCTTCAAGGCCTGGTCCAAATGCTGTTTTCTCCATGAAAAAGTTCAAATCTCTACAAGTAAAAATTCTTTCTTTCTGTGCATTTCTCTCTCACTCTCTCTCTCTCATCACCAGCCTCACCACTATTATTATCGCCACCATCATTATCATCAACATCGCTGTCACCACCACCACCATCACTACCATCATCATCATTATCACTGTCATTGTCATCATCACCAATATCACCAT
The DNA here is from genome assembly GCF_008692635.1 of Crocuta crocuta. NCBI lineage: Eukaryota > Metazoa > Chordata > Mammalia > Carnivora > Hyaenidae > Crocuta > Crocuta crocuta. The sequence continues at coordinate 1,078,152 of NW_027528804.1, forward strand.
CACCGTCATCATCACTGTCATTATCACCACCACCACCACCACCATCATCTTTGGAATACTTTAATAGTTCCAGCTTCAGGCTGGCACCAGAATTATTATGTCTGTATCCAACACCCTCTACTAGATACTAATCCTTTGGAGGCTACAGTGTCTTATCTAGAATATGTGCTTCACCAACGTGAGCAAGTAAATAAACTTTCTCCTTTTCCACTTTCTCATTCGCTTCTGCAAATGACAAAATGAGATGGCAGGATGAAGGAAATACAGGTTAAGAAAGGCAGGGCATACCAGAGGGCCAAAATCTATTTTCTTCCCCTCCCTCATTTGCTAATTGATTCTGAATTTCTATAACATGCTGCTTTGTACAAAGAAGAAAGTAAATGTGAGGTGGCATTTCTTAAAGAGAAACATAAGATTGCAAGAGAAAGGAAGATTGCATTTTTTTCTTGTTCCATAATTCATTTCATTTCCCATTTTCTACAGGAGCCACTAGAACAAGGCAAAACTATTTGTATTTTTTAAAAGGCAGACTGTATTCTATCGTCTATTCCCAAGATGAAATGAATAGAGGATCAATCCACAAACAGGCAAGGAAGGAGATCCCCCTCCACTCTCCTATCATGTGTCTCTTTGCTTGAAGTTACTCCTGGTCAAATGGAACAAAGGACCTTCTGGGATCTATCAGCAAACACCTTGTCCTATCTATGTGTTAGCATAGTGTAATGGGCTAGTCAGCGCATCACAAGTATTCATCCACTGCCTATGGTGTTTCGAGAAGATTGCAAGCCTCTGGGGGCAGAGGAAAACCACACGAACAGATGCTGCCCTATGGGACTTTCACTCTTAACATTGCAAACAGACTTCACCCAAATAATTAAACCACTGGTAATACGCAAATTGTTATTTGAGAAAAGCACCACACATAAATGTTGTGGTTAATCTCTTCCGGGTATATGTGAATGACCGCAGGCAAAGGTAACAGCATTGAACACATGTTGGTTAAACTCTTACTAGCGATGCTACATTAAAGGTCTTAGCAAAACCCTTGGTACAGACTATATGTTCTATCAATGACAAAGAACATACAAATGGCCTCTTGCTAGTACCTAGCAGAGTTATGTATTTCTACTTCTAAATTCCAGTTCTCATCTCACTCAAATTACACTAGGAATGTTACAAAAGGCATTCTACTTTTATAGTATTAATTGGTGTACCAACCCCAAAAAGTTGGTGTACAAAGTGCCGAAAGGCCTAACTAATGGTGGGGATCTTTCCTCTCTTTTTCCTCACTACCTACCCTATATAAGGTCTCTATAAGCTGAATTCCTGGTCTATGACCAGATGATATAGTAGAGAAAGCATAGGAGTTAGACTTCACTAGACTTGGATGTAAGCTATGCTCGACCAGTGATTGGGCAGATAAACTTAAAACATTTGTGAAATGGAAAGAATAATACTTGCTGCTTAGAACTTCTAGGAGCCTAAGATGTGGGTACATACAAAAGGAATAACGAGGACCACAGGCAGGGAGGACTGGGATGCTTGAGCTCTTCTTTGAGGACACACAAGATTCAATCTATATTTATTTATTTAAAAAAATTTTTAAATGTCTATTTACTTTTGAGAGAGAGAGACAGAGTGAGTGGATGAGGGGCAGAGAAAGAGTGAGATGCAGAATATGAAGCAGGCTCCAGGGTCTGACCTGTCAGCACAGAACCAGACACCGAGCTTGAACCCATGGACTGTAAGATCATGACCTGAGCCAAAGTTGGATGCTTAACCAATTGAGCCACTCAAGCGTCCCTAAATTCTATATTTAAAGGCCATAGATGACAAGTCAGCCGTGCACTGATACCTTGCAAGGATAATGAAGTACTCTTCCCATTCGTCCTAAGCACAGTCTGAGCACAGATGTAAAGCAGTGATCAACTTTCTGCCAGCAAAGTGGCTCATAGGGGAAGACAGGGGCAGCCTGCTCTGGCACCTGTTTAAATACCCAAATGGGGCCCAAGTCAAACTCAAAGCACGTCAAGAGTGAACCTGCTTTCCCTGTTTCATCAAAGCTAAATGGAAGATCCTGTTGCTGCCTTACTTACAGCCTCATTCCAAACCGTCAGCTCGGGCTTCCTTTATTATACCCTGCAGTCTCTAAATTGCTGTGCAGGATTTTCTGAGAACTAGTCTGTGAGAACATCGTGGGCTGCTGGTTGTATGCATGCACTTGCACAAATAAGTAATGGAGAGCTGGCTCAGGAAGGAGGACTTATATTTTTTTCTCCAAATGACATATTTGAGCATTAAAAACAATGTATTCTGTTCTCTTGCTAGCAAGGAATAATGAAACTAGAGAGTCGCCTTCCCAGCAGCTCTTGCCTTTGAATCGTGCAACGCAGAAAGGATTCTCAGTTTATAGGCAGCAACAACCTCCGGAAGCTACAGGAACATTGCCAAGAGCTCTAAAAACCTCCACAGCTAATTGGGAACCGGCTTATTAGTGACACTTTTGAGAGTCAGGTTGTCATTGAAGAGAAACGAAGGAGAACACGGTGGGTGCTGTAGCCTGGAATTAGGCAGTGGGAGGGAGGGCTGGGTCCTTCTCCTCACAGGAACATTGCTCTGTAATTTTCTCGAACACTGTGCTCAGCTGCTTGCAAAAGCTCTGGAACCTGGGAGGCTGCACGCAGCACCTTAGCCTCCACAATTGCTTGAACACTATCCCCCACCATCCACATTTGCAGAGCTCGGCGGCCATTTCGAAGATACCGTGAATTAATTCACACAACCCAGACAAACGTGTCCCGCCCTCTGAGTAGTAACCTTTTGAACACGCGTCCCCATTTTTTGTGTGTAGCTAACTCAAAGTGTTTATTTCATAGTCATAGACAATTCCAGCAACAAATAATCCTCAGGGTTGTGTGTAAATATTGAAAACTCAGTAAAGAGGAAAATAAGCTGAAGAATTAAATTTTAAAAAAATCACATGTCAAAATACCAGTCAGGTTATATTTAGAGTCAGGCTCTTGACACACCATTAGAAAGGAATTATTATTATTATTATTATTATCATCATTATTATTTTTAGGAAGGTGATTGCCAGTGGCAGGCCAGCTCTAGTCAAGCAGAATGCTATGTCCTGAGTGTTGCCTTTGAATTTCTCATGAGATGTGGCATTGATAACTGATGTGGGTTTCTCTGCTCCCTTCCTCTGGAAGGATGGTCCCTGATCTGGATAATCTGTGCTAAGATTCTGGTGCTCACCACCCCCACCCAAAGAAGATGAAGAAGAATCTGTGTCATTGTGCATTAGCAATGAGAGCCCTTTGAGCTGGGTAAGCATACACCTCTTCCACTTGATATGCTCCCTGCTGGATGAAGTGATGGAATCTACCTGCTGCCGGTAGAAGGAAGGAAGCCTAGATCCTTGAATGAACTCTTAGGTTCTATACCAGGGTGGGAACAACCCCAGGGAGCCTTTCTTGATGGTACCACAAGTCTGTTTGAGCACAGAGATTGAATCGTGAAAAATATAGTTGACAGGCATCTGTTTGCTGCCTTATTCCACCAGTTGCCTTTCTCATCTCAGCAAATTCACTCTCCTTTCCTCATAATAATGATTTAGCCTTTGTGTGTTCCATAATTCAACTCAACCTGTAATATGATAGTTCACTGACTCCCTCTTAGGCCCTTGCTTTTAACGTACACGGACACACACACACATACCATCCCATACAAAAATGCATTTTAGGGGCATTCAGAATCGCGTTGGTTGCCTACCCAATAGGTGGCCATTTTCCCCTCCCTTCTTCTTCACTGGAACAGTCTGCCTCCCACAAAAGAACCTAAAATATCAGTTTACAGCATTCCTAGATTTCTTGCTGCTAGAGTTGCTGATGTGACCCAGTTCTAGTGTGACCATGTGACAGCATCCTAGAGTGGAAATATGACATGGTTATGGGGTACACTGCGGCAGTCCTGCAGGAGCAATGTGATGATGTGTCACATTTCTAGAGTGGCCACGTGACAAAGTTCTTGGGTGGCAAAGCGACACATTTCTCATATGGCCATGTGACACTATTCTGGGTTGTTCATGTGGCATAGGACTTGGGTGGCAATGTGACACAGGTCTCAGTTGGCTATGGGACACAGTCCTGGGCTAGCAATGTAACATAGTTCTCCAGTGGCCATAGAAGCATTCCTGGGATGGCTATATCAGACGGGAGATGGCCATGTGAAACAGTTCTTGTCAATGAAGTCTGAAAGAGGTCTGACAGAGAACCTTCAGGAAGTTCTCCCATATAAAGAGTCTCCCATATAAAGAGGGATCTGGAAAAAGACCCTTCTCAGCACTAGGACCTCCCCTTTCCTTTTCTCTTTGGAACACATTTACATGAGGTTAAACAAATTCAACATTTAGTACATTCTCAGTACTTCATACTTTGGTTTTTCATAATAAAAATTTTCTTCAAGTCATATAAAGACTACAACCTCCCTCCCTTTTTTCAAAGTATTTTGTGCAGATACTACAATTGTGTGTGTGTGTGTGTGTGTGTGTGTGTATGACGGGATATGAACAAGGTTAGGAAGCACATAGAGCAGTTGCAAATCAAGTGTCAGTAACATCAATATCTGTCTTCCTGTTTTCCAACTACATCAATACAAAAGGAGACTTTCACTAAAAATGAATTTGAGTAGAACCCTACTTCACTTGAAACCTCTCCGTTTCAATCCCTAGAACCAAAGTATAGCCTGAAGAAAGGAGATAGAGTAAGTAGGGGAAAAATTTGAACTGAATAGGAGATTACAAGTTAAAAAGAATGTGTTTGGCTCTGAATAACTGAAATGAGACTTGTTAAGATAAATGAAGACTTTTATTGAGTCAAACTGAGATGCCAATTAGGAAACTGGGTACCTAGTAGAAAACGAAGTACCACTGAACATGCAAAGTACCAATTATTGGTTGAAACAAATGCAAATCATATTTAGGCCCCCAACAAATTGAGACTATAGTAAACCAGTCAAGTAGATTTAAAGTACTCCCCAAATTTCATTCAAATTTATTTTGCATACTCACAATAGATGCATTCTTTCAAATATTTTTTTAAATTTTAAATATTTATTTATTTTTGAGAGAGAGAGAGAGTGAGCAGGGGCGAGGCAGAAAGAAAGGGAGACACAGAACTCAAAGTGGGCTTCAGGCTCCAGGCTCCACACTGTCAGCGCAGAGCCGAACGTGGGGCTCAAACTCACAACCTGTGAGGTCATGCCCTGAGCTGAAGCCAGGGGCCCCTTTCAAACATTTTAAATAACATGAATCAAAACAAGCAGCCTCTGAATATATGGGTTTAATCCCACCTTACGCCCTCTCCCCTTATCCCCCGAAGTTATGTACAAAATAAAGATCCAGGCTTGCTCCTAACTTTTATTCAGTAATACAAAACAAATTTTGCTTCCCATTTTGCTTTCAGGACCTAATAATTTTGTACACCACTAAGATAAATGTCTCACAAAGAGGAGGCAGATAAACTTCCACATATTGGGAGGGGGGTGGGGATCTGAAAATATATTATTCATGAAACATTCTTGAAAACTTATTTTAAAAACTACTTCAATAGACCAAGCCATACATTAATATTTGAAGCTCCAGGATGAGGAAGGCTTAAAAATTGCTGATGAGTGAAAATGCTGTTGAATTCAAGTTAAGTTTGAAACAATGATAATAAATTTGAATATTTTTAAATTAAGGGAAATATATATTAAAAACTGTTTAGCTCTCACCATTTTTAGGTTTATATATTTATTTTTTGAGAGAGAGAAAGCTTGTGTGGAGGAGTGGAGAGAGAGAGAAATTCCCAAGCAGGCTTGGCACCATCAGCTCAGGGTCCGATGTGGGGCTTGAACTCACAAATCATGAGATCATGCATGACCTGAGCCAAAATCAAGAGTAGGGCACTTAACGACTGAGCCACCCAGGTGTCTCTAGCATTCACCTTTTGATGGCCATTTGAGTTGTTTCTACTTTTTGGCTATTATAAAAACAGCTGCCAGAAAGATTTTTGTACATTTTGTGAACATATACTTTTACCATCCTTTGCATTTTTATATAAATACTATAATTCAGCTTGTTACCAAACAATATCTGCCTGGAATTTGATTGGTACCACATTGAACCTGCACATCCAAAGGGGAAAATTGTCATTTTGACAACATTGAGGCTTATGATCTGTGAATAGATACATCTTTTAAGTTATTTATTTGTTAATATCTCTCTGCAGTGTTTTGAAGTTGTAGTATAGCTATATATCTTCTGTTAAATTTACACCTGAAATTTTCATGTTTTTAGTCCTGTTATAGAAGGTCCTCTTAAAAATTTTAATGTGTGACTGTTTGGTGCTAGGATGTAGAAATGCAATTGAATTTGCACATTGATCTTGTATCCTGCCAGCTTACCAAACTCCTGTATTAGAATTTATTAGTTCTAGCAGAGCTTTTCGTCAATTACATCAGATAATCTACACATATAGTCATGTTATCTGCAAATAAAGACAGTTTTAATTCTACCTTTCCAATCTAGATGCTTTTTTCCTTATTCTTGCCTTACAGCATCTGACAGAATCTCCAATATGATGGCGAATAGTCGTGGTGACAGCAGACATCTTCAGTTTTCCAAAGGGGCTTGTGTAAAATTGGGATCATGGGAATTATCAGAAATCCCTGCATTGTCTACCTCACAGATGTCCCCACCAAAGAGTGGAAATCATCCTTCTTTCCTTGCTTGCACTCAGTACTCAACTTTGCCATTTCTCCCCAGTCCATTTTTCAATGTTTCAGTAATATTAGCCCAATTTAGTGACTTGGCTCTTAGACACAAGTGTTAAGGTAGGGACCAATGTATGCACTCCCAGTTTTATTGAGTGTCTCCTGAATATATAAAACGAATCCCCCATTATGCCTTATTGGTCATTGGCTTGCCTCCAAGACCTTGCCTCTTGTTCTTAGCCAAAGGCTTCAATAACCAATTTCCAGAGAATAGGAAAGGTGCCAGTTGACGCTTTATATTACCTTGTTATATCCGCATGCATTGATTTTCTTTCCCTTACTACAGGATATTGTGTGTTGTCCCATTACCACAAAAAGTAGAACCAATGTTCACAGGGAGCCTTGGTGGCTCAGTCAGTTATGCGTCTGGCTTCGGCTCAGGTCATGATCTTAACACTTGTGAGTTTGAGCCCTGCGTCGGGCTCTGGGCTGACAGCTAGGAGCCTGCAGCCTTCTTCAGATTCCGTTTCTCCCTTTCTCTGCTTCTCCCCTGCTCATGCTCTGTCTCTCAAAAATAAATAAATATTAAATTTTTTTTAAAAAAATAAGTAGAACCAATGTTCTATTCCAATTATTTTTTTTTCTCTTTTCAGGAATAACTAAATTACCTAAGCTAAAACTGTAACCTCTCTCATTCACTCATTCATTCATTCTTTCGAGCATCCAATCAACAAATATTTTCTAAGTAGAACCAGGAACCATTCCAGGCATAGAAGATACAGTGGTAAGAAAAATATACATCATCTGCTATATTACCTTAAAAAACAGAAAGAATTACAATCCCAATAAGATATGATATCCTAGGATGGATATTGGGCATGAGGGAACAAACAATTAAGGTCAGTGAGTCAAAGAGAGCATTAGCATTAGGCATTAGTCAGGTAAAGAGATAAGGAAAGTTCCAGAGAGAGGAAGCAGATGGCCAAAAGGCCTTGAAGTTAAAAAAAAAAAAATTGAGTGTAACATGGTTGAAGAATTATAGAATTTTATGTTGGGTCTACTGTGAAGACAAGAGCAGAGCAATGGCTGGGTCGCACAGGGTCAATTCACGCAAGTCATGCACTGTCAATACAATGTTTAAGACAATAGAAAGACAACAAAGCTTCTAAGCATGGAAATGACACAATTAGGTTTTAAGGGTTTGTTGATACAATTTGACTGTAGTACAGAGATTAGGCTGGAGGATAGATTTGCATCAGGAAATCCACTAGGAGGTGTTTGCAGTGACCCAGCCTTGAGTGGATAAAAGGTGAAATTAGTTAGGTTCACAGCAGTGGACAAAACTGAGACGTGGTTAGCAGGCAGTTTCAAGAGAACATAGATTGCTAAATTCAATGTCAAAGCCGGGGGCAGGATGTTGAATGATTATGAAGATGTTAAAGATAACTTGGTTTCTGTCTCTAGCCAAATTTAGCTATGCAGTACAGAAGGAAAACTGATGAATTCAGAATTGAGAGATTGAATGTGAAAGCCAAAAGCAAATAAATGTCCAGTGGCCAATTGCATACATGGCTTTGAAACTCAAGAGATGTCAAAGCAAAAGTGACTATATGAAAGCTGTCATATTTAATTTAAAATTTTCACCTGACATTACTTTTGTCTTTAATATTTTTATGCCTTTTAAATAATCTTTTAAAATGTGAGTTCCATGTTCCTCAAAAAGTTAAAAATAGAACTACTTTACAACCTAGCAATTGTACTTACTAGGTATTTACACCCAAAATACAAAAATACTAATTCAAAGGGATACATACACCTCAGTTTATAGAAGCATTATCAACAATAGCCAAATTATGGAAAGAGCCTAAATATCCAATAACTGATGAATGGATAAAGAAGATGTGGTATGTGTGTACAATGGACTATTACTCGGTCAGAAAAAAAAGGATGAAATATTGCCATTTGCAATGACATGGACAGAACTAGAGAGTATAATGCTAAGTGAAATAACTGAGTCAGAGAGGGAAATACCATACAATTGTGCTTATATCTGGAATTTAAGAAACAAAACAAATGAGCAAAAGAAACCTAGAAACACACTCAACTATAGAGAATGAACTGATGGTTACCAGAGGGAAGGTGGGTGGGGGAGAGGCGATGAGTTAAATAGGTGATGGGGATTAAGGAGGGCACTTGTGATATGCACTGGGTCTCGGATATAAGTAATGAATCGCTAAATTCTACACCTGAAACTAAGAGTACACTGTAGGTTAAGTAACTGGAATTCAAATGTAAACTAAAAGAAATTTGAGTTCCACATCACTGACTTGGTTTTCGGGTACAGAATTTATATTAAATGTGCAATCCATTTTTACTAAATTCACCTTTCATTTTATCCATATCCTCTTATTTGTTGCACACAGAGTTGCACAGCCTACATCACATAGCTGTGATTGTATTGAGGCTGTCAAGCGGTTTCCAAATTCGCTTTGGGTTTCTGCAGTAAAACATTTTTCAGAACTACACTCATTCATTTCCCATTGAGGATGTTTTCACTCCAATGTAATATAACCTTTTTTTTTTTTTTTTTTTTCAGGAGCCCTGAGTTAATTTGTCCTTTCACTCATTCTCAGCCAAAAAGATTCTCTTATTTTGGGTCCTCACAGAAGCTGATCCTGAGAAAAATAATCTAATGTATGTACTTGGGGCAGGGGGATGTAAGAAACACTGACAGAAAAATGAGAAGATACAGGAAATAATAGTCATGAATAAAGGGTGAATCATCAAACCAGCTACATCTGTGAGTAAATCCATGGGAAAACTCTGGGAACCAGTCCACAATTCACACCTGGGTATTATTTCACCGGTGGGGCCAGGGAGCTCTGAATAACCTTAGGTGGGTGATGTCACACTTTTGGGTAGACATGCATTCCACAGCTTAGGTGAAAGCTACCAGGTAAAGAAATGGACAAAGACCGTTAGTCTTTGACATTTGACCTGTCAAAGACTGCTGAAGCGTTAAGTCCTGGGCAACGTGGCACACAAGGTCTGCTACAACAACTCACTTTTTTCCCAACGTGCAGGGAGTATGAATGTCACTTTGTTCTCTTTACTTATTCTGTTTCACCCCCAACTGAATAGAACAATTCTGATGATAATCAATGGAAGTTAGAATCAGACTCTACAGTTAAAGGCTCTGCATGTCATAGACTTAAGTCTGTGTTCCCCCCAAATTCATCTGTTGAAGCCCTAACCTGCAGTGAGACTGTATTTGCAGATAGGGGCTCTAAGGAAGTAATTAAGTTTAAATGAGGTCATAAGGGTGGGGCTCTGACCCAATAGGATTAGTGACCTTATAAGAAGAGGCGCCAGAGTGCACATACTCACTCTCCTTCCCTCTCTCTTTCTCTTTCTTGTCCTTTCTTTCTCACTTTCTCTCCTCTCCATCTCTCTCTCTCTCTTTCTCTCTCTCTTGTTCTTCCCTCTCTCCCTCCTACAAGCCAACCCAGGAGGCCTCAGAATGAAAGCTACTTGTCAGCACCTTGAGCTGGGACTTTTCAGCCTCCAGAACTATGAGAAATACATTTCTGTTGTTTAAACCACCCAGACTGTGGTATTTTTTAATGGCAGCACGAGCAGACTAACAAACCTCCATAAGACTGCCCTGACTTCAGATGCCAGACACGCTTCAGGAGTCCCTTGGCCACCTGCACTTCTAACTGACTATAAATTCAAGGGTTTCTACAACCCCTCCAGGTTCAATAATTCACTAAAATGACTTACAGAGCTCAGTCAAGCGCTATACATATGATTGCAGCTTTAATATAAAAGATACACACAGGACAATGTCTGGGAGGGAGTGCAGAGTTTCCACACACTTTCCTGTGGGGTTGGGGCATGTAATTCTCCTGCACACCAATGTGTTCTCTGCTGGGCTTCACTGTCGGCAATGTTTTTGTTTGTTTGTTTGTTTGTTTGTTTGTTTGTTTTAATCAAGGTTTCATTATGTAGGTATGACCGGTGGACTCATTGGCCATGTAATTGAGCTCAATTCCTATCCCTCCTCCCTTCTCTAGAGGTTGAGAAGCTGGCTGATACCATGTGGCTCAAAGCTCAAACTGTCATCACATGGTTGGTCTTTCTGGCTTAGTATATGATATGCCCCCATCATGAGTCACTCATTAGCAAAACATATGAAGGCCTCCAATAAGTAAAAACAAGTTTCTATATTCAAGAAATTACAAGGGTTTAGTATCCCTTTTAGAAGACAGGGACAAAGACCAAGAAAATTCTTTATTATACCATCTCTCTATGTGGAGACAGTTGAATCTTTTTTGATTAGATTGGAAAGAGAGTTGTTATGTATTACCACTAATTTCTCATTTCTAGTAAGCTTTCATTTATTGTATTTTTCATCCCAAGAATCTTTGTTTCCTCTTCCCAACCTTCTGAAATAATAGAATATATTAAAACTCTGTTCTTTTCTGTGAAAGACACTGTCAAGAGAATGAAAAGACAAAGTACAAACTGGGAGGAAATATTTGCAAAAGACACATCTGATAAAGGACTTGTATCTAAAATATACAAAGAACTCTTAAATCTCAACGATAAAAAAAAACAAACAACACGATTAACAAATGGGCCAAATACCTAAATGGATACAACACCAAAGAAAATTTGCAGGTGGCAAATAAGCATATGAAAAGATGCTCCGTGTAATGTGTCATCAGGGAAATACAAATTAAAATGAGATACTGGGACACACCTATTAGAATGGCCAAAATCCAATGACAACAAATTTTGGTGAGGATGTGGAACATTAAAAAAAAATCTCTCACACATTGCCATTGGAATGCAGATGTTACAGCCATTTTAAAAGGCAGTTTGGCAGTTTCTTACAAAACGAAACACACTCTTACCATGTGATCCAACACTCTTGCTCCTTGGTATTTATCCAAAAAAGGTGAAAACTTATGACCACACAAAGCCTGCACACAGACGTTTATACCAGCTTCATTCACAGTTGCCGAAACCTGGAAGCAACCAAGATGTTCTCTAATATGTGAGTGGATAAATAAATTGTAGTACATCCAGGCAATGGCATATTATTAACACCAAAAAGAAATGAGGTATCTAACTGTGGAAATACATGGGAGAAGCTGAAACGCATGCTACAAAGTGAAAGAGGCCAATCTCAAAAGTCTGCATATGGTATGAATCCAACTATATGACATTCTGGAAAAGGCAAAACTATGGAGACGGTGAAACAAATCAGTGATTACCAGGGATTAGGAGGGAAGGAGGGGTGAACAGGTGGAGCATGAAGGATTTTTAGGATGGTGGAAATACTTTGTAGGAAACTACAATGGTAGAATCATGTCAGTATACATTTGTCCAAACCCATAGAATGTAGAATGTTCAAGAGTGAATCCCGGCCCAAACTAGACTTCAGGTGACAATAATGTAACAATGTAGGCTCATCAGTTATAAGAAATGCACCACTCTGTGGATGGTGATGATAATGAGGGAACTAGGCAAATGGGGGCAAGAAGTATATGGGAAATCTCTGCATCTTCCATGCAATTTTGCTGTGAACCTAAAACTACTTTTGAAAATAAAGTCTATCAAGAAAAAAACAATCTATATCCCCAGAATAACTTACTTTCTTCTAGGACTCTTATTTATGAAAGTTATACATTCCAAATGAATGGGGTGGTTGGGTAACTCAGTCTTTTGAGAGTCTGACTCTTGATTTTGGCTCAGGTCATAACCTCATGGTTCATGGGTTAGAGCCCCTATGCTTATGGTTTATGAATTCAGCACAAAGTCTGCTTAGGATTCTTGTTCCCACCCTCTCTCTGCTTCTCCCCCACTCACTCTCTCTGTCTCTAAAAATAAATAAACACTTTAAAAAATAATAAAATCCACAGGAATACAGAAATATTAAGGAGGAAGAACACCTTTTTAGGAGAAGGCAGATCTCCTTGTTTTCTGTGTGGACACAGACCTAGGTCACTGACTAAAAGGTAAACCATCGAAGAAGCACAATGCATCCTACTATTTTCTTTCAGTAAAATGGAATATTTTATTTCATGGTTTTTCTCCATCCTGATGAATTCTCTTTATTTTTCATAAAAATTTTTTCTGAGATTCTGACAATAGTTTGTTAGTTTTAATTTTCAGGAATGGTGTAAGTTTTTCAGCTTCAATAAGAAGTTAGAAGCTGAGTAAGTAGATGGGACCAAAGCACTATTTCAAAATACACCTCCAGTGACGACCCTTGGAGTTGCTTCTTTAACAAACTTCACAACATCTAATCCTTTATCATTCCAGATTCTTGTATCTTTTAATTCTTAACAGGTTCTGACTTCCCTTTCACTGAAAAGTAGATATGGCACAGTTAGCTGATAGAGCTTCACACACAATCTTCTCATGTCCCACTTTGCTGTGAACTCAGATAAACCAAATCTATATACGAGTGAGGTGTGGACTTCCTCCCCACAAAGCATCAGGGTCGTCCTTGACATTGGGCTTTTCATTACCATATTTTTCTCTGCTTATTTTTGTTTTCTTTCAGTGGGGATTGAAATTTAATACATCTATATATCTATACATCAGTATCTGAGCTCATGTATAAAATATAACCACATACAACCTACCACTCTTCTTCCAAAATCTAATTCCTTCCTGTTACTATCCTTGGAATTATCTGACAGCTGGTGCCATATTCTGCTCAGATTAACCCTCTATAATGTCACCAATTTTGTATCCTAGGAGGATGAATTTGCAGCTCAGCATTAAATATTTTATCAGGTTATGTAAAACATAATCCATTGGGTTTAAAAGGGAACCGTTATTTCAAACTATCACGATGAACTGTCTGTACCTTATTTTCAGGAGACCATCAGGAGAAAATATTTTGCACAAAAATGATTGAAACAACTGCTGCTTTAGTCACTGTTATCTTCTCAGAGACGACTGAAAGGTAATCATTTTTGTCATGTGAGAATACAGTGTTCTGTTCTAAATAGGTTAAGTACATGTGGTGACAGAACACAGAGGAAAGTCAGAATGGGAAAACATGAATAGAAGATGGCTTAGCTTTGAGCTGTACAGCCTTATTTCACAAAAATAACCAATCAGTCTACACAGAAACTTTCTCTGACAAGTGGTGATCTGGTCAACCAAGTGTGAGTCTTTGAGTTAGTTCCCTGGGCTGCCAGACATTAGAACGTCTCTGTTTTCATCTTCTCAATTCATAGTAATACTCATGCCAGAAAAGTGGGTTCCATAAAGGTAGGTGCATGTCATTCTTATTCTCTGTTTTATACCTAGTTTTTAGCATAGTATCCAGCACTTACTTGGTCCTTAATCAATAACCACTAAATCCTCCACTCATTCATTTAAGAAACATTGACTCTGCTATCGACGTGGAGGGAGTCAGGTAAGTTACTAATCATAAGGGCTATCACCAATTTAGTGAGCAGGGTAAAAAAGGAAACATAAATAAAGGTGGTTCGAATAATCTTCCATAATGGAGATAGGTCTTGACTGCCATAGGAGCACTAAGAAATGAACCATTGATTCAGCTAAAAGAATTGTAAAATACACCCAAAGGAGATCAGAACTTGATCCTAAAGAATATCTGACATTTACCAGTTAGGAAAGAATGAGAAGGATATAGCAGACTGAGGGAACTACACACTCAATGACCATAGTAATGAGTTTCTCATGCTCATGCACCACTGAAAGTTCCTTGTGGAACATAGCATATGGGTGAAGAATAACAGGAGAACATTCCAGTAAGGTGATCTTAGGCCAAATTGCAAAGGGATTTCAGTCTTCCACCAAGAAGCCTGGCTTTTATCCTGTAGGTAATTAGAAACCATCAAAAGCTTTTAACAGGTTCAGAATTAGGGTATTGAAAGATGATATTTATGTTGAATGGTTTAGTTTAGAAAGTAGCTTAAAAAAAGGCCAGTTAGAAAATCAGGCATTAAATCAGTCAGTAAGTAATGGGGATATATACAAATGCAATAGTAGAAATAGAAAATACATTGAAAACTTGGAAGATATTTAAAGGGAAGAATAGTTAGGGTTTGATGACTGAAAGATTATTTTGACTATATGCTAGACACTGTTCTAGACCCTAGAGATAAAACACAGAACAACACTGACAAGGTTTCCTGCTCTTGTGGAATTCATAATCTAACAGAGTAGAAAGAGGCAGTGGATAGTGATGCTTTTAGCTCCATTCTTCAGGTTCTACTCATCCAAAATTCCAGCTGCACAGAATGTTAATTGCTGATGCCTTGTAGCTATGGTCTTCACCTTGCATTGTCCTTACCCAAGTTTAAAGCCCCTCCCAGAGGAAGACTATAGCTTAGGATTTGGCTGATAAAATCATATAAAATCCCAACTCTCACCACTTCTCTCAATTGAGAACAATGCCAAAGCTCTAAGCCTCCATAGGACAAACTAAAACCTTCTTTGAAACCACATTACAGGTCAATTTCTTTCTTTTGCCCAGTCAGGCCTTCCTAACCCCCTTACATGTATATCTCTCAATCACCAATAAACAATTTTCATACAGTTGTTCACCTTGAAGTCTATTTTTAGGGAACCCAACTGAAGACAGTCAGCGCACTGAGTGGTCTTAGGAATCCAACTTTAAAACAGAATTTGGAAAATGGATTATTTGCCAGAATTGGGTAATAAGAATCTCAATGCTAGTGGTGAACAGGGTAGATAGACCCTGGCTTGCTATAATGGTATAATTATCAAAACCATTGCCAGTTGGTATTTGACATGAGACACAAGTGGCAGAAGGCACACTACATGATAACATATCTGTGGTACTTAAGAAAAAATAAACAGTATAAGAACAGTGAAATTAGGTGGCTATTACTGAACACCATTGATTCATTAGAAAGATATAATGACAGGGAATTGATAATTAATCATCAATTCAAGACAAAATGTGAAAGCCATGTGCCAGACTTCTTGGTTGTATTTAAAATTCCTAACATCCTGAAGCTGGAGGTGGAAGAGAGTTGAAATCTTGATGCTGGACTTAATCCAAGTATAGCAGAATTTTGGCAAAGGAAGGATTCTCAGCTCTGAAAGTTCTCTTACTCCAAGGCCAGAACCCTAGTATGGAAGAACAAGACATTAGAATTTAGAATGGGAATATCTATGAGAATGAAGTGGAGAATATTGAACAACTGTGATCTTCTGAACCCACTGGGTCTGCACACAGGGCCCATTCATCCTCATTGGCCACTCACTAAGTGGCCCCTTCTTGCTTGAAGATCATGCAGAGGCTTCAGATGAGGCAGGTGTCTTATAAAACAATGTTTCTCCCACGTAGGATCTGTACCTCCTGCTGACAATTACACTAATAAGGGTCAAATCTGAACAAAGATGTGCTGTTCCTGCTATGGGAGGAAAAGAAATGCAAGAATCTAACATAAACAATGGCAAGAGCTGAAATACTATACATGAAACTGGACCTTGAGGATGTTGGATACTAACCATAAACTGACCCATGAAGGTGCTAGATACTGAACATGAACTGGACTCTAAGGGTGCTGGGCAAAAAAAAAAAAAAAAAAAAAAAAAAAATCTACATAAGGAAGAGTTCATGTGATGGGGACACTCTCTAATGAAAACACCCTGGTGAGGACCTCAGGAGAAAATGCAGGTGTGTGGCAAAGACACTTAGCAGTTGCGATCACATTTTCCAAGCTTCTAAATGAAGTGGAAATTCCAGAATTGGTATGAAAGTTCATGGAACACAGGATCCAAAAGCTCAGAAAAATGATGTGTTCGGTTGGAAAACCTACCAGATAACTATATTGTTCAGAAGGTCCTGAAGGACATTGCATATACCGAAGCATATAAGGAATATGTTGGTGAGAAGGGCACCAGCATCCCTGACAAGTTCACTATGGCTTTTAGGTTTAGGCCAGTAGTTATAGTAGAAAAGGTCAGTGCAGGACAGGTTTACCTGATAGTGAGGAGGGTCATAGGACCTGGAAAAACAGAGACCAAACAGTGGCACTTAACAATCAGAAGTAAGAGGTGTGGAATTGCTGCAACTAGTATCAAGGTCAGAGTGGCCACCAGGAGCGCTGACACACAAAATTCTGTCATGATGGTGAATGGACCACAGTGATCCTTGGGCCAAGATGTATGGGCAGCCAATAAGGAATTGCTTAATTTTTACAATGCAAAAAGATCCAGATGGATGATCATGAGGCTGAAGGTGATTACTCCAATGAAGGGTCATGATCCCTTGCTCAGATTTTAGACATGGTCCTTTCCCAGACCCTGAACTCTGGATTAAGAAGAAGCAAAGTCCCTATGGTAAAAGAGACACCTCAGCAAGCATAGATAGTAATAATCTTCCTATTTTCACCACCATGGACACCTATGACTATTTATTTGGAAAACTATGCATGATGAAAAAGGGCAAACCTAGACCTTCCATGGATTGATGAACAACACAGAGTCCAAATTAACATTAATATTTAGAGGTATAAGATGTTGTCATGGACTCCTTTTACAAGAGTGAACAATGGAAGCTTGAAGTAAATCGAGTTCTGGCTACTAGTAAATGAATCTGGCTCATAGTGGGTCCACATGTTCCATAGACAATCCCTGATGGTCGTATCCCTGGTCCCTGAATGTGTGATTGGAATGCTTAATTTAGTTAGCAGAACTCTCACATTGGGTTGTGGGTCTTTTGTCACAAGAACTATTGTAATAAAGGAAACCAAGTCACAAGTTTCTTTGCCTGTCCCCCAGGCAAGATTAACTGGAAAATACTACTACATATGTGGGGAATGGCAGAGCTTAGTGGCACCCTCAAAAACCTTAAATACAGGAGTGCTGGTCAACCTGGAGGTTATTGGTTATCCTAGAAAAGGCACTTTAAAAGGAATCATGAACATTAAACAGAGAGTGAGCATAGGCAACTTCTTATGGGAGATTTGCTGTAATAGCAAGCAGAAAAAATGGCTTAGATGTGGGTTGTAAGGGAAAGAAAAGAAAAAGATCAAAGTCTCCAACTTGTTGGGTTAAGTTTGTATTAACACTCCTAATCAAGATTAAAAATAGATATGGAATAATGGCTTTGGAGATTTGGAAAAAGAAGATGGGTTTACTTTGGAGCCTAGCAGGCCCAAATATAGAATTCCTTAACTCAGGCAAGCCAGAATCAGGGACCGTGGATCTCTAAACAAGGTCAATACCTCAAGGGCTAAAATAGGTGTGTGAGAGACTGGGCTTTCCCATACAAGAGTGTGGTCCAAGGGATTCAAAGACTGTGAAAAATGATATTGATATCTTGGGCCAAGCATATTTGGGCAGGGGTGGGGGGAGAGAATTCCAAAAGGTTGAACAGAAACAAGAAGAAATAGAGCAAACTGTCATCAGAAACAAGGTAAGAAACACAGATTGATTTGGGAGGCAAAGCAGTGATTATCTCTTACATAATGGTGCCAGAAATGCTAATGGCTGGAACATGGGAAGGATGGAGTATTGTTTAACTGACTGAGCCATCCAGGCACCGCAGGATGGAGTATTATTAAGGGCAGAGACTTGGGGAAATACAATCATTTCACAATACACAAATACATTTTAATTATCATTACTTCCTATCAGCTTTTCATTCTTCTGTTCTTATTAATTTTGGTCTGTTTAAAGTCCTACTTAGACCTTGGGATTTTTCCATCATTTTGGTGCATCCCTATCTTTTTCCTGGAGGCAGACATGAGATTGGGGTTGGCATCCAGAGACATAGTTAGAGTGATGAGAGACTGTCACCCATTTTGTCTGAGATGCACAGAGAATTTAGAATGTGCACAGATCTTTGGAAATATAATGGGCTCCATATTGATTATAATGAGACTGAATACCTGGCTAAAGGGAGATGTAAGCTTAAAACTCAAGAGATGTATTCAACAAAAGTAAAAGTTACTATTTCCTGAATATTTCCTATTATGCTCTTTCTCCCTTCTCTCCTTTTGTGCTTGCTTGAATTCTCCTTTAGGTACAGAAGTTAGATAATGAGTAAAGCCCAGAAAAAGCAACATAAATCAAAGAAGTGAAGTTAATCTACATCATAATGAGCTTGGAGAATAAAATAGAAAAATTAGGTGGGTTGAATGGTGAGACAAGTTTTTGAGAATTTAGAGTTAAGAGTGGAAAATGGAGTGTTTTGGGGAGCAAATACTATCTGCTACAAGATCCCCAAAGGTGCAAAAACGGAGACATTATTTTAACCTGTGTTGTGTGTAAGCAACGTTCTCAGCTTATGCAGTTCATTGAGAGGTTATTTAAATAACAGAATAATTTTAATTATCTTAGCTAATTTTTTTTTAATGTTTTATTTATTTCTAGGAGAGAGAGAGACAGCGTGAGCAGGGAAGGGTCAGAAAGAGAGGGAGTCACAGACTGAAACAGGCTCCAGGCTCTGAGCTGGCAGTCAGCACAGAGCCCGACGCGGGGCTCAAACCCACGAACCGTGAGATCATGACCTAAGCGAAAGTCGGACGCTTAACCGACTAAGCCACCCAGGCTCCCCTAATTATCTTAGCTAATTGAATACATGTTTATTTTATTTTATTTTATTTTTTTACAAATAGTTTATTGTCACGTTGATTTCCATATAACACCCAGTGCTCATCCCCACAAGTGCCCTCCTCCATGCCCATTGAATACATGTTTATTTTTTAATGTGTATTTATTTATTTTTGAGAGAAAGTGAGAGAGAGAGTGAGAGTGCATGTGCGAACAGAGGAGGGGCAGAGAGAGAGGGAGTTCACTGCCAGCACAGAGCTGGACACAGGGCTCAATCTCACTAACAGTGAGAGGATGACCTGAGCCTAGATCAAGAGTCAGATCGGATGCTTAACAGACTGAGCCACCCACTTGCCCTTTGACTACCTTTTTAAAAATTTCAACTTGCTAAACAAGTCTGCAAAGGGTCTTTATTTTATTGCATTTATTTTTATTTTTAAGAATACATATTAAATGTTTGCATAAGCATATACAGTACTGGATTCTTTGTATGACCACTTTATGCTAAGTGTTATTCTTGTGATTTTCATGTCCAATTGATTCTCATGTTACCACTGAAGAGTACTGCTTTAATTGGGAGCTATTAAGGGAAGGACAAAAATAAATTAGTACAACAGAACTGGACGTAATCTATAACACTGCATTTGTGCCAGGTGAAGTACAAATGCAATTAAAATGCCTTACATAAATAGAAGTTTCACACGAGTTTGAAAAGAAAAAACTGGATGAGAAAATGAATTTCTATACCTTCCATAGTAGAATGACATCCAAATTAAAGGGTTCATGTCTTACCATCTTTACCATATGTATCTTTGAAGTACGGATACAACGGCGTCATCAAATCAACATACTTACCACAGTAAGTCAGTGGTGCTAATTTTAAATATATTATTTTATTTTTAAATGTTTTATTTATTTCTAGGAGAGAGACAGCGTGAGCAGGGGAGGGTCAGAGAGAGAGGGAATCACAGACTCTGAAACAGGCTCCAGGCTCTGAGCTGGCAGTCAGCACAGAGCCCGACGCGGGGCTCGAACCCACGAACCGTGAGATCATGACCTAAGCGAAAGTCGGACGCTTAACCGACTAAGCCACCCAGGCGCCCCTAAATATATTATTTTAAAAGTTTGTTTGCAAGTTAATATTTTCTACTTTTTTAAGATATCGATTCATGTCTGAATATATTTAAGTAACGCTTTCATTAACATAACTTCCATCACTATGAAAGGCAAAAAAGAATTTTGCCTCTACAAGTGGTCCACTTTTACTAAATTTGAAAAACACTTGAATGCAAGTAGCCATAGGCAGAGTTCGATGAAAAAGTGCTTTGAGAAGGGCACAGGCCACAGGGTGCAGCTGGCAAAAAGTGGAAAAGACACCAGAGTAGTTCTAGAGTAAGTAGAATATTCGAGAACTGTCTATCAAATTTATAGACATGCTTCTCATATCTAGGTTTTTAAATTTCAGATATCTCAGAGTTTTAATTCAATAATATCCATTTATGTTTATGCAATTTTCCTTATATCATAAATTTATTTAGGCACCCCAAATCATTTGCGTTTTCTGGGCTGAAAAGTGACATGATAAATGTATTATAATGTTGTTTGGCAACTGGAACATTTCAATTTAAACATTCATGAGTCCATAATTTTAAATCACACCAAGCAACAAAAATTGTATTGCTACATAATCAATTCTTTTTCAGTCATTTCTATTTATTCTTGAAAATTATTTGCTTCCCTTTAACTCTTAATTAATTTGTCACTTGTCTGATGTGAATTTTTGAGTAATTACAGCGTTCAGGTTTTTAGTCTGGTTGGAATTACAATAGCATTTTGTCTCTACCCGTCCTGACTTATTACTTGTCACTGTGCTCTCTCCTGTACAAACCAAGCTTGAGCCAAATTGAAACTGTGCCATTTTCTGAATAGCATATGATCTCTCTAATCTTAAAAATGACTTTCAAATGTTCACACTATTGAGTCCATCCCATTGAGGAGCTTTTTTCTAAGTCCCATTGAGGACTTAGATAGGGTGCCAGATTCAGCAAATAGAAATACAAAGCACTCCTTTAAATTTGAATTGCAGGTAAACAAGAAGTTGTTTTTTACTCTAAGAATAGGCTCTATATTGCATAGAACATACTTATAATAAAAAATTATTTGTTGTTTACCTGTAATTTCGAATTTTACTGCATAGCCATATTTTATCTGGAAATCCTGTATCTCGGAGGACTCTCAATAATATAGCTTTTAATTTTTTATAAAGCATACCTTTTCTCTCTACCATGGCTGAAAAAAAAGAAAGATAGTCATACAGAAAAGCAAGACAATGGACTTAGACCTGGTCTGGCAGCCTTTGGTGTGACATCAAGTCCTTTCTCTCTGCTGATATGCTGAATCCCCTTCTCAAATTAATTTCCTAGACTGCACTGGCATGTTGCTCAGTTTTCTCTTTCTAGATTCACAGACTTCTAACCCACTGCTAGGCTCCTATGGATGAGATCTGACTCATCCGACATCCCCTCTGGAGTAGGTTTGGAAGGAGAGCACTCCATCTCAAACTCAGGTTCCTGGGATCAGGACTAGTGGTCATGGTAATGAGTGGGGCTCATCAGTACGGCAACATGGTAGCCAAAGTCCAAGTCCTGGGTGAGACTGGGCCTGCCAAGTGTCCATATGAAGCATAGAGTTCAAGAGAAGATGGAGAAAATAATGGGAGAAAAAGGAAGCATTAAACAAAATAATCTGTAAGACAAGACAGAAGGGAAAAGGAGAGTCTGTGGAGTATTTAGAGTAAAAGTCATTCTCAAGGAGAAAGTAGTTAAGAGGGCCAAGCTTATTTAGATAATTCACCTTCCAGCTTTGGATGCCCAAAGACAATGAAGTTCTATCTTCAGTCTATCTTCTCTTCCGCTGTTCCCTGATCTCAAAGTCCTAAGTCCGCTTGGACTAATAAAATTCTAAGACCGGTCCTATCCAGATTCTTTACTCATCCACCTACCCAGATGTCCTCATTGTACTTAACTCTCCAAGATCTCTACCCCTGCCCCAGGCCCACATCCACTTGGTCCGCATGGTTTATCATATGAATAGAAATGAGTCATGGCTTTGTACTATGTTAAAGGTCACCACCATCTACTAGGTAGCAGCTACCTATATTCAAACTATAGTGCCTAAGAAGTCACAATGAGGGGCATCTGGGTGGCTCACTTGGTTGAGTGTCTGACTTCAGCTCAGGTCATGATCTAGTGGTTCGTGAGTTCGAACCTCACATCAGGCCTCACTGCTGTTAGAGTGGAGCTTGCTTCAGATCCTCTGCCTCCCTCTCTCCGCCCTTCCCACTCTTGCACGCTTTTGAAAATAAATATAATATTCAAAAAAAAAAGAAATCACAACCAGATTCTAACATAGTGTCCTTAATGCTTTCATCCAATGTCTCTGAAAATAAATTTATAAGCTGTGCACTCACTCCAATAGCAAGGCATCTAAATAGTGATTCTAATCAACCAATAGAAAAAAAAATGGGGTAGAAAAGTCTTGGTGAAAGTGGCTTCTTTTTCTTATAACAGACTGAAAATAACTAGTAAACTTAAAATATATATGTATACATTACATATAAGTATATATGTATATATGTGTGTCTATACATGTGTTTATCATCTTTCTATTATCTATCTATCTATCTACCTATCTATCTATCTATCTCACTGGCTTGAAAGCATTAGGAAGCTAGAAAAGTGAGGAAAAATTTCCAGAGTAAGATGTGGGAGAAAATGGACTCCAGATGTGTGTAGTAACATTTGGGGCTACTATTGCACTTGTCGCACTTGCCAGTTCTAGAGAACTATCTGAGAAGTGGAGAAATGCTTTGAACAACTCAAATGGTAAGGAAGACAACATTTGAAGTGCCATATATTGATTGGGAAACCAAAGAATTTTACCTAAGAATGAAAGGTGAACTAGAATTAATTAGCCAAGGTTCAAAAAGCCTACAGCCTGGGACGCCAGGGTGGCTTAGTAGGTTAAGCGTCAGACTTTCGCTTAGGTCATGATCTCGCGGTTCGTGGGTTCGAGCCCCGCATCCAGCTCTGTGCTGACTGCCAGCTCAGAGCCTGGAGCCTATTTCAGAGTCTGTGTCTCCCTCTCTCTGACCCTCCCCTGCTCACGCTGTCTCTCTCTCTCTCTCCTAGAAATAAATAAAAATATTAAAAAAAAAAAAGCCTACAGCCCTATTATTTCCTCATCTGAGTGCCCCAGAAAAATCTGTTTTAGAAAGTAGATTAAAGTGATCATCACCTAAAAAAAAAAATAATAAAAATTAAAAAAAATAAAGTGACCCCAGATTGCTTGCAACCCTGTGAGCTGTAGATGTAAATAAAAGTCCTCTCTGATAAAAGATGACATTATCTGTAGTAGATTATTAGTACTTTTCACTTATATTTTTAATTCTCTTTTAGACACAGGAAAAGATTGCACATTTTCACCCACTTGAATTTGGGGGTATCCATGTGATTTTCCTGGGCAATGGAGTATTTAAAAGCCAGTACAAAATTCTCCAGTGTCTCTTGCTGGTCTTATAGATGTGGCCAAGAAGGATAAAATAAAGGAAAGAATCTCTCAGTGGGCAAAGCCACAGATGGCAAAGAACAATGGATTTGGGAAGCCTTCACAAGGAAAGAGGGGTGTTGCAAGATGCCTGAGTGGCTCAGTTGGTTAAACATCCGGCTCTTGATTTTGGCTCAGGTCATGATCTTATGGTTTGGTTTGTGAGTTCGAGTCCCGTGTCCAGCTCTGTGCTGACAGCATGGAGCTTGCTCGAGATTTTCTGTCTCTCTCTCTCTCTCTGCCCCTCCCCCTTTGCATGCTTTCTCTCATTCTCTCAAAATAAAGGAAGATTTTTTGAAAAAGGGAGAAAGGTGCTGTTGAAATATATTCTCAGGATGATCAGCATCATTATGGCCCAGGGACTTCTGTAGGTCCCCCACTCTTCCCCTTTCAAAGTTCTGTCCCTGTTCCACCATTATTTGTTGGTGTGGAGCAGACATTAAGAGCTGCCATATCTGGACATGATATAAAGACTACTACACATCGTACTCTAATGAGGAAACTACCATGCATCACCAAAAGGTCCTGGGTTTTCAGCTCAATGATATTATTGGAGGGGGTCTTTGAATCAGCCACCTTTGGGGAAAGAGTGAGTATATTTGACATTCAGGAAAGCCAGTGAGCCTAACATTTGATGATGATAAGAGCAAATATGTAGTAGAAATTAGTGCCTCTCTCCACTATTTGCAGATTACTTCTCCTTTTGGGCACATGGAAAATTTCATTTCCCTATCCCTTTGCTTTGACCACTGAAATGTTAGGAGAAGTGTTATGTGCATTTGCAGGTAAAATTATTTAAAATATAACTCTCTAATTTCCCCCCATTTTGGCAAATTGCAGAAGCAGCTGTTAACATGAAAATACCATAGGGGGAGCCTGGGCGGCTCAGTTGGTTGAGTGGCCGATTTAAGCTTGGATCACAATCCCAGGATTGTGGATTGTGCCTCACATTGGGCTCCACACTGAGCATGAAGACTGCTTGGGATTCTCTCTCTCTCTCTCTCTCTCTCTTTTTCTCCCTCACCACCTTTGTCCCCTCCCCTGCTCTCTGTCTCTCATCCTCTGTCTAAAAAAATAAATAAATAAGAAGAAAAAAAGAAAATACTATTAAAGCAAGTTGAAATGCTAAAATGCTACATGTGAATAATTGTGACATGGAGAGTTCCTGAGTCCCCCTTGCATGAGGAAAAAAACCAACTTCTTTTGTTAAGCCACTGAGATGTTAAAGCTCTTTCTACAACCTAACAAAGATTGACTGGTACTTTAACCTAGACTCTAAATTATTTCTCAGTTTCCATGCAAAGTAATATTTTTGTAGCATCTATTTTTGTTTTGGCTATAGGGAACCAGATAGGATAAAAAGGAAAATGTCCAAATTACCCATAGTCATCACTATGAGACATTTTTTCATCTTGTTAACTTTTTTTAGTTTCTGTAGCCTACAATGGGACAAGTTAATGTTTATAAATAAATAAAAGGCATAAAAGAAAAACTCAGAGTGGCAAGTGAAATATTATTGTTACTTAATAGCTACAGATATAAAATATAATACATTGCAATAATTAACCATTCTTTCACAGATTTAGAGTATTAAGAAACTCAAGAACTATCCTTCATCCTGTCTGTTTTCCTTTGAAAGGAGCTGGCTCATGTTTATTTTCCATTTACCAATAAACCAGTTGGGTTATAGTTCAAGTGATTTTTTTAACATTCATAATTTATCTTATCAATATGTTCTCTCTCCGTGGGTGTTTTCCACAATAAATAATCAGCCCTGACAATATACTAGAGTAGAACAAATGTGGGGTGGTTTCATGGTACCAAATTCACTTGACTTTGAAGCTTCCCAACACAGCATCAGGTGCAGGTTAGGACTTTAGAAGGCACATTGCCCTAGTCAGTCAATTCTTCCTGGGTCTCTCCAGTGACTTCCCATTAAACACTAATCTTCAAGGGTTAAATATTCTTCCTGCATTTTAAGACAATGCTTTTAAGTTATATATTCTAAATATGTATCTTTTGCTGCTAAACCTATTTAAAAGGGGCTTTACTTAATCTAAAGATGCATTTAGTTTGTCTAGTAAGGGGATGCTTACTGAGTAACAGTCTTGTATCTGACACTGCAGCTAGGACATGGGAAGAAATGAGTTGCTATGTTGTGCTGGAAAGGTTCTTAAGGAAAGATGATACCTCTGGCCACATGTTCCTTCAGCCACATCTTACAAACAGCTGCTTGTACAGTTTTTCTGGAGAGGAATGAACCATTTATGCATCCTGAGGTGTTTTCAGCCAGACAGACATCTCATATGCCATGCACAGACCGAGGCATATAGATGTGTATGAAGGTTCCATGGCATTCTTGGAAATTCCCCAAGACCTTATGTTTCTGACCTGTCCTTAATCTTGCTCCATCCCCATTTGACTGTAAACTCCTGGCTCCATGGGCTGTGTCTGATCCCACCTCTGGCAATTTAGACTTGGTGTCTATAATTGGTCTCACTGGGGTTAGCTTCTCAGCTTTGTCTAAAAGATTTTGGTCTGAATTCTGATTTTCTCCTTGGCAGATTGCCTCAGATAGTATAGCCCATCCTAATCCTAGCCTCTCATGACTTGGCCGATACCCTTGCCAAACTGGCCTTGGGACTGTAATGGAACACTCCACCTCTTTCAGAAATCATGATTATTGCGCCGTATTCATTTCTTCTTCTGCCCTTCTGTGTGTTCCATATAGGTAAACAAAGCCTCATGTGGCTTAGGAAAATACAGTAAAAATAGTGTGTAATAGCTTTAATGAAAAGCTAAAGCTTGGAGTTTATTTGGCTATTGAAAACACAGAGCTCATAAACATCAATTGAGATGACAGCATTCCCGTTTCATGTTGCGTTGCATTTTTTTTATGGTACAGAGCGAAGTCTCACTTTTTCCAAACAAAGGAAATTACCAGGACTCTATGCACTTGATACGGACTTAGCTAAGCACATTCAGTTCCATTATTACAGGAAGAAAAGTAAGCCTATTGTTTTTGACAGGGAGCTGGCCCTTTTTTCCCCTTTTTTAAAATGTTTATTTCGAGGAGAGAGGGAGAGAGAGAGACAGAGCACCAGCGGGGGAGGGGCAGAAAGAGAGAGAAACAGAACCTGAGGCAGGCTCCTGGCTCCAAGCTGTCTTCACAGAACCCGATGTGGGGATCAAACCCACAGACAACAAGCTCATGACCTGAGCCAAAGTCAGATGCTCAACTGACTGAGCCATGCAGGCACCCGGAGCTGGCCCTTTTCTGAGGCCACAGGTACGTATTATGTAGGCACCTGTTTTAAGAGCCAGCGAACTGGCTAGCAATGATTCTTCTGCCCTTTTCTATCCAAGTGCTTCGAATAAGATGGCAATTATGAACCAAAGAGTTAACACATTTTCAGATCTGTTATTAACCACATGCAACATCACCAAATATAAAAACTGGACATTCAAAAACCATTTAGCCCCTCTCTTTACAACAATAGGCTTTAGATTTAAGAGCTTTCGACTTACTGCCTACATGAGATTTCTACCTATATTGATTTTCACCATAGCCTGTCAAGCTAAGGCAGTGGGTCCTTTGTATTCACTTAAAAATGGGGACACAGAGGCACGAGAGTATTCCACATCTTATTCACCATTAGAAGGAAACCCAAAAAAGTAAAGAAACAGACTGACCCAATGTGAATGGTTGTGGCTTTGGCAACAGAGAGATCTAGGTTTGGTATCTGATTTTGATCTCAACGTGTTGTCTGACTTCAGGCCCCTAACTCAACCTCGCCAAACTATAGGTCCATCGGTAAAATAGGTTGACAAAACATACATTGTAAGATTATTGAAAAATATTGAATAAAACCATGTCATTAGCACACGATAAGTTTTAAATAAATAGTAACTGTTTCCTTTGAATTCTGTTCCTCTAGGTTTGTTTAGAGCCAACCCTAGAAACATCTGTCAGTAGACCTCAGTATTAAAGTGGAAGGAAGGTTTTTCTACCAGTCACAGAGGTGAACAGTTACAGTGTGGGAATTACAAATGTCAAGGGCAGGGGGGGAGGGCATTTGTAATTTGGAGAGGAAACTGGATGAATTATAAAGCATACAAAGATGATTGCTAGAGGAAAATCTTGGAAAGATGATTTGATAGCTGTCGATGGAAGCAGAGATTTTTCTCTGGAAGAAGAATGGTTTTTTCTACAAATGTTGCCATTGACTCAAAATCAACTGGCTCTGCAGAATTGACAGATAATTGTATAATCATGAGGGTTTTCTACTTTGCACTAAGTGGTTCACATTCACAAATGTATTTTAATTTTACCACAGTTCTGTGAGGCAGTACCTCTTTTATACAGATGTGGGAAGTGGGGCTGTAGGAATTACATATCCTGTTCATGGTCTTATGATTCATAAATCAGAGGCAAGGAAACTCTGATCCACCTTACTTGAAAACTCAAGTCCTTACCAATCTTCTAGTTTTCCTCCTCAAGAACCAGAAGTTCACCACCACCACCACCGCTAACAAAAAAACATAAGTACATTTGGTTTAAAAAGAAATTTTTAAAAAATGTGTTTCTTCGTGGAATCACTCTCTCTCTCTCTCTCTCACACACACACACACACACACAAAATCAGATAGCATAGGATATCATAATATTCGTTCAGAATGGCTTGAATAAAGGAGAAGATGGAAAATTAACTGTAAGCTATGGGAAGACAAAAGACTAGAGGGTCTAAGTTTTCAGCTCTTTTATTGGCTCTGGCCTTGTCATGTTAAGATGATAGAAAGGGTCACAAATGTGTTTCCTATCAAGATGTTTTTAACTGCAATGGAGTTATGTTTCTTGAATATTTTTCTCATAACACATTTTCTAATAGCATCATTTATCAAGCAATTATAAAGTATGTGAACTATTCATAACATGTATTCATATTTTCTTTCCCAGAACAGATCTCAGAACAAGATTCTCTCCGGGGACAGAAAAATGAAAAATGGATTATGCAGGTTTCTGTGTCTCTCTATGAAATTATTTGACCTCTGCAGGAAGAAATGTAATTCATTATATAAGAAGGATTTATTAAATAGCTACTGTTTTCAAACCACTTTACTAAATCATAATCTAAAAACCAAAGAAAAGAAAAAGAAGAAAATAGGTTTCTGGCCTTTATTAATATATAATCTTGTTCACATGCCAATACAACGAAATTATCTGACTATAAAAGCCATGAAGGAAACATTGCTTTTCCATCCACCAGTGTTCTTGATCCTCTGCCCAGCCATTCCTTCCTCCACTAAGTCTAACNACACCCATGACCAAAAAAAAAAAAAAAAAAAAAGTGATATAATGTCCCTGTATGTCAGTACAGAGCATCTGGATAACCTCCTCCCCTCTTGATGTTTGGACAAATATAGAGAGGCTCAATTTTTAGAAAACTCTCATGGCTTCTGAAATTCCATGTGATGTTTTTGTGAGCACTAACTCTTTACTAAGTATTTGTCTAGGAAATTTCATTTCCATTATCCTATTTACTTCCCTAGTGTCTTGATCTTAATATAGTCATTGCCATCTTACAAGTAGGGAGATTGCTGAATAATCAGCAATAAGAAATAAGTTGCCCAAGGTCATGCCACAAGTTCATGGCAAACTGACATTTATACCTAAGGTTTAAAAAATAAAAATGGTTTCAGTGTTCTTCTCACTGCACTGCTATGTACTTAAGGACACGTAGTGGGTCTCATGCCCACAGTTTGGGTCCCCCGGGAGGCAGATTCCAAGATGGAAATAAGTGCACAGGAAGATAGTTACCTAGAACCAGTTACCTAGAATCTAGATTTCACCCTGTACAAAAGTTCCCACTGATTTTCAAGAGTTCCCTCCTCCAAGAAATTTCACAATTCAAACACAAAATCATATATTAAGAAGTCCAAACTTGTAATCTGTATAATAGATTGAGCTAACATAGGGCTCTTTCACTCAAATTATAAAAGATGCTGGATATTACCCAAAGAAAGTGAAAACACTAATTCAAAGAGATATGGGCAATCCTGTTAATTTCAGCATTATTTACAATAGCCAAGAGTGGATGCAATCCAAGTGTTCACTGATAAATGAACGGATAAAAAAGATGTGGTGTATACACACAATGGAATATTAACCATAAAAAGAATGAAATCTTGCCATTTGCAACAACGTGGATAAACCTAGATGGTATTATGCTAAGTGAAATAAGTCAGTCAGAGAAAAACAAATACCCATGATTTCACTTGTATGTGGAATCTGGAAAACAAAGCAAAAGAACAAACAAAAAAAATGGACTTATAATACGAAGAACAAACTGGTTGCCTGAGGGGTAGGGGATGGGTGAAATAGATATAGGAGACTGAGAGGTACAAACTTCCAGTTATAAAATAAATAAGTCATGGGGATGAAAAGTATAGGATAGGGAATATAGTCAATAATATTATAATAATGTTTGGTGACTACTTCCTGTGGTGAGCATTGAGTAATATACAGATTTGTTCAATCACTATGCTGTACACCTGAACCTAACATAACATTGCATGTTCATTATACTTAAATAAAAAAATAAGAATTAGTTCTCTTTTTAAAAAAGTTATTCATTTTTGAGAGAAAGAGTGAAATAGAGTGTGAGTAGGGGAGGGGCACAGAGAGAGGGAGACACAGAATCCAAAGCAGGCTCCAGGCTCTGAGCTGTCAGCACAGAGCCCAACGTGAGACTTAAACCCACAAACTGTGAGATCACAACCTGAGCCGAAGTCGGAAACATAAACGACTGAGCTACCTAGGTGCCCCAAAATTTAGTTCTCTTGTAAGTGATATGAAAATGTTAGATAAATTATAGTAAAACATTTTAAATTATATTCAAAGTTAAGAAAACTTCTCGGTGCTAGAAATAAAGAACTTAAAAGCAGACCAGTAAGTAAGCACCCGTGTGTCTCCTTTCCCCCATGCGGGCATAAGAACTCTGTATATGTCTAACAGGCTGAAGTCATGCTTTGTGGATACAGGAATTACAGCCACAGTCCCACTGCAAAGTGCTGTTTCTTAGCTCTTTACATAAAGTCATGAACCAAGAAGGGCTGACCCATTATTGAAAAGGAGATTACAAAATCCTTTCCACTGCACTAAAGGACTTGGCATAGAAGCCAGCTATTATAGACAGTGGGTGGGGTAAAGGAGCTAAGAAGTCTGAAACCCAATCCTTCAGTATGTAAAGCTAGGAAATCCCAGTTAGAAAAATTAACACAAAACGATTTCAGTACTGGCAAAACATGGAGCTCATGCAGAGGCAACCACGAAACTCACCCACAGAGATTAGCTTCACGTGAGGCATGTAGGACTTCCATGGAAACAATTTCTTCAAAGGATGAGTTCACAAACGTACAAAAAAAAAAAAGGCATTGCCTCAAAGTATAACCAGAAATACAATACACTGGAGAATTTATGCCATAGAAACAACAAATAATAGAAAAGGTGGAAGAATCCTGAAATATGTATGTTTAAAAGTGGTCAAATAGATAACAACTGTGCAGAAATCTAAAGCAAGAATACGATAAAGTGGAAAATGAACACACAGGCTTTAGTTAAGTGGAATGAAAAGGGAAATCTTGGAATGAAAATATGGAAATCAAAATTAAGAAAAGCAACTCAAATTTCGGTTAAAAGCTTACTAGGTACAGGGAGGCAAACCATGAGAGATTCTTGAATGCTGAGAACAAACTGAGGGCAGATGGGGTGGGGGGAGGGGGCGGGGGTGATGGGCATGGAGGAGGGCACTTTGGGGATGAGCACTGGGTGTTATATGGAAACCAACTTGACAATAAACTATTTTTAAAAAAGGGGAAAAAAAGCTTACTAGGTACAGCAGGAGGAATTAGTGAATTGGAAGACAGATTTGTAGAAATCATTTTGGATGCGGCACAGAAGGATCAAGAGATAGAAAATAGTAAAGGGAGTTAACAGACAAGAAGGACAGTGGGAGATGTTCCAGCATACATCTTCATTCCAGAAGAAGAAACAGAGAATATGGGTGAAAAGCAATGTCCACAAACATAAACGTCTTTAGGTAGGAACACTGAAGCACTCATAAAACCCTAAGCAGAATTAAATTAAAAAAAAAAAAAGACAAACTCCGTATTTAGTGTCACTGCAGTGCAAGTGTAAAACCAGCACGGGTGACAGGGACGTAGGGGGGCCTTGTACACATGATCGCCCGTGTTTGAAGAGTCTGATGCAGGAAAAGAAGATGAATTTGTCTCGTCACAGCGTTTCAGAAAAAATTTCCCCCTTCTTTAAAAAAAAAAACCCCTCTTGTAAAGCTTGGCATGCAACAATATTCAAAATATGAATTATTGGTCTCTGTGCCTAAGTATTTACTACAATGCTCTAGTTCACGCATCACCCTCCCAATGGAGGAGGATGCCCTGGGGCTCCTTTGGGGTCGTTTGACCCAGATATATATTACTTGGCACCTAACAAAGGCAGCCATTCTTCGCTTTCTCACTTTTTGCTGTAAGGCTTCCTCCATTTCATACAGAAATAACCCAATATATAATCATATTAAACTGCAATTCTCTGACAAGCAGTTGAATACACGATGTGCATCTTCTTACATTTTATCTATGATATTCATGATGTATTTTGTATATGTCTATCATTTTAAAATTGTATGACCTTCTGGTAACACATGGCAGTCTCCAAGAAGAAGCTGAATATTATATTTGATGAAATTTCTAAAGATGTCAACCTTTCGTTAGATGCAAAACAGGGAATTGCTGTTCCTCTCAATCCATTTCATATTATTTTCCTCCTACTAGAGCCTTATCAAAGCAGTGCTAATATTCTTTTAGATGGAATAGTTTGACAGTGTAAAGCACTACAGCTTTTTAATTATCAAGGTGCAAATAAAGATTCTTTTAATGAAAAGATTTTTTCCAGTAAAAGTAATGGATAAACAGCTCAGCAATTTCTTTACCTTTTCCTAAATTGTCTAAATATGAAAAATTTCAACTCAGTTATCTCAGAGGTAACTGAATGAGGCTGAGCAAAAACCAGATCGTTTCTAAAAATCTTTATACTCTATTGTCTACCACAGAGGCACAAATTGCCCTTCATTATCTCAACATGTTTCTTACTTGTCGGAGTGCAGTATTTCTTTGTATTTTAGCATTTAAGATGCATTCATTCATTTCAAAGGCCAGAAATCCTGATTGTTTTTTACTCCTGTCTTACTCACACAACAGTTTACTTAACAACAGCAGTCTCCAAAGTGATGTATACATACTAGGGGCGCCCAGGTGGCTCAGTCGGTTGAACATCTCACTTCGGCTCAGGTCATGATCTCCTGGTTCATGAGTTCAGGGCTCGCATTGGCTCGCTGCTGTTGGTACAGAGTCCACATCGGTTCCTCTGTGTCCCCTCCTTCTGCCCCTCCCCCTCTTGAGCTTTCTCTCTCTTTCTCAAAAATAAAAATAATAACAGGAAAAGAGTGATGTATACACAACTGATGTGGTACACAAAATGATGCTTGAGGTGCAAAATGAAAATATTAGGATTTTATTTATCTTTAGTTTTATTTTAAAAAATAACAATAGTACATTTAGTATGAGTGACATCGCGGGTAGGCAGTGTCACCAGTACCCAATCCAGTAATGTATAAATATCCATTTAACAATAACAAAAAAGTTTTAAATGTATATTTTGGGTTTTCTTGCTTATTAGCAAAGCACGAAAGTCATTATATCTTTGAGGAACGTCTTTCTGCTTGTGGCAAAAATTACCAAAACAATATAAATAAATCAATGTGCTGATATATCAATGTTCATTCCACTGTTAGCACATACTGTTTGAAGATACAGAGAAAGATTGTTAAAGATGTAAAGAAACAGATGTTTCGACTATGCTTGGCTTATTGTATTTGCTAGATTCTCTTTCCATAACAAAATACAC
Source organism: Crocuta crocuta (assembly GCF_008692635.1). Taxonomy (NCBI): domain Eukaryota; kingdom Metazoa; phylum Chordata; class Mammalia; order Carnivora; family Hyaenidae; genus Crocuta; species Crocuta crocuta. The sequence goes on from NW_027528804.1 coordinate 1,112,080, forward strand.
ACAAAACTATGATTTGTGAGCCATTAAAGGACAGATGTACTGCAGAGGATATTTTCTCGAATTTTCGTGTCCTCCTTGCACAGGGGCCATGCTAATCTTCTCTGTATCATTCCAATTTTCGTATACATGCTGCCGAAGTGAGCCCAGACGACATTTTCTCAATAGCAAATGTGTTATAACATCATAATTTGTGGAACAACAAAAAAATACTATATGAGTTAACCCTTGCTATAGTCAGCACTTTGGTGTTCTAAGAAGAAATCTAGGAGAATGTCACAAAAATGGGCAAACATCTGCAATTCAACTTCTGCGTCCTTGGTGGACAAGACATATTGCAATAAATAAATGAAAGCCAAAAATGCACAAAGCACTATAATCTCATCAAGTTAAGTTTATGTGTTTGTCTTTTTGTTGGTTTTCAATGGGACCTTTAACTTAAAAAAAAAAAAAATCTTTACAATAGATGTAATGAAATGTATCCTGACTGAGAAAATCCTTCTACAGAGAGGTTTACTTGTCAGCATGTGACAAAACACGTATCAGAGTCACAGAACGTCAAGACAGCTTACGAATATTTTACCTTTGCTTCCCTTCTGTGAACAGAGAGGGTGTTGTAATGCAGATATTGACAACAAACACGTGTAACCTGTCCTTCAAAGGTTAAGGTGACATTTTTACAAGGAATAGGGAAGTAACTGTATTACAAAAGGAAACGGCTCTAGAGAGAACATTTGAAATGGATATTTAAAATTTCTTTCAATGTTTATTTTTTGAGAGAGAGAGAGAGCCTGTGTGCCCACAAGCACGAGCAGGGGAGGGACAGAGAGAGGGAGACAGAGAATCCAAGGCTCCCAGCTGGCAACACAGAGCCAGATATGGGGCTCAAACCCACGAACCTGTAAGATCATGACCTGAGCCAAAGTCAGACACTTAACCGACTGAGCTACCCTGAAATGGATATTTAAAGTTATTAATATTTCTTTTGTTGAAAATAATGAACATCTTATTTTAAAAAAGCCATCTACACTTTAAAAAGCTGTTAATGAAGTTTTGAAAGGTTTGAATTCATTTGTTAAAAAAAATTGTAAATGCAAGATTTCTTCCAATTAACTTGCAAGAACAATTGATTTGCATCTGGGAGATGGAAATTTACAAGAAGTGTTTTAAAATGACAAAATTTCACAAAAACATGACAAAATGAAAGAGAAAATTCTGAGTGGAAGCTATTGATTTAGTAAACACAAGCAGTGTACATCAATTCTATTTTTTTTCTTTGATGCCATTTTTAGCTACGAAAGCCAATGGAATAATTTTAATCATTTCATAATTTAATTTTTTTAATGCTTATTTATTTTTGAGAGCAGGGGAGGGGCAGAGAGAGAGGGTGACACAAAATCTGCACCAGGCTCCAGGCTCTGAGCTGTCAGCAGAGAGCTCCACTTGGGGCTTGAACTCACAGACTGTGAGTTCATGACCTGGGTCGAAATCCTAGACATAACCCACCAAGCCATGCAGGTGCCCCTAATCATTTAAATGTTAAATCAACTAAACCAAAGAATCACTTGTGTATAGCACAATGAGTTAAACCAATTTTTTAATAGTTAAAGCTATTCATTCACATTGCCTTCAAAATACTGATTTAGGCACCATTAATAAAATACATTATTTAAAAATTAATGTTTATTCCATCTTTGTATTTGAAATGCATTTTGACGTGTTTTATAACATATAAACTGGTCCTTGTATATAATACATAAATATCCATACATTCTAGGTAAAAGCTAAAACATACTTTCTGATAAAAGTGAAATCCATAAAGATTGGCAGTGCTTCTGACTTTCTTTACCCACTAGAGGCCTCTGCAAGTTCCCTTTTGGACATTCATGCTCATGACCAGCAGATATCAATGGGAGAGTGGCTGCATTTTCCCTCTGCGCAGAATGGAAATCTTACCTCACACAGCACGAAAACTCCACTGGTTTCAGAAACGCCAGAGACTGGAAGTCTGTTCCCTTGGCAAAGAAACAAACAAAAAAACAGGGTAGGGCCTATTTTCATTGGACAAAGATGACAAACTAGCAGCGCATTGTTGCATTTGTATTTATTACACGGGTTTTTAAGAAGAACGGACATTTCATTGGGCTGCAAGAGATGTTGAGGGAAAGTGAACACTAAAACACCTTGCCATGAAGCCACCTGATGCCCAAGGTGGGCTTGGGGCGATACAATGAGTATGTGCTGTAGAGCAAGAGACCCTTGGCTTCCAGTCCTCTTAGAACTTGTGTTCAATACCTCAGCCAACCAATCTGTAAAATATGCATAATTATGCCCCAATCGCCGGATTATTATCAGGATTACACACAATGGCATAAATAAAGTATCAAATCATTCTGAAGCCCTTTGCACACTGAATTTACAAAACTAAAAGCACCATCGAAATAAAGATTGATTTAAGAAAGTTTTTTTTTTTTAAACAAAAGGCACTTTAGGAATGAAAATGAATTACTTCGATAAGAATGTATTCAGTGTCTAGGCATCTCTATCTCCCTCTCTTTATCTCTCTTTCTCATCTACCTATCTATGTACATATACAGGCTTTCAACAATATAATTCACATGGAATACACAGCACATATTTAAAAAGTGTACAGTCTGATGACTTTGGAAATATGTATACACTCACAAAACCTTCACTACAGTAAAATTAGTGAGCGTAGGTGTCACCCTCAAGAGCTTCCTCATGCCCGTGTGTAATATCTCTTTCCTGTTCCCTTGGTATCACCAGACAACCATTGATTCGCTTTCTGTCTCTCCAGATTATTTTGTGTTTTTAGTATTTTGTGTAAGTGGAATACACAATATGGACCCTTTTTTGTCTGGCTTATTTTATTCCAAGCGGCTGTTTTAAGTTTCACGCATACTGTTGTTCATTCTTTTTCATTCTGAGCAGTATTCAGTCGGATGGTTACACTGTCATTTGTTTACCCCTGGTGTTCATTTGGATTGTTTCCAAATTGAGGCTATTACAATAAAGCTGTTATGAGCAGATTTATTCAAGTATTTGTGTGGATGCTTTCATGGTGCTTAGAATAAAATGGACAGGCATAAAATGGCCGGGTCAGATGGTAGGTATATGTTTATCTTTTTAAGAAACTACACACTGTTTTCCAAAGTGGCTGTACCATTTTCCATCCATGCGTGAGGCCTGCTCATGGTCAAGTTTTAGACATTTTAGATTTATAGTTTTAGGAACTATCACTTTAATTTCTTTGTATTTCTCTACTGATTACAGATGTTGAGCAGATTTTTATAGATTTATTTGCTACCGATGTATCTTCTTGGCTGAAGTGTCTATTCAAATCTTCCATAAGTTCTTTCTTGGTTTGTTTGATTTCTTACTGTGAGCTTTATGTGTTCTTAATATATTGTGGTTCAAATCCTTGATCACATAGGAGATTTCCAAATCTTGTCTTGAAGTCTGTGACTTATTTTTTTCATCCACTTAAAAGTGTCTTTCTAAAAGTAACAGTTCTTAATTTTGATGATGTCTGATTTATTGTTTTTTTTTTTTTAAAGAATTATGATTTGGGCATTGTATCTAAGAAACCTGTGCCAAACCCATGGTCACACTGATCTTTCTCCTATGTTTTCCACCAGATATTTCTTTTTAGTTTTAGGATTTATATTTAAATTTATGATCCATTTTGAGTTAGTTTTTATATCTTACGTGAGGGATGAATTGAAGGTTTGTTTCTTATTTGGCATATGAATATCTAATTGTTCCAGAATCATTTGTTGAAAACACTAACTTTTCCCCATAGAAATATCTTTGTACCTTGTTGAAATCAATTGAGTGCATGTGTGTGGGTCTATTTCTGGACTCTCCATTCTGTTCCAATGACCTATTTGTCTATCTTCACAAAAATGGCACATTGTCTTGATTATGGCAGCATTATAATAAGTCTTGGAATCCAAAATTGTAAGTCCTCCAACTTTATTCTTTTTAAATTTGTCCAGCTATTCTAGTTCTTTGCATTTCTGTGTGAATTTTAGAATCAGCTTCTAGATGGGTATTATATAAATATTGTTCTGATATTTTGATTGTGATTGCATTGAATCTATTGATTGCTTTTAGGGGGACTGACATTTTAATATTTGGGATGCAGGAACACAATACATCTCTCTTTTTACTTAAGACTGCATCCATTTCTCTCAATTTTTAAAATAGTTTTTGCTATAAAGAGCTTACACATCTTTTGTCATATTCATGCCTAAGTATTTCATATATTTTTTAAAAGTTTTAACATTTACTCAGTTTTGAGAGACAGAGTGCAAGCGGAGGAGGAGCAGAGAGAGAGGGAGACACAGAATCTGAAGCAGGCTGCAGTCTCTGAGCTGTCAGCACAGAGCTTGATGTGGGGCTTGAGCCCACTAACCATGAGATCATGACCTGAGTTGGAGTTGGATTCTTAACCTCCTGAACCACCTAGGCACCCCTTCATATTTTAATGCTACTATAAATGATGTGTTTTAAGCTTCTAATTTCTGATTGTTCATAACTAATGTATATGGAAACACAATTGGCTTTTGAATATTCAGCTTGTATCATGGAAAATTAATTTATTTTTGGCATTAGTAGATATTTTGTAGATTCCAATGTAGATTTTCTACATTGAGGATTATGAAGTCTGTGACAAAAGCTAATTTTGTTTCTTCAAATCTAATATGAATGTCTTTCATTTCTTTTACTTGCCTTATTGGCTTAAACCTCCAGTGCAATGTTATGTAAAAGAAATGAGAACAGACATTCTTAAAAAGAAATACTCAGCAGCAGTCTTCTGCTCATGAGTATGATGTTAGATACAGATTTTTCTTAAGCTATCCTTTATAAAATGGAGGAATTGCCCTTATATTATTAAGTTGGTGAGATTGTGGATTCTAACAACTGCTTTCCCTGAATCTACTGAGTTCTTGGTGTGTGTGTGTGCATGTGTGTGTGTGTGTGTTAGTATGGTGAGTTGCATTGATTTTCAAATATTGAGCTAACCTTGCATTTCTGGGATAAACTTTCCCTAATTATAATGTATTATCTGTCACTTTCAAATCTTGTTGAATTTGATTTACTGAACTTTCGTTAAGAATATTTGCATCTTTTGGAATATTGTGTTTTACTCTTCCTGCAATGCATTTTTCTGGCCCAAATATCAAAATACTTCAGGCTCCACAGAATGAGTTAGAAAATTATTTCCTCTTTAATTTTCTAGCAGAAGGTGTATATAATTGGCATTATTTCTTCCTTAAATGTTTAGTAGAGTTCATCAATGAAAACTCTTGGTCTGGGATTTTATTTATGTAAAAGTTTTTAACTTAAATTTAAAATTATTAAAAACACATAGGCACATTTGTATTACATATTTATTTTTTGGCAAGCCTTGGTAGTTCATATATTTTAAGGAATTTATCCATTCTATATAGTTGTAGATTTATTGACATAAAGTTATGCATTTGATTCCCTATCATCTACCGAGTATCTGTAAAACCTTCATGATGTCACCTCTCTCACTAATGATATTGGTGACTCTCATATTCTTTGTTTTTTTCATTTGCCTGATTAATTTGGCTACAGATATATCAATTTTATGGATATTCTCAAAGAGCCAGAGACAGATTTTTATTCCATTGATTTTCTCTGTTGTCTATTTTCTATTTCATTGGTTTCTACTGTGATTTTTATTATTTCCTTTCTTCCACTTACTTTGGGTTTCCTTTGCTCTTTCCTTAATACTTTCTTAAGATGGAAACAAGTTTATTTGAGACCTTTTTTTTACATATAGGCATTCTGTTTTATAAATTTCCTACTGGATAATGTAGCATTGTAATATATTAATATCCTGTGTTTTAATTTTCATTTCATTTCACTCAAAATGCTCTAATTTCCACTTTATATGGGGGGGTGCTATCTTTCTATTACTGATTTCTTTTTTTTCTTTTTCTGTATTATAGCACAGTCAAAAGACCTGTGGGCAAAAAGGGCCACACTGGAATTGCGACGAGTGACTTATATACTTTTAGTTAGTGAGGGTGAAGGATAGTGAGTGTAAGTCTCTAAAGAATTTGTACATGTGAAAAGCAACATCTCCAGGACTTTGGAGGGCTTGCTACTGTTAAGATATGATCGCTTTTAGTCTTTAATGAAACATCAATGATAAGGCAGCCCTGAGTTCCCTGAAAAATGTCATGCTCTGCATTTCTCAAGAATTTATCAGTGGACTGAAAGTTGGAAGGAGACTTAGTCAAGATACTTTGTGTGACTTGAATCCTTTTAACTTCATTAAGACTTTTTTATGACCCAAATATGACCTATCATAGTAAATATTATCCCCCGTACACTTGAAAAGAATATATATTTTGTCATTGTTGAGTGGAATGTTCTATAAATATCAGTTAGGCCAAGTAGGTTGACAGTGTTATTTAAGTCTCCCACATCTTTACTGATTTTATGTCTACTGATGTCTGTCAATTATTGGAAGAAGGATATAGAAATCTCGGAGTATCATTGTGAATGTGTCTGTTATTTCTATTTGGAATTCTCCCAGATACTGCTTGATAAATTGTAAAACTCTTTTATTAGATGTATAAACACTTAAGATTGCAAGGTCTTCTTGTTGAATTGACTCCTTTATCGTTATAAAATGGACTTCTCTTTCTTCTTGAAATGGGCTTCTTTATGACAGGTCATGTCATTTTCTCTGAAATCTACTTTGATTTTAATGTATGACTGCCAGAGGTGAATTCTTTCAACATTTGTACGTCTAAAATGTCTTTATTTTACCTTCATTTTTGAGAGAGGTTGTTTCTGGGTATAAAATTCCAGGTTATTGGTTTTTTCTTTCATCACTTTAAAGATCTTGTTCCACTGTCATCTGGTTTGATTTGATTCTGATGAGAAATTGACTGTCATGCTTGGTTTTTCCTCTGTACATAGTTTAATATGATGCTCACCCTTCTGGCTGCATTTAAGATTTTATGTTTATCACTGCTTTTGAGCAATCTGAATATTATGTGCCCTAGTGACTTTTATCCATATTTTTTGTTTTGGGATTTGGTGTGGGCTTTTTTTTTCACGGCTTTGGGGTTTTGTTTATTTGTCTTTATCTTTGTCTTTTTTTTTTTAGCTTCAAGTACATATAGTTTTCATCAAATATGTAAGTTTCCAGCAATTTTTTTCTCAATTACTTTTTCTGCTTCTTACTTTTGAGAATTCCAATTACATGTTTATTACTCTACTTGAAGTTATTCATCTTATTTGCTTTATTTTAGATAGCTTCTACTTCTGTTTCTTCAAGTTTACTAATCTTTTCCTCAGTAAAGCTGAATCTTTATTTAATAGAGTCCATTCTCATCATCCATGGATTCTGTATTTGCAAGTTCATTAGTCACTAAAATTTATTTGTAACATCAAAATCAATTCTCATTGCACTTTCATGGTCATTCTTGGATACAAGCAGACACCAAATAAACTTTGGTTTAGCAATGTACACATTCACACTGAGCTGGAATGATGCAAAATGCTGCCTTTGTGTTTCTGCTTTCATACTGTAAACACGTTTTTATTCCCATTTCATTTAATGCCACACTTCCTACATTTTCTCCCTTTTTGGTGATGCACCCAAAGAATAGTACTGAATTCAAATGCACCCAAGAATAGTACTGAAATGCTGTCCTGTGTTCCCAAGCACAAAATGGTTGTGATGTGCCTTACAGAGTAAATCTGTGATCGATGAGCTTCTTGCAGGCATGACATATCGTGCTGTTGGCCTTGAACTCAGTGTGATTGGTTGATGAAAATTTTATGACCAAAGTCTCATATGACCCTAATCCCATGCTTTCCTTAGGAACAATTGCTAAGTATTTACTAATGCAGGGTTTATGACAACTGTATAGATCCTAACTACCAAAACTATAAAAATCTCAATTGTATTCTTCATCTTGGGCATAATTTCATCTATTTGAGCTTTACAACTCTAAATTTTGACTTGGGAATTTTATCTTCCATTTCTTTATTTAATATGTTTAATCTTCCTACTAGCATCTTGAACATATACAATACAGTTATCATAACAGCTCTCATACTTTTTCATCTAATTCTATCATCTGTATCCTTTCTGGGTCAGTTACTACTGATTCTTTTTTTCTCCACATATAGGTTGCATTTTCCTGTTTCTTTGCATATCAGGAACATTTGTATTAGATATAAGACGTTGTGAATTTTACCTTTCTGGGTGGCTGATATATTTGTGTTGCTATAGATATCCTTGAGCTCTATTCTGGGATGCAGTTAAGTCACAAATATATTAGCCTGTTTGATCCTTCAGAGTTTTGCTTTAAAGCTTTGCATAGCATAGCTTAAAAGCTTAAGAAAAAAAACTTGAAGGGATCAAACTGTTTCCAAGTAACTCAATATACTCAGAATATTCAGAATAATAATATTTTTCATCAAGCCTTAGTGTCCATGTACTTAAGGTTCTGAGCTAAACATTGTAAAGAACACAATAATCCTTGCTTTTTATGGCTTTTGATGAAAGATTCATTTTTAACATCACTATACAAATTTAGATTATTGAAAGTTGAACATTAAACTGGCCTACTCCCTTCTTTTACAAATAAGGAAAGTGACTCATAAAAGTTAAATGACACTCCCAAGGTACCATCGCTGGTTATCGGCAGGGCTAGGAAGGAATCTTGGAACTGATTTCCAGTGCTATTTTTCCTTCTATGTAAATGCTCTTTTCACTTTGATTGTGTCTGTGTTATATATTAGTGGGCTGCACGTCTATCTGGGTAAACTGCCAAGTATGTATGTTGTGGTCCCAACATAATGCAGACAGCACTAAGTTTACAGAGCTAAAAGAATTTCATTAGAGAGTCTAATAAACAGAACATTCACAGAGATGTATACAAGGTCAAGAAAACCAATAAGATGTGGTGACTGCCATAGTGGGAATCTCGTGGCACCTCTAGAGCTATGGGGTAAGACCTCTACAGCAAGAGCTATAGCCATAGAAGAAAAGCCCATCTACATCTGTAGACGTAGAACACAGCCACTTCCTGTCCAGGAAAGACCAGGAGCACGAACAGCCATCCTTTTTCTCCTCCCAATCTCTAACCTTCCATGGAGATTTCTCACTGGCCAAACCTAAAAGAAGCCGGGGAAAAAGGAGTTCATAAAGGCCAGCCTCCTGCGTCAGAAAGAAGAGAAAATTAGACAATAAGTCTGAAGGAGAACGTAGTAGAAATATTAGACCTTTTTTTAAAAATAAGCATGTAAAAAGATCTGTGGCCTCAGAAATGTCAAGGACATTGAAAATGCCAATCAATCAACTGAGGAGAGTCAAAACCGTTTTTGGAAACCACCTCTACTCTGAACGGTTTCTTAAGTCCTTTACCTTAATTGCTCTTTTCCATTACGTAAGTACAAAAGAAATGTCTATGTTCATAATTTTTCATTAAGAAGCTATAGCTAATGAAGTAAAATGACAACAGGATTAAATAGGTATTTATATTCCCAAGAGACTTAACATCTTTTTGCATTCACCAAGAGGATCTTTTAATTTATTAAAGAGTGTTTTCCTTGATTGAATTAAAAATCGATTCACAGTGTCATCATTGAACACTCAGAACAGTTTACCTAGGTTTTATCATTCAGATTTAAAAATGCCACTGTCTTATTTGTTTGAAATCTCAGGTTGAGAAAATGTACTCTACACAAAGATAGAGAGAGTGAACCTATATACTGTCTTTCAGATCCTCAAGGACTCACATTTTATATCTCGTAAGCTAATTGTTTTTTTCCACCTTTGACAAGGTATACTCTTATCAGGAAAAATTTGTAGCAGAAATAAGGCCATAGGTTGGGAAGACTGCGTTTTCCTACCTGTTCTCAGACACACTTAAATCTTAATCCAGGGTCCTAGCTGCCTCATTTGGCAGAGCATGTGACTCTTGTTTGGTCCTGGGGCCATGAGTTCAAGCCCCATGTTGGGTATTGAGCCTACTTTTTAAAAAACCTGGAAAACTTGACGTTAATCCTTTATAGTTTCAGATTGGAGAGTAATACACTCAAGTTTTTCCAAATCAAATTGTTGCAGAAGTAATACACAAACATCTCCTGTGTTAATTGCTTATCCCTTGGAGGCTTTTTAAATGGCTAGCTCATGAATTATGCTGGCAATAGAAAGATGGGTCATTTATAAAGTTCATATAAATGATGCATTGGGAAAGATTTTTTTTGCTCTGGTTGATAAAAGTTAATCAAATGCAAGATGGCATAGAGCAATACGGCATAAATCTTCCACAGAGCACTGCTTATGCCTCCCATCTTTCAGGTAGGGAGAACACGTATATGACTATTTTCTAAACTGTTCCAATAAATCTTTGATTAAGAGAATCATATCAAGGTCTCTGACTAATGACTTGTTTTTCAGAACTCTTCTAGTAAATATATTATAAATGGCATCTCAAGTCTTCAATAGCCTGAAAACAAAGACATTTAAACTGAAATGAGAACCACAAATGAGTCAATGGGGAAAAGGAATTACCTCAAATGCAATTTTCTCTTGATACCAAAGAACCTGCCATAAGACAGAGAGAAATGTAGCAAGTTCAGGGTCTATGATGCTCTCAAACTACTAGATTTCAGTTGCTTTAAGACTTTGGTTAAATAACAGATTTTTTAGTGATAATGCCTATAAGATCAGTGGCAAAAACTATTACTATTACTTTCAGGTACTATCCAAAGTCTGAGGCTAAGCAGTAGTTTCAAAAGTAACTTTTTCTTCCTCAATTTATAATCATCCAAAGAAAACTGAAGCTCTCTGCATAGAAGTAGCTTAATAAAGGAGAGGAAATGACTACTGTTTGAGGGAAGTAATATCTACCCCTACAGACCAGTTTGTGCCTCAGACAAGAGGGCCATGGCCATACTTTTCTGCCCAACCATCTGATGTCAAATTATTCATGTCTTAAAAATTGCTTAATGGGTAATTTGACATAATGTGTGCCGTATATGACCGTATGAGTTGAACTAGGCCCATGATCTTGAGAGAGAAATTTTGCTATATACTTCTTAACATTTTTACTTTTCTTTTTTGGACTAGAAACTGCTTATCACAATGCTTAGCAATCAAGACCTATGTGTCCACCTCCTTTTCCTCCCCTCCACTATTCCTATGCTGGGTCCAAATATTTCAAGTGTGTGTGTGTGTGTGTGTGTGTGTGTGTATTATAGTAGCTACCACTTATCAAAGGTTTTCTGGGTGCTTAAGATCTATTTCTCATCTGCTATATTGAAGCCATACAACATGTGCGCTTTTCTCTCTCCCATTGCATTTAATTAAAATGTGATCTTTTCTAAATTGACTGAGTCACTTGGCTCTGCTGTGTGTGTTTCAGGCTCCATGCATAAATTCTTGACCAGATTTCCATTTGGGGAGGATTAACCATTTTGCAATCTAATTTCCTTCCAGCAGAATGCCTCTGGTCCTTTGTCAATATTGGGGGGGGTGGGGATGAGATCTTCAAAGGTCTAGTACTTTCCATACAAATGAACTCTCAGGTTAATCTTCTTGATTACTTCCTCCTCCCCACCCTCACCATCTGTACGAGGAGAGTTTCCATAGGGGCAATTTCTCCTCAAATGGATAAGGATTGCATACTATCATCCCCAGTGAGTCCAGGCTTCATCACACATAGTTTATTCCAGATTTCGTCAGACAAATTCACATCTCTTGGCCAGAATTGTAGTCCAAGGGAATTTTTTTGGACAAGAATCTGGGCTAGTGATTTAAAATTTCAATCTCATCTCTTTCAGGTGCCATAACTATTAGTGTTGGAGAACTTCTAGAGATCATTTAGGTCAATGCCCTCATTTTTTAAACAATAACACTAAAAATCCAGATAGGTACAATTAAAATGTTGTAAATGATTTAATGGCAAGACGTGGATCACAGTCCTTATAATACATGTTTAATAATTTCTCTACATAACAGAGTGGCCACATACACTTGACTTTTCTCATTAAAAATATTATATTCAATTTTATTCCACTGAGGTAAGTTAACTGAACAATTACTCCTGTATTTCATCTATACTAAAACACAGTTTTCTCTTTTTAAAAACCTCTAAAATAGTGATGAGTGTTAGAAGCAATGGTATCTTCATGCTGCTGGCAGCCTGGTGTTCATAAAGATGTGTCACTACCTATTCATATACAAACTTGGTTGATATTCTGGTGACATAACTGGAAAATTACAATCCCTTTACATTTTCTTGAAAAAGTTCTGGGGCGCTTTTGTGGCTCAGTTGGTTAAGTGTCTGACTCTTGGTTTTCAGCTCAGGTCATGGTCTCATGGATCCATGAGTTTGAGCCCCACATCCCTGCTTGGGATTCTCTCTCTCTCTCTCTCTCAAAGTAAATAATAAAACTTAAAAAAAAAATAAATAAAAGTTCTGTAACAAGTTTTGAGGAATTAATATAAGACTTAGTCATTGAATTTTATTGGCTTTCTTGGGTAATATTATGACATATATAGCATCAAAACTTGCAAGATGCATTTGTGCAGCTTGAAAGAAAACCTTCCAAACAGTGAAGTGCTCTTAAAAGATGGCTACATCAACATTGCTCTCAAAAGCACAGAGAACCACATGGTGGGAAAGCACAGGCCTCAACAAGTGAGTCCATAAATGATTCAAAATAGTCAGAATCTGTGAAGCTTTAAGAATATCTTAACTAAACATATTTACCTTATATATTCCATTTTATATATGTATGAGGGTGCTGTATAACCAAATGGTTTAAAATACATTTAAAAATTACTTTCAATAAATTTAAAATAGAAATTTATTAAAGAAAATTTTTAATGCTTATTTATTTTTGAGAGAGAGAGAGAGAGAGAGAGAGTTGGGGAGGGTCAGAGAGAGAGGAAGACACAAAATCTGAAGGAGGCTCCAGACTTTGAGCTGTCAGCACAGAGCCCCATAAGGGAATTGAACTCACGAACTGCGAGATCATGACTTGAGCCAAAGTCAGACGGCCAACCAACTGAGCCACCCAAGGTGCCCCTAAAATAAGAATTTAAATCACTGTTCAATTTTCATGTTTTCTTTTTTAGTGGCAAGTAGAATAATGATGTATCTTATAATTAATGGCAACTTGGATTTAATAAAAAAATATATGTTTGCTTTTGTGTTGAGTAGTTTATTGACTAGAGAAATGATCTAAGTAATATTCTCTACCTTAAGGAACTTCCTAATCAAGAAAGATAAATCCAACCTAAGAAACACTCAAACCGAAACAGAATATACCAAGATATACATTTTGTAATAGAGGTTGTGTTATGTGTTATTCAGTAGAATCCATTTTGAGGGCAGGAAATAAGTTACCAGCAGGGCCATTAATCTTGCATTGGGTGTCAATAGGGTAAGGGAATATTGGAGGAGAAAAAAATACATTCTCCTTGCCAATCAGGACAACCAAATTAGCCAAGGGATGATGCCTTGAACAGGGCTGCTGTATTGTGCAATTTATACGGTGCACAAAGGTCCCTAGCTGAGGGATGGAGGGGGTGGGGGGCCAAAATCTAACCCATACCAGCTGATCCAGCCAAGCATCTCAGTAGGGAAATGAAATACTTTGAGGAAAGCTGTGCCTTTATGCAACTGATCCATCCTAAAAGGACACCTTTTTGCAAGTCCCACAGAAGTGTGCTAGTGAAGGCCAAGGATGACTCATGTTACAGCCAATCACCTTCCCGTTCATCAGGGGAAAGCACTGCAAAGGTGAGTAGAACTTGATCAATGGCTTGACCGCAGAAAGACGCACTGCATATTTACAGGATAGTAAAAAGGTTCTTATTGGGGAATAGAAAGACTAAGATTGGACAGGAAAACGGGGTTAGATTATGGAGTGTTTTGAAGATCAACTCCCTGAGAAAACTAGATAAATGTTTGAAATTAGGGGCTCTGATTCATTACTAGGAATAGTTCTTTGTCTTGTAAATGAAGTGTCCTGTAAAGTTTGTCTGATCAAATCTGGAACAGCCATGGTAATCTGGGGATGGATACATGGGAGAGAAAAGTAGGCAATTCTTACCTCTTTAAGCCACCTCCAGTGGACAATAGGAAGCATTTTAAATTTTGAGTGTGGGAATAATAATGCTTACAGGAAAAGGGTATCACACATGGGGGTGGGAAGTAGTGAAGGAAAGGGCACACTGAGTTTGGAAGATAAACAAAGATGTAGTTCCTTTTTTTTGTTTTTGAGAGAGAGAGTGTGTGTGTGTACCCACATGGGGGAGGGGCAGAGGGAGGGAGAGAATCCTAAGCAGGCTTCACACCCGGTGCAGAGCCCTACACGGGGCTCAATCTTATGACCAGAAGATAATGACCTGAGCCAAAATCAAGAGTTGGACGCTCAACCAACTGAGCCACCCAAGCATCCCAACAAAGATGTAGGTCTGAGCTGAGCCTATGACCAAGACACAAGCAGCATCAACTGAGGAGAAAGGATAAGGATACATAATGATTCCCATGTATCTATTCTGAGTCACTAAAAAAGCATAGTATTAGGGGAAAAGAAATGCGAGAAATCAGACAGGTTGCTGAGAAGTTAAGAAAGACTATTTACTAAAATAGAAGAGCCTCATGAGTAAGAATTCCAAAGGTTTATGAAAAAAATCCTTCAATCTCTAGATGATTAATTCTTAAAACAGACAAACAAAAAAATACTATTTTCATAAAAGAAACCAAGAAGCTCAAGATGGGCAGAGAAAATGTTGCTGATTAGCCTAAACAGAATAACTATTTCATAAATGTTAAATAAATGAGAAATAAAAATGTAAGCCATTGGTTCACTCCATCTGCTCTTCTTTACTCCACAACCTTGATTGTAGATTTGTTTTTCTCTCAAAGGAATATACTGTAATCTCATCTTATGTTAAGTATGAAGCTCATACAGTAAAACCTTGGTTTGCGAGCATACATAATTCGTTCTAGAAACATGGCTTGAAATCCAAAGCACTTGTATATCAAAGTGAATTTCCCCCTGAGAAATAATGGAAACTCAGATCATTTGTTCCATGACCCAAAAGAAGTCATATAAAAATGATTACGATAGGGTAATATAATACTAAATAATAAAGAAAATACAAAATATAAAGAAAAATAAACAAACCACCCCGCACTTACCTTTGAAAACCCTCATGGATAGTGTGAGGGAGACAAGAGAGAAGAGGGTTACTATGTAGGACAGTGTTCACTATCACTAATGGAATCACTGTTATTTATTGGCTCTACCGAATCTTTTTCTTTTTGTGCAACTTTAACAAGGAACCTATCCAATGACACCTGCTTTTGCCTCCTTTTGAGGATATTGTGGAAATGTGACATTGAATTGCTCTTACACAGATTCATCACTCGCATTGCTATAGCTTTATTTGGGTAGTGCTTTTCTACAACATTTTTCACTGTTTCCCATATTTTACACATCTATGTAATCTCATTTGAAGTGAGGGATTCCTCTGTCCTTTTCTCCTTCTCCTGTGCAGATGAGATGCAGATGTAGCCTTCTTATCTTGCAATTTTAGCCGCTTGCATACCTTGTTCGTACTTCTTGATGATTTCCTTCTTAACTTCCATGGTAACCATCTCCTTATTCTTATCACCTTTCTTTTCAACCTTTTCCTGCATGGGAGCCATTGTATATACTATCTCACACAGATGTTGACTACAGTACAGTATTAATAAACTCTTGTCTTATACTATATTTAATGTAACTGGCAATAAGGCAGCAGAGGAAAGGGTTTATATCTGCAGGCAGCCTGACCTAGAATGAAGCAAAGCATTCCCAAGCTTCCTCTTGCATGAAAAAATGAAAGACCGTCCGGAGGTGTTTTGAGGCGACAAAAAATGCACTAGGGCCAGTTGTGGGCACCTTCCTATGGTCTCAAAAATCACTGACTTCTGCCAAACACCCGGCCTGAGACCAAGCATCTGAGCATGAGAGATAATCATCCACAATCCGGCAACAAGAGAGAGAGCAAAAGAAACACTGGCTCAGTTGCAATCATGTGATGTCCAGCGTCACATACTACTCATATTGTGAGACATCACTCGTTTATCAAGTTAAAATTTATTAGAAATGTTTGCTTGGCTTGTGGAACATTCGCAGAACAAGTTACTCATAGTCCAAGGTTTCACTGTATTCTCCTAAAGCAATGGCATGTTGCATTTCATCTCAATGTAAGGTAGGCAGGGGGTTGGCTCGGCAAGATCAAGCATGCTTTCAGGGACCTGGGATGGAGCCACCTGTGATGGAGGGCACATACAGGGGCCGGAAGAGAGGTGAGGAAAAGAGTGTCAGCTGCAGGTACTGGCAGGAAGCCCCGCCTAGCCACACGGTAGATGGCAAGAAAGACAATGAGCACCATAGCACGAGTCAATGTGAAGCCTGTAAAGTATAGCATCAGCAGGTTTGGGAAGACGGGGAATTCCATAGGCAGGCAGGCAGCAGATAGAAAGTGCTCGGCTTCCTTCAGGTGGGGAATGCACTACCCTTAGATGAGGCAAGTGAAACTAAAGCATGACTCAAATTAGAGGTATCAGATAGGTTGAGACACAGGCACACAGAGATAAATAAGGATCCAGTTGCAAGAATGGGAATAGAAGGAAAGCATCAAACTTCTGGAATAAGCCAGCTATAAATACTCCACATAAAACAGAAAGATCATGCTGTTTTCAAGGAACCTATCATGTAATGGAAACTACTACCTAATAGGATCAAGCTGTTTAATCTCCCCAAACCTCTGTTCCCTTGTCTATGACATAGGAATCCTTGGCCAGGATTCTAAAGGAAGGTATCTCTGGCGGAAGTGTCCAAAGCCTCGAAGCCCTTTTAAGGATCAACTGTATAAGCTGTCCGAGCATCTCAGCTTCCTACATTGCCCGCCCCCTTATTTGCCACACTCAGCTTCCTGCCTCACCAGAGGAAGTGGGGAGAGACAGCAGGAGCAGCGACAGATAGCAGGGCCATGGACAAGGAGTCTGTGGGTTTCGCCGCCCTCCCCAATCAGCTGCACCGCAAGTCGGTCAAGAAGCGCTTTGACTTCACATTCATGGTAGCAGGGGAGTCAGGCCTGGGAAAATCCACGCTCATCAACAGCCTGTTTCTCACCAATCTCTATGAGGACCGGCAACTGCCAGAGGCCAGTGCTCGCTTGACACAAACGCTGACACAAATGCTGCCATTGAGCGCCGGGGCGTGGAGGTCGAGGAGGGGGGTATAAAAGTGAAGCTGACCCTGGTGGACACACCTGGCTTTGGGGACTCAGTGGATTGCTCAGCATGCCGGCTGCCTGTGGTGGGCTTTATTGAGGAGCAATTTGAGCAGTATCTTGGGGATGAGAGTGGCCTGAACCGGAAGGACATTCAGGACCCCCGTGTCCACTGTTGCCTCTACTTCATCTCACCCTTTGGCCCAGGGCTCGGGCCCCTACATGTGGCCTTTCTCCGGGCGGTGCACGAAAAGGCCAACATCCTCCCCGTCATTGGCAAAGCAGATGCCCTAATGCCTAAGGGAACCCAGGCCCTCAAGCAGAGGATCCGGGTCCAGCTGAAGGAGGAGATCAACATCTACCAGGTTCCTGACTGTGACTCGGATGAAGATGAGGACTTCAAGACGCAGGATGCAGAGATGAAGGAAAGCACCCCTTTCGCAGTCGTCGGTTCCTGCGAGGTCCTGAGGGACGGCGGGACCCGTCCCGGGAGGGGGCGCCGCTACTCCTGGGGTACTGTGGAGGTGGAGAACCCACATCACTGCCATTTCCTGAACCTGCGACGGATGCTGGTGCAGACACACCTGCGGCACGTGAAGGAGGTGACCCAGGATATTCTACAGGGCCAGCCGCCGGCACAGCCCGCCCGGCCTGGGGCGCGTGGCCGAGCCGCCGCAGTCAGCTCTCCCGCCAGAGCGCTCCAGAGATCCCGCTGCCAGTGCTGCCTCTGCCGAGACCGAGGAGCTGATCCGCGAGAAAGACAAGAGCTTCGCCGCGTGCAAGGGATGCGGGAGATGCGGGCCCAGACGCAACAGAGCCAGACTCAGGGCGAGCAGTGGACGCTCTCTGAGGCCCCTCCGGCCCTGCTTTATCTCGGCGCCGCCTTCAGTCCTTCTTCTGTCCAATTCCCGAGCCCCTGGCTTCCGGGTGCTTAATCCCGGAGCCGCAGCCTGAGAAGGCGGCCCTGGCGCGGGGTTCTCTCCCTAACAGATTCCTGCACACTGAGTTTGTAGCTCCGNAGAAAAAGAAAAAAAAGAAATAGATCCATGATTTCAAAAAAAAAAAGTTCCCCTGGGGGTGAAAAAAAAAGACACCTCCCCCACCTCCCCACCCCACTCTAGCCCCTTCAGGGGCTAGTTATTCCTCCCTCACACTAGTTCTAAGGTATATAGTTCTAAGATATATTGAAAAAGAAAATCACAGAACTATATTTATTCTATGACTCTACCTATATTAAAAATGTGCATCCAAGCTTTTGTGAGAACATATGTACACACACATACGCACAGTCACACGCACACGGGATCTGGAAGGAAACACATTCCAGAGTTATTAATGGTAACCATGGAGAAGAAAATGAGAGGTGTGCTTTCAGTTTTATGATAAACAGTTCTGTTTCTTTAAATATTTTGCAATATGCATGCATTAATATACTACTTCTCAAAGAAAACAAATCTTAAAATATCTAACTCAGAGGATTATCACGAGGTTTCAACAAAGTAATATTTGTTTCTGAGGTGTGAAGCACAGGGACAGTCACAGAGCTAGACCTCCACAAATGACAATACTGTTGTTCTTGTCACTGTTGCTGCTGCTGTGGGAGGGGAAAAAGAAGACATCCACAAAATCCTCAAGAACACGGCAAAGGAAAGTAAAGGCAAAAGCACAGCAAGGAGCATAAACAAGCTATCTTTATCATTTAAAAATTTTTTAATGTTATTTATTCGTGAGTGAGAGAGAGAGCAGGAGAAGGGGAGGGGGAGAGAGAGAGGGAGACACAGAATTCAAAGCAGCTCCAGGCTCTGAGCTGTCGGCACAGAGCCTGACACAGGGCTCCAACCTATGAACTGCAAGATCATTCCCTGAGCCGAAGTCAGATGCTTCACCAACTGAGCCACCCAGATGCCCGGAACAAGCTATACTTAAAAATTAGTGCTGAGAAGACTGAAGTGACTGACATGTGTTAAGCAGGGTGAAGTCCACCTGGGAGGGTTATATGGAGATGAAGCTGATTGAAAGGAATTCTGAGGTCCGGAAGACATGTGATTTGCCAGCAAAGCACGGCATGAGAATTATCAAAGTGGGTTGGAAGAGTTAAAGATCTAATGCTAGTAACATATCTAAGTCTACTTCCAGGTTCAGACCATGTCAGAGCCTTTCTCTTCTGAGATGAAAAATTCTAGCAGGCAGTGACAGAGATCATATATAGGCCATCCAGGGGAAAGGTACAAGGAAGAGAAATGTGGATGGATTTATAGAGGTGGCCAACTTTCCCCAGATAGTCCAGGAAGAACCAGGCCAACATTGCAGGAGGTTAGCCAACAGGAGAGGAGATGAGTGTCTCATGTCCCATATAGCACCTTGTACAAAGTACCCAGTCATTGGGTCATTATTTATGTGAGGTCAAAACACTTCAATTCCACCGTGCTTTCATCTCCTTCATGGGGGGTGATAGCAACCTGGGACCATGTTACCCCCCCACCACGTGCTCATCAAAGAGCTTCAGGTGTTTACTAGTGTGGCCTCATTGCCAATTCTTTCTGCTTTCTTAGAGCGGCTCTGCTGGGCAAGCCTTATGTGGTTTTGTGGACTAACATGNCGAGGTCCAGAAGACATGTGATTTGCCAGCAAAGCACGGCATGAGAATGATCAAAGTGGGTTGGAAGAGTTAAAGATCTAATGCTAGTAACATATCTAAGTCTACTTCCAGGTTCAGACCATGTCAGAGCCTTTCTCTTCTGAGATGAAAAATTCTAGCAGGCAGTGACAGAGATCATATATAGGCCATCCAGGGGAAAGGTACAAGGAAGAGAAATGTGGATGGATTTATAGAGGTGGCCAACTTTCCCCAGATAGTCCAGGAAGAACCAGGCCAACATTGCAGGAGGTTAGCCAACAGGAGAGGAGATGAGTGTCTCATGTCCCATATAGCACCTTGTACAAAGTACCCAGTCATTGGGTCATTATTTATGTGAGGTCAAAACACTTCAATTCCACCGTGCTTTCATCTCCTTCATGGGGGGTGATAGCAACCTGGGACCATGCTACCCCCCCACCACGTGCTCATCAAAGAGCTTCAGGTGTTTACTAGTGTGGCCTCATTGCCAATTCTTTCTGCTTTCTTAGAGCGGCTCTGCTGGGCAAGCCTTATGTGGTTTTGTGGACTAACATGTTCATGTCCCCCACAAATTCACATGTTGAAACCCTAACCCCCAATGGGAAGGTAATAGGAGATGTGGACTTTGGGAGNCCTTCATGGGGGGTGATAGCAACCTGGGACCATGTTACCCCCCCACCACGTGCTCATCAAAGAGCTTCAGGTGTTTACTAGTGTGGCCTCATTGCCAATTCTTTCTGCTTTCTTAGAGCGGCTCTGCTGGGCAAGCCTTATGTGGTTTTGTGGACTAACATGTTCATGTCCCCCACAAATTCACATGTTGAAACCCTAACCCCCAATGGGAAGGTAATAGGAGATGTGGACTTTGGGAGGTAATCAAGTTATGTATTAGTCAGGGTTTTCTAAAGAAACAGAACCAGAAACTTAGAGAAAGATGGAAAGAGAGAGGGAGAGAGATTTATTAAAGGAATGGCTCACAAAATTGTGGACGCCAAGTCCACAATCTGCTATCTGGAAGACCAGAGGAGAGGCACCTGGGTGGCTCAGTCTGTAAGCATCCGACTTCGGCTCAGGTCATGATCTCGCGGTCTGTGGGTTCGAGACCTGCGTCGGGCTCTGTGCTGACAGCTCAGAGCCTGAAGCCTGTGTCTCCCTCTCTCTCTGCCCCTCCCCCCTCCCCTGCTCGCACTCTGTCTCTCACTCTCTCATAAATAAATAAAACATTAAAAAAAAAAAAAAGAGTGGAAGACCAGAGGAGCTTGTGACGTAATTCGGTCTGTGGTGTAATTCAAAGGCCTGAGAACCAGGAGCACTGATGTCTGAGGACAGAGAATGGACATCTTGATTCAGGTGGAGAGTGAATTTGTCCTTTCTCTGCCTTTTTGTTCTGTTCAGGCCCTTAAAAGATTTGATGATGTTCACTGGCATTGGTGAGACTACTTCTTTACTCAGTCTATCAGTTCAAATGCTAGTCTCTTCCAGAATTTAATGAGCTAATTTAATTTAATGAGCTAAGGTTGTATCTGATAAGAAATCCTCCTTAACCCCCACAGCTTTGCTAATGAGAACTGTGATCCATTCTTCTTTCCCTTCTTCTATCCTTCCTTCCTTCCTTCTTTCCTTCCTTCCCTCTTTTCTCCCTCTCTTCCTCCTTCTCTCTCCTTTTCTTTCTTTTCTTTTCTCCCTTCCTTTCTTCCTTCTTTTCTTGTCTGTCTGTCTTGTAGTGAAAACCCTGTATTCTTTATAGTTCAAGCTTATTTTGAGAAGGTGCAGCATTTTTATTTGTGTATTGGATTAGTCTTTCAGCTGTATTAAAAAATGGAGGAATAAACTTGTTACTTTATCAAAGTGAAATGAAGCAGATTCAAGTCAAAGGTTAAATCGTAGGTATTTCCCATCATGCCAAGATCCAACTTTCCAATAGTGGGTGCTGGAGGCAAGAACTCCAACAAGGAAGTGCCTCAGGTCGAACCAAGAAGTTTACATAACCTGATTCTACCCATATGGTAAGCTTCCCTAGAAAACAGGGCTAATGAATTACAATATTGTACAGGCCCCCTTCTTGTGTTTTCCTGGACACCTCACATAGTAAATTACTGTCGTGAGTATAGAGTATTCAATTTGAGGTCAGACAAACAAATACTAGATCAATCAGGGTTTTGGACCACTTCTATCTGAAGAATCTAAGAAACCAATCTATATTTGGGACACACTCTATATTTGATCACATTCCTTGTGATCCCTACAGACCAAGAGCCCAAATGTACAATTTAAAGGGTTAAAAACAAACAAAAAGCCCATGGAAAGAACCCATGGTGTAAAGGGAAGCACTTTCAGACTACAGGTTAAGTGCGCTGCCAAGGGCTCAGTCAATGTCCTCAGTGTGAAGGCTCCACCCCTCTTTCCACTAGTAAGCTGTGGGAGCACTACAGGCTGGAGCCTCAGCCCTGTTCTGCCTCTTGCAGGGTTCAGAAAAGTCTCAGTCTTGGTTAGGATACATGTTATCCTACATGTTATAAGTATCCAAGATCTAAATAATAAATAAGGCCACACGATTTTGAATGAAGTTAGAATGTACTCCCTGGTTTGCAGTATGGAGAAATGACTAGGCATCCCTGGGTGCCAGAAATGGCAGTCATCAGCACAGCGCTACGGCATGCAATGACAGCTCACAAAGCACCTCCCTCTCCCTAGTCACAGGCAGATGGGTAATGGTAGCACAAGGGTTTATTAAGCTGTGCCTTAGTACAGCACTGGGGCTTGCTCATGGTGCTCTTGATGTATAAAGCCCAGATGTTCTGTCAATTCTTCTTCAATAATGACACCAACACCAGGAAATTGATAGCTAAGTGGACATCATACACAAGCTCATCATCTGTCACCTTTGCATAATCAATAGCCACTGCCTGCCACAGCACCAAATTCATCTGGAATTTGATCATGGACTTCACTTTATCCATTTTGGCCACCATGTTCTTACTGTGGGTCAGGAAAGAGAGGAAGTTGTCTGCCTTATTCAGGCCTGGGCCCAAGATTCATGGAATCTGCTTGATCAGAGATTCTGAAACCAAAAAGGCATCATGTTTCCTGACTAATTTTTAACTTTTGTTGAGTTTCTTCCATGCCTCAGTGTCCATGTTGGGGAGTATCCAAGGCCTTGGCCTCATCACAGTGATGCTGCTTCCCCAAAATACATACGGAGAACTTGGGGCGGGGAGTGGACTTAGGCCTGACGGTGCCCGAGAAGCATTGGTTTTTCTGAGCGTCAGAGTTCTCCAAGTTGATCTGTAGCTTCGGTCTCTAAAAACTTCCTGATGCTTGGCTGGTTACCCTTGCAGGACTTCCCACACTGCCTCACACAGGGTGTCCTGGGAAGCTTTGCCACTCAGAGTAACATATGCCACAATGACCAGACAAGACACAATGCAGGTTTCATTCTGAGGCCTCTTCTCTTGGCTTGTTCAAAGCCACCATCTAGCTGCATGTTCCCATGGCCTTTCTTTGGTAAGTACACAGAGAGGGGAGAAGAGGGAGCAAGCACAGGTGTCTCTTTTTATAATGGCATTTATCCTGTTGGATCAGGACCTGCCCCTATTACCCCACTTAACCCTATTTAGTTTCCTGAAAGCACCATCTCCAAATACAGCCACAATGGGCATTAGGACTTCAACATATGAATTTCGCAGGGGGAGCGGGGGAGACGGTAGTGGGGGAGACGGCAAGGGACAAAAACATTCAGTTCATAATAGATCCCTAAATAGAACTGGCTTTCCCATGGACTTAATAAGTAATATTTGAGAATGCCTACAGGAAATTTAGAACTATGATTTGATTATTAACATAGTATATAATATTTGCTTTAATAATACAATGTTAAAGTGCTCAACCGAATATCAGGAATGAGAAGGCAGGCCATTCAGGTGGGGCCACCTGACAATTATTTCCCTAAGAAAAGGAACTAGCCTGAAAGGGACTGGATTCTACGTCCTGTAGAGCAGAAGTCAGAAGAGGGACCGAGTGCTGAAAACATGAAGTTTGGGGGGAAAATGGAGAGGTGCCGCCAGTGAGCTGGGAGAAGCCTATGCAAAACATGATGTTGTATTCCATAGCTCTTTTCTCAGAGGGTCACAAGTCTGTTTGGATTTCTCATGAAACACAATGAAGGGGCCAAGCCAGCAATTGTTTCCAACCAGTAAAGAATCACTGTCGCGGGAGGTAAGGAGCAATGTGTGGCTGTGTTTTAGGTTGTTGTGACAACTGAAGAACACCATTTACAGGCTTAATGTCCACAATGCAAGGGATGGTCCCATAGGATGAAGAATGGTGTTATCCAAATATCAGTCAGGTGTGTCCAAATTTACCTAAATCTCCTAGATTATGCCTGAGACGAGGGTCACAGTTATTTGTCTATTCATTCACTTACATATACATTTATTAAATTCCTCCTAAGTACAGAAATGCTGGGATAAACCAACATGAGGAATACATGGAAGCTACTTTCAGGGAACTCTTAATCTAAAGGCACAATTAAGTAAGATGTTTTCTGATATGTTCTGTAGTAGCTGTACGGGGATCCATAAGACTGTGATTAATTCAAACAGGGTGAGAATGAAGAGGAGAGTATCAGAGAAAAGATGCTCAAACTGACATAGAAAGGATGATTCGAATCTGAACCAGTTGCCATTCCACCAGCGAGGGAGAAGGCCATTCCATTGGCAGGATCAAGTGCAAAGGGCTGGATGCATGAACGTACCTGGTGTGCGTAACGCAGCATGGAATACGAACTATAATTTTGGTAGGTGAGACTGGAAAGGCAGGTTGCGCCCAGATTGTGAAAATCCTTGTAAGTCATTCTAAGCAGCTTGGGTTTCAATTTGTAGAAAGTAGAGACCCATGAAAGAATTGGATCTAGAGACATGACATAATTACTTATGAACCTAAAAAGCAGCTCCCAGCAGGGGAGGGAATAAAAGGAAGAAAACGATTCAAGAGCATTGTACTAGTGCGGATGAGGAAAGGTAAGGACGGTGGGAAAGGAAAGTGTAGAATCAAGGAGATTAGAGACAGGTATTTCAGAGCTGGAGTCCGCACACTCCTATCCTGTGGAGAAGTTAATTCAAAACAGTCAGGGTGGTTTTTCCAGGTTTCTGTGACCCCAGTTAAAAGTAAAATGTACTGATATGACTATTTCCAATATTGGCAAATTATGGACTTGTAGAAGACTAAATGGGGAAAGGAAAACAGACGGCAATTTATTGTGACAAAAACTACATGGTCTTGTGTTAATTGCGGATAAGACTGTATTTACTTAAGCGGCTAGAAGTTTATCCTTCTCCAGTTCCCTGAAGGACTGGCTGGGTAAAATCAGCTGCTGTGTTTCTAAAATGCCAGTGGGCTTTAGAGATAAAGGCTCTCTCAAGGTAAGGAGTTTTCAACACACAGTGATACCTCAGAAATTTGTTTCTCTACCAATCTGGTCTTCCCCTGACTTGTTATTATGTTTTTCTATAATCAGGACATAGGCCATCTGTTCCATAATGCTTTAGCCTGAACAATATGGATGAGATGGATGATGAGGGAAAAAGCCAGCTACATGATGTTGCTACTGTTTTAATCTTTACAAAGCTTTAAATATGAGGGTCTCAAAGTCCCCAATAATCTTAACTCACAGAAAGGACTGTCATTATTTCCCAGAGAGGAAGTGACCTTGCATTTCCTCCTTTATTTTTTTATGTTTATTTATGTATTTTGAAATAGAGCATGAGCAGGAGAGGGGCAGAGAGGGAGAGGGAGACAGAGAATCCCAAGCAGGCTCCACAGTGTCAGTGCAGAGCTCCACTTGGGGCTCGAACTCAAACTGTGAGATCATGACATGAATGGAAGTCGGATGCTTAACCAACTGAGCCACCCAGGTGCCCCACTTTACCTCTTTTCAAAGCCCCACTGTTTACTTGAAGATTTCAGAAAGGCCATTGGACAGGTTTCTAGTTTTGGCTCTGTGTTCATTAACTTCCAAGAATGGTGACCAGATTCTCAAAATCTTAGCTTACTGGAGATGATGCCCCTTGCAGCCAAATAATTCAGCATGTCACATAGAAGCAAAGGATTTCCAAACTTGTTAGATTATGGCTTCCGGCAACAGGTGCTACTGGTAATGGGAAGGCTTATCCTTTGTGTTTCTGTTTTGATTCCCTGTTGCTCCTGAAGTTTCAGAAAGGAAGTCAGTGGGAGTCAAACATATTTGGTTTTTATTACACCATTTCCATATAATCTTACTCTATAATTGTTTAAATATAATGCTGGTGTCACTAAAGAAGAAAATAAACAGCAGTCAACTGCAGTTGCATAGCTAAATTTAGAGTCTGAACTGATAATACAGAAGAGGTTAAACTCAATATTTTCCCATCAGGCAAAAGGCAAGGTAATCATATTAATGTCACAATGTGTAATTCTAGCATTTTGCACCTAGGATTTTACTTCCTTCAGTCCAGGAATATTTCTTACCTATCTAAGTATCTCATGTATGCCATTAAATACCTAGTGTCCTTAAATACTTACCTAGTCCAGGGTTACAAAACAGTAAGCCATCTTTGCAATAGCTAACATTTATTGAGAACTTAACTATGTGCTAGACATAGTGTTAAGTGCTTTAAGCATATTAACTCACATAATCTGTAGTTATGTATGTAATTACTCACATAAGAGAGCTACTATCAGGGGTGCTGGGGTGACTCAGTCCGTTAAGCGTCAGGTCATGATCTTGCGGTCCGTGTATTCAAGCCCTGCGGACAACTCAGAGCCTGGAGCCTGCTTCAGATTCTGTTCTCCTTCTCTCTCTCTCTCTCTCTCTCTCTCTGGTCCTCCCACATTCATGCTCTGTCTCTCTCTCCTTCAAAAATAAATTAAAAAAACATTTTTTAAAAATTAAAAAAAGTGCGCTACTATCATTACTATTCCTGTTTTCCAATAAACAGATACAAAAAGAAAATTTTTCCAAGCTAACAAAGCCAGTAGGTAGGAGAACTGGGATTTGAACTCCAGTTCTTCCACAGTCTGTATTTTTAATCATCAAGGAATAATTTTTGTTGTTGTTGTTGTTTAAAACATGTACAAACACTGAAAAAAGTCATGAAGAGTCATATTACCATTTTTCAATGAGGGGATTTCTCATGGTTTTAACTGTATTTAAATTTTTTTTATTTTGAAATAATTTTAAATGTACAGAAATGTTGTAAAAAGATGACATAGACTTCTCATATACTCTTCATCATGCTTCCCGTAATAAGTATCTTACATAATCAGAGTACAATTTTTGAAACCAGGAAATTAATAGTGGTACATACTATTAGCTAAAGTACAAATCTTATTCAAATTTCACCAGTTTTTCCATTCCAGGACCCAAATCAGGATACCATATTGCATTTAATTATCATGTTTTCTTAGTTTCCTCTAATCTGCAACAGTTCCCCAATTTTACCTCCCCAAGCTCCCCCGTCTTAGCTTTGATGACTTTGATACTTTTGAAGACTACTGGTCAATGGTTTGACAAAATGTTTATCAATTTGGGTTTAACTAATGTTTTCTCATAATTAAATTAAGGTTATGCGTTTTGGGCAGGAACATCCCAGAGGTGGTATCTTCTGCATTATATTATAGTATATCTGATGTTGATATACCTTAATTCTGATGATATTAACATTAGTAATTTTAAATTGATGTTTGCTAAGTTTCTCCCTGTTTTCCCTTTGTGTTTAAGAAATATATTGTGTAAGACCTTTTGAGATTATGCACAGGCCCTGTGTCTCCTAAAACTCTTACCTACTAAGTTAGCAACTATCCACAGATTTTTGCCTGTAATTATTACTGTGAGTTTGCCTAATAAAGTTTGTATTTGCTTCATCTCTTCTACACTGATGAATTGGAATTTTTCTGTAAGAAAGAGTTACACCTCTTTTCCCCCATTTATCTATTTGTCTGATTATTTATTTATATCAATATGGGCTCATGGATATTTATTTTATTCTATCGGTTATAATTCAATACTCTCATCGATTTTCTTCCAAGTTTGGCCACCAAGATCTTCCGTAGTGTGGATCCTGTTTCCTTTCACATAATCCATTCTTTTTCAATCACTTCTTTGTTTTCTGGCAGAAAAACTTATTCCAGGATCTTCTTGTATATACCCTAACTCGGTATGGGAATCAACTATTTCTCCAGAGACCTGGTTTCTTTCACTGGAGAATGGTATTTAAAAACCAAGATCTCATGCGACACCTGGGTAGCTCAGTCGGTTAAGCGTCCAGCTTTGGCTCAGGTCATGATCTCACGGTTCATGGGCCCAAGCCCCGTGTTGGGCTCTGTGCTGACAGTTAGCTCAGAGCCTGGAGCCTGTTTCAGATTCTGTATCTCCCTCTCTCTCTGCCTCTCCCCTGCTCACGCTGTCTCTCTCTCTCAGAAATAAATAAAACATGAAAAAAATTATTTATTATAAAAACCAAAATCTGGACACTAAGTATGCTCATTGTTTTTGGGCTCACCTTTCTGCTAGGCCCACTCAGTGGACAGATTAAAAATATGTGCATGTACAATGACACACATACACACACATCTATATTTCTCTGTATCTATCTGTGAAAGTATATTAAAAGTCATGGGTTCATATTGATGCCTCCAATTTCAACCCAACACCACAGGTTCATTTTAGCCTTTTCCTATTCCTTATTTGTAATATTTTTCTCCACCACAGGAAATGTGGTTTTAATTATCTACAATATGTTTTACTTATTTGTGCAATCCTAGTATACCCAAAAAGCAGTTTCAGAATTGCTAACTCATATTACTAGGAGAAAAAAAAATTACTAATGAGAAGACAGCATGTGTATACAGTTCTTTTGGTCTTTCACTTTAGAAATATTATTTTCCAAAATTTCTTAGGTTAGTTCTTTTCTTCCCCAGACTATTAATTATATTCTTCATATTTAACAATAAGCTCATATTATTTTGTGTATTTTTTAAGATGACATTCTTTGGGTATGAACATTGACTAGCAGATAGAAACTGTGTGAACAAAATAAAGTGTGAAGGTGAAAATAAATACAAGTTTCCTAAGTGATGTCACCATCTTTACCACTTTGGTAACACGTGCTTACCACAATTTTTATTGGGTTCGGCCACTATTTCCTGCAGTTTGTGGACCTTTGTCTCAAGATGCTCTGAAGCTCCAGCCACTGCCCCTCCTGCTGTTTCTCAGCTCTCCTGTCACTTGTGTTATCCTTCTTTACTAGCACTTAAAATAGTCATATAAGTTTATGTCTGGGAAAATGTTCAGGACATTTAAGATCATTAAAGAAGAAATCAAGAGAGTACAATCATTGATATATGTAGGTTTAAAGAAGTCAAGTCAGCAACATCTTTTGTGTCCTTCATAAAGGTATATTCTGGGAAGATTTGGGGTCTATCATCAATCATTAGGTTTTACACTGATACATTTACACTCTTGGAAACATACTGATACATATTTGAAGACTCATAATGCAGAAGTGACGTTGTCCTAGCAAGCAAATTAGGAAACTTCCAATAAGTGGATCATTACCTTTGCATGGAGATGAATCACACTCGGGCACTCATTACGGCAGCAGAACAGAACAGTTCTGGACTTGCAACTCAAAACCCTCACTTCCCAGGCAAAGCAATAGCCTCTTAAAATATGAAAATAACAAGTCTTCCTCCAAAGTTACTGGTAATTAATAGTGGCAATTAAATTTCACAAGGCCAGTTTGATTTGTAAATCAGGAAGTCATTAATATAGAAAGGTACTCTCTTGTTTTAATCACCACTCAGTTGCCTCCTAACCAAAAAGTCTGTCCTTCTTGCGGCAAGCTCACAGTTCATGCTGACGCCCGACTGCACTGAGTGCCAGCCCCTGCATATCCAACATCCACCCATGGATGTCCGCCACCTCTCCTCCTGGAACATGAAGTTTGGTCCTCAGAAATCCCCTGGATCTGAAAATGGGGGCCTGCCTGCACTTCGATTCATCCCAAGTTCATATTCGTTTCATTTGCATTTCAATTCCATACAGTCATTCCTGGAAATCAGATTACATTTTGCTTTAGATGTCTGAGGCTTTATTTCTGACATAGAATCCAAATAAATCATACATATGCCCAACAGTATGCCACAGAAGCAAAAATGTAACACGAGTAAACCTTTTATCAAAATGTCCTTGTCAAATAACATTCTAAGTCTTAAAAAATGATCTTAAGTGTATGTTATACCATGTTATGCATAGGCCCCAGTGTACTAAAAGGTGCACATAGAAAATGAAAGCTTCAAGCATACTGTTAAAGAGGAATGAAACTAAAATCAGTATATTGGTTTTAACACTGGTCATATTATAATTAATACACTTCTGGTTGATCTAGAATTTAGAAGATCTGGAAATGGAAGAAAGTGCATGAGGGACATTTGGATCTCTCACTCTATTTTAATATATCTGCTCAAAATGTTTGAGGTTTTTCTCTTCCCTTTCTTCCCTCCTCTCTCCAATGACCCTCTCCCCCCCGCCCTCCTTCCCCGTCCCTCTCCCCCACCCCCTTTCCCTTTTCCTCTGGCACCTTACCCTCTCCATTAATGCGTCCATAGCAAACAGAGGCAAACAGGCTCTTGCACTGACTTCTTTCCTTAAGGAGAAGTGAGGATAAAATTTAGTGATATTCAATGCTAAATATTCAGGAGAAAATCTTTTCTTTTAAAACATTTATTCGACATTTCAAAAATAGGTTTTTTCCCCCCAGCTTTATTGAGCTACAACTGACATATACAATTGTAAGGTTTTAGAGGTGTGTTTTGTGGTGATTTGTTATACATATACATTGTGAAAGTATTCATCCCATCTAGTTTATTAACACATTTATCAACTCACATACTTGGGGTTTTTTGTTTTTGTTTTTGTTTTTTGGTGAGTACACTTACCACATTTAAGTTTTAATCTTTCGACAGATTTCAATTATATGATACAGTGCAAACACCTGTAGTCACCATGTTATATATTATATTCTCAGATCTTATTTATTTATAGCTGAAAGTTTGTATTCTTTCACCAGCCACTTTCTATTTCCCCCATTTCCCCAGCTCCTGACAACTGCTTTGCTACTCTCTGTTTCTATGACTTAGAGTTTTTTTGAGATTCCTCATATAAGTGATACCATGAAGTATTTGTCTTTCTCTGTCTGGCTTATTTCACATAGCATATGCCTTCAAGGTCTATCCATGTTATTGCAAATGGCAGGATTTCCTTCTTTTTCCTGACTGAATAATATTTCATTATATATATTTATATGTGTACATTATACACACACATCACATCACATCACATCACATCTTTTTCATCCATTCATCCCACAGATGCTGTTCAGGGATCTTTATAACTGATTTTGTGTTTTGAATTTTCCACTTCACCATCCAAGAACAAAAGGAAATAAAGTGAAAACTATTTGTCAATTGAACACACTGCTCATTATAATTTTTTAAACTTTACATATTTTTTAATATAAAACAATCTATACTAATCAAATTGTTGTTCAAATATTTCATATTTCTTACGTGATTATAAAAACATAATATTTTAACACAGAATATTTGAAAATTGGTAGATTCTTATTGAAATTTTGACCCATTATTTTCATATTGACTCTTTTTTTTAAGTTTATTTATTTTGAGACAGAAACAGAGAGAGGGAGAGAGGGAGAGAGAGTAGGCAGGGGAGGGGCAGAGAGAAAGGGAGAGAGAGAATCCCAAGCAGACTTCATGCTATCAGCACAGAGCCTGACATGGGGCTCAAATCATGAGATCGTGCCTGAGTGGAAACCAAGAGTCAGACGCTTAACCAACTGAGCCACCCAGGTGCTCTAACACATTATTTTATATTGAGAAAACAAAAACCTATGAAGATTGAAGAACTACTCCAAAGTCATATATTTGGGGACAGTAATAAATAATATTAAAATATTAAACACAAGATTTACAATGAAAATGAAGATATTGCAAATTCCAGAAATAAATAAATTTTATATTAATTATTTTCCTTAGACAATATTTTAATTGAGCTATAATTCACATACCATATACTTTACAAATTTTAAGTGTACAATTCAGAGGGTTTTCATATATTTACAGGGTTATACAACCATCACCACTATTTAATTCCAGAATATTTCCATCACCCCCAACAGGAAACCCCATACCCATTAAGCAG
>NW_027528804.1:1144302-1245847 GCF_008692635.1 Crocuta crocuta
TATTCATTTTTATGGCTGAATAATATTCTATTGCATGATTCTACCACTTTTTAAAATTCATTCATCAGTTAATGGACATCTGGTTATACTTTTTGGTTACTATGAATATTGCTGCTATGAACTTCACATATAAGATTTTGTATGGATATATGCTCAGTTGTCTGGGATATACACCCAGGAATGAAATTGGAAATTTCATGGAAAAACATGGAAATTCTATGATTAACTTTTTGAGGACTCACCAAACTCTTTTTATATATATACCCAGGAATGAAATTGGAAATTTCATAGAAAAACATGGAAATTCTATGATTAACTTTTTGAGGACCCACCAAACTCTTTTTCCAAAAGTGGCTGTAACATTTTACATTCCAATCAATAATGTATGAGAGGATTCCCATTTCCCTCACTGTCCTCACTGCTCTCTAAGTAGAGCAGGTGAGGACATCTGGATTTCATTAGTGTGTAACCCCAGCCCAAACTGAGGAGTGTTTAGAAACAATGATAGTCCTGTCAGATTTAAAATGTGACACCTTAAGTCACTACAAATAAATACTGTAGCAAATTACTTGTTACCTAGCAAGCATTTAATAATAATAGTTTGCTTGTGGGAATCCCAACCCACTGGTTGTCACCGAACTGCCCAGTTAAAAACTGTGTACATGACTCCTATTGCTTGAAAATATTGACAGCAGATTAAACTGACATTTTCTAAACAACCTCAGGAATTCTTTTTCATTTACTGTAGAAGTTTCATTCATTGATTTAAAAAAATGAGGTTAACGATGAGATACTAACACATACCCACAAGAATAGGTAACATTTTCAAAAACTTATAATATCAAACACTGATGAGAATATAGAACAAATGGAACTCTGAAACATTGCTGAGGAAGTATAAATTTGTATAATTTGCAATCCTGCCATTACAAATTAGAGCTAATCATATGCTTATTCCACGATTCAAGAATAATTAGTTCACGTGACCACCAGAAAACACATATAAAAATACTAACACCAGCTTTAGTCATAACAGCCCAAACTGGAAACAATGCATATCTAATAACAAGAAAACAGATAAATGAATTGTGTGTGCTCATAAAACAGAATACTACACACCAGTAAAAAAAAATAGATTACAACCACAGACACGCAGCACATACTCTCCCAGACATTATAGTGATCAAAAGAAACCAGACAGAACACAAGGCATCTGGGTGGCTCAGTCAGATAAGTGTCCAACTTTGGCTCAGGTCATGATCTCACAGTCTGTGAGTTCGAGCCTCGTGTCGGGCTCTGCGCTGACAGCTCAGAGCCTGGAGTCTGTTTTGGATTCTGTGTCTCCCTCTCTTCTCCCCACCCCTGCTCATGCTCTGCCTTTCTCAAAACTAAATAAAGATGAAAAATTAAAAAAAAAAAGAAATCAGACACAACAAAATACACTACATGTTACTATTTACATTAAGTTCAAGAACATGCAAATGTAATTCAAGACGTTAGAACACAGAAATCAGAGTAGTGATTATTTTGGGAGAGATATTGACTAAAAAGTGAGGAAAATTCTGTGGTATGGGAATATTCCGTGTCGTGAGCTGGGTATTACGGAGATGTACACAGAGGAAAAATAGACCAACCCATGCATTTACAATAAGTGCATTCACTTTATGTACTTTACTCACGTATGATAAACTTCAATACAATTTTTTTAAACAAGGTGGGAGAAGTGCCCCCAGGCAAACAGAAATTTTCAAGCTTTTTAAAACATGGAACACAAGGCTACGTCTCATCCACATGTAATGCAGAGACAAAATGAAGAATCTAAAGTGATGAAGACAGAGAACACTTGGTCTAAAAAAAGAAGTGATGAAGACATCACACATCATCCCAACTCCTCTACTGGCCTCTGAGTCCATGAATCCTACGATTTCGACTCCGAGAAATAAAATGATAAAACAAAAAAATCTCTGAGACAGAAGCAACCGAATTCTTATTAAAATCATGGGATGTTACAGAAAAAACAGATCCCTAATTCCTAGTGGTCTTTTCTTTTGCTCTCCAACAAACCCCTAATCCAAAGAATCCATCAGTATTCAAGTTCAGCCACACTAGGCTAAGTCATATGTTAATTCAATTCTACTTGAATGGCTTTTACATAATCCCTAAACAGGGACCTTGTCAAAATCTTTGCTCAGTACAATTCCTGGGACACTGCTGACATTCAGTTGCGTGTATAGAATAATTAATATCATAATAACAATAACACGCACGAAAATACGTACGTCCTGCAGTTTGTGGAAATACCAGGCTGCAGCCAACACAGAATTTTAATTCAGAATCAACAAGGAACAGAGAGATCGAAAGGTAGCCAGAGCAACTGGATTCAATAAATTCACAAAGTCAGCCTAAACTGCAGGAGAAACCGTACTTATTAGGCAAGCTATCCTATGGGGGACAACTCAATTAAGCAAGATAATTTCGTGTTCCTAATGCATTTGCTTGAGTACAATGAAGGTTGAAGTCTTAGTAGCTACATGAAGCCATACCTTCTTCCCAAGGTGAAAGGGGTTGGAAATGTGTGTGTGTGTGTGTGTGTGTGTGTGTCTATACATCTATATATGCATGTCTGTGTGTGCTCGAAAATGTTCAGCGGTATTGATGGGTAGCATGAGACAGGAACAAAGGGTAATAAAACACTTTCGTGACTGAAAAAGTTTGTCTCATTAAAGAAATGAGTTACACCTTTAGCTCCTTATTCCCACTACACGGGGGAACTGCTGGTATAATGAGGATTAATAAACATTCCCTAAAGGTGCAAAGTTGTTGATTTTTTTCCTCCGGAGAGCAGCCAGCCTTCCTTATTCTCCAACCCTCAAGTCGTGAGCACACAGCTGACTTTGCAGCAAAAAGAAAACTGCTCTAGGCTGCATATCACTGGAACACCTGTCAAAAAGCCTCAAGGCAGGGAGGATTTTCCCCAAATCCAAGTTTCCTCTGAAAGGCTCCTTTTACAATCCCTACCTGGTGACGCTCCAGCCCTGTCCCTGCACAGCAACAGCAGCATCGCCCTGAGTGCGTAGAGATGCCAACCCCCTGCTCCACCCCCGATTTACTGAATCAGAAACTCTGAGGCGGGGGCCAGGGAATCTGTGTTTTAAGAAGGCTTCTAGACGAGCTTGAGGCACGCTCCCTTTGAACTTGTTCACCTCAGTTCCACATCCTCCCTTCCATCCCCTCCAAAACAATAACTGGCCTGGTCTCTTCTTTAGTGGCTGCAAGTCTCTTCTTGCTCTATTTATTGTTTAAAATTATTCTTCATGGTGGATTCATCTTTCCCACTTACCACTTTACACAACATTATGAAAACAGAATATACTCCCTGCCAGGTCATTAGAATGCAGGAAAAGTTTTTCCCTGTCTCCAAATCTCACCAATATCTATTATACTATATTAGAGTACCACAACGCACACAGATCTTCTGCAACCCAGCAGCCCTCAGTATCATGTTTCAGAACATCCGACCGCAGCAATACCTCACCCCCCAAAGCACAACTCTCCTTCATAATATGTGAGTTTGCATTTAAGATTCTGTAGAAGAGAGGCGCCTGGGTGGCTCAGTCGGTTGAGTGTTCAACTTCGGCTCAGGTCATGATCTCACGGTTTGTGAGTTCCAGGCCCACACCTGGCTTGCTGCCGTGAGCACAGAGCCCACTTTGGATCTTCTGTCCCCACACCTTTCTGCCCCTTCCCTGCTTATGTGCTTCCTAAAAAAATAAATAAGTCTTAAAAAAAAAGACTCTGTGGCTATATTATTGCTTTATTTCTAGATGGTAAAAATGTGGAGGAAGTAACCAATGTGTGACATTTCTGGGTCAAGACTTTTATGAAGCATGTGTGTTTCTTTTTGCCATTCATCTACTAGATGCAAACAGTGTAAGGCTGTGAGCCTGGAGCGGTGGCTCTCCAATTTTGCCATGCAGTAGAATCATCCAGAAGGCTTTTAAAAATACTAATCACTAAGCGCCTGGGTGGCTCAGTGGCTCAGTCGGTTAAGCGGTTAAGCGTCTGACTTCAGCTCTTGTCATGATCTCGCGGTTGGTGAGTTCGAGCCCCTTATCGGGCTTTGTGCTGACAGCCAGCTCAGAGCCTGGAGCCTGTTTCAGATTCTGTATCTCCCTCTCTCTCTGACCCTTCCCTGCTCTCGCTGTCTCTCTCTCTCAGAAATAAATAAAAAACATAAAAATAAAAAATAAAAATGCTAATCGCTAAACCTCATCCCTAGATTTCTAATTCAGTAGGATAGGATGGGGTCTGAGAATTTGCATTCCTAATCAGGTCCTAGATGAGGCTGGCCCCACTGATCCTGAGATCACACTTGGAGAACCATTGGTCTGAACTAGTGCTCTGAAGAATGGTGGAGCCAAAAGAAGTCAGCTGCTTCCCTGAGCAGCTTTGTAGAAAACTGTTAGCTGATCAAGAACATCAACCTCATTCCATATACGAGCAAGAAATAATACTTCTATTGGTTTTGAGTCCACGTGTACTTGTTCTCTACTTTTTTACCACAGTTTATCCCATCCTTAAATGATAAAATGGCCTAGAAAAGTAAATGTTGACATTTTTGAGATATTATATAAAAATATATTTATTGGGGTGCCTGGATGGCTCAGTCAGGCACGTGTTGGACTCTCGATTTCAGCCCAGGTCATGATCTCACGGTTTGCAGGATGCAGTGTCACACCCGCCTCTGCGCTGCCAGCGTGGAGCCTGCTTAAGATTCTCTCTCTCCCTCTCACTCCGCCCCTACCCCACTTGTGTACTCTCTCTCAAAATAACTTTTGAAAAATTAAAAATATATACATACTTTCACATTCATTAATATAGAACAATAGACGCTAAACAAACGAAACACAAAACACAGCCAAAATTGAAATTTTCTAAATCTTACATTAGAAATCACTGATTTCTATTTTTTCTTTTTTGTTATAGATTGTTTTCAGTGTTTATCTCTTTCAGGGTTTCAAGAAGATTCTTATGAACTAGTCTTCCTTTGTGCAGTAAAACATTTTGCTCTGGGTAGTTTTCCTTCATTCAATGTCTTTTGGTGAGATCACCAGGAGGAAGTTGTGTCTAAGTTATCTTTACTTTCCTCGTGCCTAACACAGTGCCTTGCACATGATCAAGATTCAAAAACTATGTTTGTGAGATGAACAAAATAATAATAATGAAGTATGGAAAATGGGCAAATGACTATTTTTAAACCTTGGTTTTGTTAACTACCAGATCTTAGGTTCCTCTTAATTCCACAGACGCATTTGACAGTCATTGTTGAGATGTTAGGTAAACAATAGTGGACAGAGTCGAAGCCCTTACTTTCAGAGTTTACATCTCTATGAAAAAAGACAAAAAGAAACAAATAATTTTAAACATGCATCACAATCAAATAGAAACAAAAACAAAATGAGACAAGTAACAATGAGTGAATTCGGAACATTCAAATTGGCTGCTCTTCTCTAAGATGTCTGACATAGGCAAAAGTAGTGGCAACTTTTATTTGGCATAAAAATGGACACATATCCATTGTACTGGTAACACTTATTAATAGGTCCCTGTATCAATAGCTTTCACATCACCCATGGTTAGTTTGACAAAACGCATAAGATGCAGTAGACACAGTGATGTGGCTTTGTCAGCCTTCACTACAAGTGCTCACCTCCTTGAACTCCCAGAGATGAAGTAAGAGGGTTGTTGAGTCCAGATTGCCCCTACACTGCAATCTGTTATACTTCCCTTTTCCTCCTTACCAGTTTCTTTTATAAATACCCAAACTGAAATGATCCTTGATGTAGAATGTCATATGGGCTATAAGCCCCGCCTTTGGGTCAAATAGACCTATTTCAAGTCAATCAATTAATTACATTGGGTAAGTGTAAACGCTCTAACATTTCTTCACTCATTGAATGGAATCATGGAGGTGACTATTTCATAGGATTTGGGGGAACAGTATATGAGATATAATATATATATTATACTCATATATGAGATATATATATATCTCATATATATATATGAGATACATATATGTTATATGAGATATAACATATGTATTATAGTTGCATTATAAATAATCATTCAAGTTGTGAAATTCCAACAAGGATAAAGAGTATGTTCAGGAGGGGCTAGAAAATAAGGTAGTCACACTGACAGAGTATCAGAATTTGAAAACATAGTGGTAAAGCCATTCCAGATTTTGGAGTTTTATGATGCGGCTATTGTGATGAGTTGCTAAAAATAAGTTTGATGGAATGCAGGAAGGTAGAAGTCAAGAAACTCTGAGTCAGGGCATTAGGTATTGAATACAACAAGGACGATGATAGAGGGCAAGATCAAGTGCTAAAGTTATTAAAAATGTGGAAATGTGAAGTCAGTAGATGACTGTTCAAGAAGGGTACTTCAGTTAAATTCCTTTATTATATGCTCTTATAACACCTGGTATTTTTCCTTGTGTCACTCATCTAAGCTACAATCCGTTCATTCATTTATTTATTAATGTCCATCTGTAGGATAATAAGCTTCTTCAAAGTTAAGTGTATAGCTTGTTCCCAAATGATTACATTTGCTTGTAAAACACAAAGCCCAGCAGGAAGATTTATTATCATTGNAAATAAGAGATAGTACTAAAAATAAATGGCATCAAGATCAACAGAAGAGAGCTTTCAGAATAAGGTCAACAGTATGAATATCTGCAAAACAAAATTATACCTAAGAATCCAGGATTTCTTAGTGATGGTTTACTTATCTCCTACCTCCCTATTTAATCTTCTCTTCTTTCCCAGATTAATAAAGCACATCTTTAGAAACTTATTTGATAATTAATAATTAGAATAAGTGTCCTGAATGCCCCATCAAGCATACTACTAGAACCTCTCAGCATCATTTATCACCTTGGCAATACACATAACAATTTAAAATGTGCGTGACTTTGAGCCAACAATTCCGTTTCTAGAAATTTATCCTACAGATATACTCATTCAAGTATATGTGCTATACATATAAAGATTTTCTTTGCAACATTATTTAAGCTATTAAAAAGAAATGACCCTAAATGTCCCAAAATAAGAGATTTGTCAAATAAATAGTTGATACATTCATACAGTTGAATTTTATATACAGCAAAAATATCATGACCTTATTATCTCCTTGATATACTGTTAAATAAAAGATATGTATAAAATATGCAATAATCTGCATAGACTGATCCCATTTTTAAAGTATATAAATGCGTGTTGAGGGGTGCAAAGATTTCTACATGGCACTCTCTCCCCTCTCTCTCCCTGTTCTTGTCATGTCTTATTAAGGGGGAGTGGTCCTTGGTGAGACATAATGAAAGGATTTTTGTAGCATAACACACAAACATTTGCCAGGAGAAATCGTCACTTCGAGCCGAAAAGTATTGGTTTGGCTTGTGGATACTTCACTCTGGAGACTATCAGGCACTCCAGGTTTCCTTAGCTCTTTAGAGCTCAGCACCAGAGGGGCAGACCTCCTTCTCCAGGTGTTATCTAGGTACTTGAGCATAAATGTTTTCAATGAGTGTAACAGGGAAGACCAGGAGCTTGTGTAGAAGGGGAAGGAGTAAACCAGAGTGAGAAGGATGGGAGCCCTGGGATTACATCCCAGCCGGCATCTGTATGAACTCACAGTACTTACACAGAACTTATTGTGTGCATGAACACAAAGTAAAGAAATGCTCTGCTTCACCCTTGGTGTTGTAGACTCTGGGTCTGGAGTTCTCTCTTGTCTAGCAAGAAAGCAGGATGCAGGATTAAAAATGAGAGGCTAATGTCTAGGAGGAGACAAGAGCCCCGAGTACGGGTCCTTGCTCCATTATTATTGGGATCAGAAGGCTTACAAGCGTGATGGGCGCGCACAGAGAGACAATGAAACCATGAACATTAATTCATGGCAGTGGGGAAAAGGGGGTTTTGGAGATATGCAGTGTTAGGGGTTTGGGTCAATACAAAACAAGATTCTGGTGCTGGGCAGAAGGTTGTTTACAGCACACATGAAGCCCCACCTCTGCTTACTTAAACTGGCCTAAAGAACAAGAAATGCAGAGTATGCTACCTCAGGGTCAACAAAGCACCTTTCTTTTGCTAATTACTCTGCTCTGGGCAAATTTGCCCCCACTGCTTGTCTATAGCCCTATTTACACGTTTACCTAACGTGGTCCTTCTTTCCTGTGAAAGCTGCTTTCTGCTAGTGTACTAAATTGGGGAGCATTTCAGCCCTGAACACCTAATCTTGTTTACCTGTCTTGGACGTTTTCCTCCTGAGAGTCCCTATTCCTATACCTTTGTCCTCTACTGGGGGCTTTTGCCCCATTTACCTAATCTTATTTACCCAAACTTGGGTGTGTACATCCTATGGCTTTCTAATTCTTTATGCCTTGTTAACCCATCGGTGCAACCTCAGGGAATTCCTAAGCTTATTCCCCACACCTTGGAACTCCAGAGGTAACTATATCAATACTAGTGCACATTTCAGATGCTCCTGGCATAACAAAGTAGTAAAATATGCATGTTTACATATATAATTGCATATGTAAAAAAATCTTAAGAGATAAGCCAACCTGTTATCAGTGACTGTTCTTACAGAGTAAATGGTTTCCTTTTGGTGGGGGAGAGGGAAGGGCCAGTGAGGTGCACACCATAAAGGAACACAAAGGGAG
The DNA here is from genome assembly GCF_008692635.1 of Crocuta crocuta. Classification (NCBI taxonomy): domain Eukaryota; kingdom Metazoa; phylum Chordata; class Mammalia; order Carnivora; family Hyaenidae; genus Crocuta; species Crocuta crocuta. Next base: position 1,153,031 of record NW_027528804.1, read on the forward strand.
GGAACTTCATAAACCTTGGCATTGTCTACATGGTTTACAGCAATTATGCCCCATAATTTAAAAATGAAGAGGGATTTTTTTTTTAAAAGAGCTCAACCAAACTGCAGCTTGCTTGTACATTAACGAGGTCCAAGGAGGAGAAAGATGTCCCAATCTGTTTGACTTTCCTAAGGATGGCCCCATCTGTCATTAGAGTTGCCCCCAAATTTGGAATAAAATAGTTATGAAATCTTACTAGAAAAGGAATTGTTCCACCTTTTTGGAAATGACCATTTAGCTGTGCAAACAAATGAAATAAGCATATCAAGTTTTCATGATCGTTTTCACAAAGAAAAAAAGGAGATCTCACACAGCACACCTCCCACATCCAGAACTCTATCAATTAGCTTGATTCATCCACATGGTACATGAATTTGTACTATTATGATCTAATTTAAATAATTTGAGTTCTTTCAAAATAAATTCTGTGATTCTCTATGGTGTTCAAAGACTCTCAGCCTATAGTCCTACAGAACAAATTACTACTTTTGCATAAGTGGGCTCCCAAGGTTGTGGACATTAAAGTCATAAAAGATCACCACTTAGTAATAGCTACAAAACTCTATATTCCTGTTTCTCTGCTAGATTGCAAGTGCTCAGAAGGCCAGATGGAGTCTTTATTATTATTATTACTATTTAATTTTCTATAGCATCAAGTAAAGTGTGTTACCAAGAACAGGCACTCACTTCAATCAATGAAGACTAAATCCATCACACAGAAGTGATAGATAACTACTCTTCCTTGGCCTTCCTGGCCATATTTTTTTTCATTTGTTCATTCATAAAGTGTAATATTTCAATTCTTCTATTCATCTAGCACCTGTTTTTTGGGAGGCTTAATTTATTAGGACACCTACTATAATGTAGAAAAAGGAGAAGAGGTAAAAAAAAAAAAACTCAACATAGATTTGTTTCCTACAAAGAACTGTATAGGAAGGTTGGCTGGAGATTCTGTGTTTAATTGATGGCCATGTGATTTCTTCCCCTAGACCAGGGGGACAAGACTTGGTTAACCAAGACTTGCCTCTTGTCAGGAACTTTCTAGGCCTCTTAAGGCTTCTTTCATAGTTTCACCTGGAATTGCCCCTTGCCATTGATCCACCAAGTAAGTAAGTGCCTAACAACAAAATCACGAAAAATGGGTATAATTTGGTGTTATCAATATTGAAATAGATTGTATCAAATTTTAATTTTTTAAAAATAATTTTTAAAGTTTGGAATTTATATATTTTTGTTTATTTCAGTGTGTACTTGTGTTCCATTTTTTTCTATTAAAACAGCTTCCCCATACTTCAGCCAGAGAGCATGACTCTAAAATGAAGAACTCGTGACTGGGTGTGGGAGGGAAAACGCTAAAATTAGAGAGCTCAACAAGCTCTAATATTAGGGATTTATTTCAAAAATGCCACTTTTAATGAGAACTAATGAAGAAATTCTCTGAAAATGAATTGATTTATTTACTATGATGGAGTTCTGTCCTATCCTAACAGGGCCAGCCTTTCTGGATTATTTTTGAAGTTACACAGTCAGGTCCAGAAGAAAAAGGAAGTATCCATCCATAATCATGTAGAGAAGAAAACTTAATATTTGGCCCGAAGGCAGAAGAGACTGACCAGGACTGAGACAAGACAAAAATAGAGAAATCCAGAGAGATCCTCTTGATCAATCTGTAAGGCTTCTAAGATGCTCCCCAGTTTCCAGCTAAATAGTTAACACACACACAGAATTAGATGTCACACACTGCATTTAGATAGGGTACTGTGTCACCATGGTAACTGGCTTTGCTTAAACATAGCTCTGCATGTACATAGTCCAAATTAGCTACAGAACACACACACACACACACACACACACACACACACAATATTCCTAGAGCTTATATAACATTCACCTATCTATTATATTTTTCTGAAATGGGGTAGTTGAGTTCATGGTTGGAAATGGCCTTGCTTTCAACCTTTCCTTTCTAGATAGCGTGCCTCTGATCACTCAGTTGTTGTGATCCCAGAAGCAATGTTCCAGATGAAACTTCAGGTGATAATCAACATGTGAAAGAATAATTTGTGCTTGCTTTTGTTAGTAAGTTCTTAATGCGTGGAATATGGATTGTAAAGCCTACCACTTTAGCTTCTTACCTTGCAAATGCTATTTTCTTTGGCTCATACTTATGGAGGATTTTAGATCATTTTTCTTGAAAGATTATCCCCAAATAGCATTCCCACCCCCACTGACTCCTCCTTATGATAAAATTGCTAAGAAAACAACTTAAGGCAAATTCAAAGAACTTTTAAAAAGAAAGGAAGTCACCACAACGTGGTATCCAAACCAATACATTACCCCAACATTCTTCTAATAATTTTTCCTAGATTTATCTAAAAGAAAGGAAAAATAATTTATTGGTGGAACTCCATTACATGGCACTGTTAAAAGCATGTCAAGTCTCTATTTCTGTTCTTTCTCCCCCCTCTTATATTCTGAGAAGAGAATTAAATATGATACACTTTGGGGGAAATTACATCATTTGGCTGTTTTACAATTTTCAAGACCACTCCGATTTTTGTACCAAAATGGCATAATGTCTGTAGTGTGAGTGCTTATTTGTCTGAAAAGAGGGAAAACTAATCATATTTCCCCTACTGAATACCAGTGAAATTATCTTTCTGCTTTGGGCTTCAGGATGTATTCAGTGTGTCAAGTGTCCCTTTCATTCAAAGGAAAATAGCTACCATTTAATTGGGCTCCAAGTATGCATCAGGCACTTGGTAGGAAATCTTGCATGCCATACCATTGAATGCTCACCAAAACTTGCAAGGTGGGTGTCATTATCTCTACCGCAGAAAAAGATTATGAATGCTCAGAGGGGGTCAGTTATTTTCCCTATTTCACACAGCTTATAATTTGGCAAAGCTGAATGCAGACACCAGAACACATTTGCTCAGGGGATGCTCAGCCCATTTCTAACCGTGCCACTACTAAGAAGCAGCAGATGAGGGCTCTTCTGCATTGGATTAAGTTGGATCTGATGGATGTTTTCATTAGAACTCTTTCCTCTGTTGGACCATCATTGCTGCGATCCTCCGGAGGACCACTGGGAGGCAGTAGTAATCTGAACCCAACATTCCGCCTCCAAGTCATCACCCTTGGCTTTGAGCTAGGGTCTCTATCTCTACAAGGAAACGAATATGTAACACTTTCTACCTTCCCTAGACCTTCTAGACTCAAATGCGCTGAAATATTCCTTGAAAACCGTTTAAGGACGTGAAATGTCCTGACATTCGTATGCAATGAGAAGAAGCAAGAGTGCTATTCAGCAGAAGTTTCTGAGAGCAAATCAGTAATAGCAGTGCCTAAGGAAATGGGGGTGATGGGAAAGGGCCCATACCCTGAACTCACACGGTCCAGGGGGTTGGGAGTGGGGAAGAAGCTACCATCAGCCTTCCAGAATGGTAGGAGCCATCCCAAGATTGGGCCGAGAGGGATCGAAGGCTGTGGGGGAGGACAAGAAGACCCATCCGTGCCAGTGATGTGACACACGTGTGGTAGGGAGGAAATCCACAAGTCCTTGAAAGCCAGAGCTGTAGACGACCCTCAAGAAAATCGTGTCCGGTAGTTGTCACACTGTGTCTTGGAGAGTTCGTAGGCAGGTGTCCCAAAGGTACCTAAGTGGGTGGAATAAGGAAATCTCCCAGTGAGGATCCTGATCGGGCTTCCCAACCCTGCGTTTTACCCACAGTGTTTCCATTTTTATCAGTTTTGGAGTTTCTGCGTAAGGTTTTATTTTATAAAAGAAACCTATAGCTAAATACTTTGCAAACCGCTTTATAAATGAGGAAACCAAGTGGTGATCTCTTATATAATCTTTCTTTCTTCAGCAATGAGCAGATTGTTGGAATATATTCCTATCAATAGTGCAGATAGTTATGTCTGTGATGTTCTGCAGTACCACAGCCCCGCTCTGGAAACCCGAGAAAAGGTGTGGACATCAGGGGAAATAACAATCAATGTAATAGCCTGAGGTCTATGCCTCAGCTCTCCAAAGATGTCTTGCCATTAAGCGCCTTGAGACAAATCAATGGCAGACAACCTGCCTTTATTTTCTCTTTAAAATAAAAGCTGCAATATCAGCCTCTTTCATTAGGAACGGATTCAAAAGGTGCAGTTGGCCGTGTGCTTGATCAAGAAAGGGGCACGGGCAAAGGGCTAAAGGAAACACAATTTTATGTTAAGATGAGCAATTCTTATACTATTAACTCCAAGTAGGAAGCCTTAATTGAGCCAGAGGATTGAAAAAATACTTGACTGAGGCATGAACCGACCTCACAGTTCTTTATATAGGCAGGAATTAAAACCAGAATAACCTCTCTTTTGCAAATTAATGTGCAAAGTTTTCCTAAGAAAGATTTCCATAATTGAGGGCAACAGACTATTTTAGAGGAAAAAGCACCAGCTTTGGACCCAGACGTTAGTGGGCTTGAACGTAGCTCTGCCGGGTCCTGGTTGTATGCCCTTGACCACAACTTGGCCCTTTGTGGGCTTTACATTCCTATTTGGAAGTGTCTGTCAGACTATTCTGAGCATTAGAGAGAATATGGCACGTTTCTGACATTATTATTATTGTGTGTTCTTGTTGTTTCTGTTATTATTGGACTTGAAAATAAGGATTCAGAGCTATATAATATTCAGCAACTTAAATTCATAGGTCACTATTAGACAAATAGTGAACCATCTCTCTATACAGTAAAGTTAACATATATGAAGCTCTTTGGAAAACTTTCTTCAAATGCTGGTCGTATCACACCTGCCATTTTAATAATAATTCAAGTAAGATTCAAACACTTAATTATAAAGGAAAAACACTAATTCATACAATCAGTATGAAGAATAAAGCATCAGAAAATTATAATAATAATAATAATAATCTTACCTGGTAAAAAGTGTGATAGAAATAGTGGAAATGTTAACCCCTTGCCAAAAAAAGTGAAGTGACTTGATGATTTTTCCCACAGTAAGGATTTTTTAAGTGTTTATTTATTTTTGAGAGAGAGAGATAGAGGAGAGAGAGAGAGAAAGAGAGAGAGGGAGGGAGGGAGCATGGGTGCACCCACGTATAAGTGAGTGAGGGGGAGGGGGCAGAGAGAGAAGGGGGTGGGGGTAGGGAACAGAGGATCCAAAGCAGGCTTGGCACTGACAGCAGTGAACCCTATGTGGGGCTCAAACTCGTGAACCGTGAGATCATGACCTGAGCCAAAGTCAGACGCTTAACTGACTGAGCCCCCCAGGTGTCCCACAGTAAGGATTTTATTCTGGTTCTAGAGCCAGTTTCATCTAGCAGGGAAATTCTGTTTGGTGGCAGATGCCTTGAGTACTGTGAGGAGAAAAATGCTGAAGCTTCTCAGAGGGAGAAAAGCATCATGAGTGTAGAAATGGAGATCTGCTCAGCGTCATGGCACAAATGTCAGGTATAGACTGTCTCTGCTAAGAAGAGGGAACCCACGTACCGAGCCCGAATTTTGGCCCTAACATTTTAGCTATCAGATTATCTTTTTTCACTGCAAAGAGTTTACTTGGTACAGAACTGGCTGTTTGTTGAGCCCCAACAGCTACTGCAATAGATTGGGGAAGGTGTCAATTTAGAGGAAGAAAAAGCAGGACAGAAAGTTCACAGAGAAGTTGGGGAAGGAACGATCTAGGATAGTGAAGTTGGACGGGAGTCACCTGCTATCCTCAGCCCTCCTTCAACCACGCAGCTTTCATGAAATAGGTTGGAGTCTTCTTAGGGCCATTTTGAAGTCCTGGAATAGCCTTAGTTATTGTGATGAATAGTGTTGGGACAAAACTCATTTGAAACTAAGCTATCCAGAAGAATATGAGCCAATTTTCTCAAGAAATCCCAGAGGTCTAGGGTTCAGGGTAGCCAAGAGCCTAGCCAACTAGCACTAAGGTTTAGATGCTCCAGAATGATTGCTGGGTCAAAGAAGCCAATTACAACATGTGCTCTTACAGAAAAATGAGAAAGAAAGAAGACTTGAAAGAACTTCTTTTTAAAAAAAAATCTTTTTTGTTTTATTTATTTTTGAGACAGAGAGAGACAGAGCACAAGTCAGGGAAGGGCAGAGAGAGAGGGAGACACAGAATCTGAAGCAGGCTCCAGGCTCTGAGCTGTCAGCACAGAACCTGATGCGGGGCTCAAACTCATGAACCGTGAGATCATGACCTGAGCCGAAGTTGGACGCTTCATCGACTGAGCCACCCAGGCGCCCCTTGGAAGACCTTAAAGTGTCTGTGGTCATAGGAGTGTGCAGATAGAGATTTTGCGCACTTTGAGGTTTTTCTAGAGCAGCAGGCAAAAACATACAGAAAAAAATACCTAATTTGTTTTCCCCTGTAGAGTTTGTTGGAGGACAGTTCCTTTGACCCTTGATGTTAGAGAAGTCTATCAGGCTGATCATCTGTCTCTCGTGAGGCGAAATTACAGTTCTGAAAACCTAAGCCATGTGGGTCTGCGGGTGTGGACTGGCAGTGTGCACCATATAGACTGAGCGCTACAGCTGGTCACCCAGCTCAAAATGTGTGAGCCAGGCCCTTGGGTTCTCCTGGGATAGGTTGCTAATGGATTCCTCAGTGCTTCTTTTATAAAGCCTGGTTTCCTAGTTATGGCTTTGGGGGCTATAATTACTTGCTAAAGATGACATTTTTCTTTTGCAAGTAAGAGGCCTAGAGTGAGTATATGAAACCACTCTATTTGAATAAGTGCATCAATTTAGTATCTTGAAGTAAACAAGGTTAATGAATTGATGCATTCTGTGTAGTCCCTGAATGTAATTAAATTCAAACATTACCCAGGAGGGAGTCATGTTGCTGACCGCCTTTCAGGAGGACAGCACCAGGGAAAATAGCAGCCTGCACACTAATTATTAAATCTTACCTCTTCAGCAGGGAGAAACAATGGATTAACCATTTTAAAGCACATTGGAACTCAGGGATGCTAGGCCTTTCTGTTATACATGTTCGCCAAACACTCCGATTGTGCCATGCTAGTCACAGAGTTAAAGTTTGTTCTCCATCCTATATACCTAGGTTTCCTCAGGCAACATCACTGCCTGGGGATTTTTTTTTTTTTTTTAATTTATGAATAGGATGTTTTCTTCTCTTGAGCTCCTGAGTTGATTGTGGAATCTCCATTCCTTTCCCAGTCTCTCAATCTTAGGAGCCCCCAGTTGAGTGTCTAATCAGTAGCATGTTTAACTATCAGACAGATGCCCCCGTTTTTCTCCTCGTTCACTCTACTTTTAGATCCCTATCCACATATCTGCCACCATGGCCATTAAAATCTTAAAAGTCCCATAAAGACAATTCACCATTGTTTCTCCAGGCTTGAGCACTTCTGTGGCTATTGCCAACAAAGTCAGGCTGTACCAACCACACTGAGCGTGAAAACTCTCTGTCCTCATCCTCAAAGACTAGGGTGGTCAGATTTAACAAATAAAAATATAGGGAAGCAATAAATAAATGTTTCATGGAAATAGGTCCTAAATATTGTATACCTATCTACTAAAAAAATGTGTTTATCTGAAATTCAAATTTAATTCAGTGTTCTGTATTTTACCTGGTAACCCTACCTAAGACATATAGAAAATGTGTGTTTCATTCCCACAGGAGTATCATAAAGACATGGTTTTTTTTTTTAAATGTTTATTTATTTATTTTGAGAGAGAGAGAGAGGGAACAGAGGAGGGGCAGAGAGAGAGGGAGAGAGAGAATCCCAAGCAAGCTTCATGCTGTCAGGGCAGAGCTCAACGCGGGGCTTGATCCCATGAACCATGAGCTCATGACCTGAGCCAAAGTCTAGAATAAGAAGCTTAGCCAACTGAGGCATCCAGATGCCCCATTTTTATTAGCCCCATTTTATTAAAGAGGAAACAGGCTTACGGTATCACTCTACTAGTCCTCCCCAGGTATCTGATTTCAGCCTCACTCTCCTAAATACTCCCTGTGTCGCTCAGTCTTTCTTCTGTACGGCTGCATGCATCACACCGCTGCTACATAGAGACCACCCACATAGCCAAAAGGGGGAATATTAAATATGCAGCATATAGATGAGTGGAATTTTGAGTTAAGAGTGACAAGACCTTGGTATAATCCAAGAGTAACCTACATTTGCTATAGATCGCACACCTAAGTGAGGTAGGTTCTAGTTGCCAGGGAAAACAGCTGACCTGAGTATCAAAAATGTGATAAGGTCTTCATATTTTTTTTAAAAATATGTGTCCATTTTGGAACCTTTCTCTCTTACCCTTTTGATCAATGTTGCACTGATCCTAAAGCCCAAATCCCATGTCCTTCATATATTGTCTTCCCTGACTGGGAAATTGCTAAATCGATAAAGCACTTCACCTGTTATTTCCACCTACTTCCTGGCTGCCTGTTGTCTTTGCTCACTTGTAATGCTATCCAAACTGAATTTTGCACCCTTTCTTTTCCAATAACTAATAGACAAATGAGTCGAGGGTCTGTCCTGACCAGCCATGGGCCGTGGCCTCTTTGAATGAACCAATAGAAACTATGCTCCACACTCAAGAGATTATTAAAATAATCCCACTACTTTAAAGTCATTCACTTGGACAGAGAAGTTTGTATGTTCCTCAAAGAACAAGGACTCACTTCCTGTCACCTGGTTGTATTATGAGGCATATACATGTATATTGGATACAGGAGCAGAATCTCCTCTAAGAACAATCTAAGAAGGCTGGAGCCTTCTTGTATTTGTATCTTTACTATATTTGACATATTTTATTATACTGAATCTCTTTTATTCAATATGTTTTTGAAAACCAAAGATGAGCTGACATGTTTACTTAGCAATCACAGCTAAAAGAAGCTTTCAATGTTTTGAGTGCTACAAAATATAATTTGAACACTCAGGCTAGGACCTTTGAATTTTCAGTTACACTTAGATGGGGGCTTCGGGCTCAGGAAAGACTCTTCCTCTTCCAAGGATTCTCCATTTGCCAATAGCAACTACCTTAAGCAGGTCTTTTGCATGGATAGAACATGCCCTGGGGCTTTCCTTTCCAATAAAGAACCTTATATTCTCAGACGGCAGGAATTTACCATATTTTTGTTCCAAAATATATTGGAACAGAGGTTGAAAATTAGTTCCTAGTCACTTGCTGGAGTACTGTGTTGAGGAAAATACTTGGGCCATGTTTGAGCTCTAGAAAACAGTTTTATGAAGGATCAACCATGTTTCCCATGGTTGCATGTTTGGAGTAAAAAAACACACAGGCCTTATATTTAATATGCTTGTATTAGAAGCATAAATTGACTGCATGAGACTGGAAATCAACTTCAGATTGCTGGGATGACACACCAGTATTTGTAGCTAGCAAAGGCAACTTCATCTCTTCCTCAAACTAACTGACCAAGACACTTGCTGAGCAGAGAAGCACTGACGCCTTCCTCTAATACTTTACCATCTTCATCTAAAAGGACTCCTTAAGGACTTAATTGTGCATATGCTTGCTCATTGTTGTGAAAAGAAGCACAGCCTCATCTTCAAGCTACATATAATCTTAGCCTAGAAAAACATTATGATAGGGCATTAATGCATGGGGAGGGGGCTCAATGGCTTTCCCCTTTTATCATATTTTATCAAAAGAGCCCCAGCTTTAAGTTGCTTGAGCCAACACTCCAAAAGTATAAAGCTCTTAGTGGAATACTAAGAATACACTCCATTTCTGCCTAGGAATTGGACACTTTCAGAAACTGGCCCAAGATAGATTCAACTGACAGGCAGCAAAGCAAACACAGATCACCACATCATCCAGGTGACAAGTTCTTTCTTGTTAAAAAATGTCCCAAGCTCCTACCTAGGTCTTTTTCCCTCCAGATGAATTTTCCTGAGTAGCTCCTCTGTCCTCCTGCAAGCAGACTTCTCTTACTTGTTTAGAAACACCCAGACAGGTGTTAATTCCATTTAGACTCATGCTGGTGTCTCTGGGCAGAATTTCCATAATCAACTGGGTGAGGTTCAGAATGAGAAATCTGTTGATTACCTGTGACTCCCTTCGGCATTCAGAAAACAGAAGTATGATTATTTTAGCCAGGTAACTTCCAAGCAATTTCTTTAACATCCATGAAGATTCCTAAAAATGGTTCTGGGTAGTTTCCAGTTCACATGACTCCATGGATAGGACAGCTCCAGCACTTCTAACGTGTTGTATATGATGAAAATATTTAGTCTACTCTTGAGTGACCCTCTGGGATCTAATGACACTAAATTCTCAGGGAGCAACCTAGCCTGAGAGATGCACCTTCCCCACTTTTAATGTTGCCTAAAGGTAGACCCAGTATTTCTGAATTGAGTTGGAGCCAGTCTGCACAATGGCATTGGTAGGGAGGGCGAGTTGGAGTTGATCACATCCCAGACCTCACTCACCAAGCCAGGTGTTCAACCCGTCTTCACTGGCCCAGAAGAAGAAGAAAGGTGCCAGATGGGCTAGAAGTATCTCAGGTTAAGTGATTAGTTCTGTGAATCTTCTGGGTAGATAGGGATCTTCTGAGTAGACCCATACAAAATCAAACCCCCTAGCTTTTGTCTGAACAGCTTCAGCAGGTTGAAAACCAAAGGGAGATGAGATAGAAAATTAGACCCGTGTATTTGAAAATCCTGTTCCCACATATTCTTTTCTCCTTATGCTTATGACAGAGATCTTCAAAATGACAAAAGGACTCAGAACTGAAAGTATTGTTTGCAGGATATATTTTTTGGAGGAGGGCTATTGTAGCACAATACAGAGCACTAAGGACAGAGGACCTGGCCCACCTGAGCTTCAGAGTCTTTAACTATAAAATAGTAAAATAGAGGCTGTACGGGGCACTTTAAGAGATATCTAGAAATAACTTTTGCATGTCAGCGCTTTATACATTGTAAAGTTCTATAAAAATATGAAGGAGCATACTGATCACACTCTAAATATATGTGGTAGGTCAACATTTTTCAATAATTCTTATTTTATTTCAAATAAGAAAAGTGACAACTTTTAAGTAGTACCAACTGTTTCCAAATTTTTAAGTATCAGATGACACCATGGGGAGAGGCATTGTCTCACTCTGACCCCATCAGCAAACAAAACAGCTTGCTTCCTGTTTCTTAGGATGGCCCAATAATCAAAATATGTGCAGGATACCGGGTCATACCAAAGTGAGGTCCATTAGGTTTAAAACCTAGAAACAAAACATAAGCCATGAAACAAGGGGAAATATGTTCAATTCAATTTTCTCCCTAATCATTGGCTATAATGAAAGTAAACATTGACATAAGAGAAAGTCTCTCAAATTAAAAAAAAAAGGTCACAGTACAACAAAGAAAGGATACTCAACTGATCGTCTTTGTGTCTGTACTATGCACTATTACTGCGGTATATCTTGTTAGTGATATGTTTTATAAAATGATACAGTTTCAGACCTGAGTGTCTTTCTCAAGATTGTACAACGGTATCAAATCCCCCAGCCTCATTTTTGTTTCTGTTAAGCAGGTGTTAGTCACCAATGTAATGAAACAAGTTCTTTACTAATAAAATTTACATTTAAACTATCCATGCAGAGAAGGTAAGACTAAAACTGAAAGGAGGGAGGGGCTTGAAGTTGGGGCTTCAAAGGAAATGAAGGCCACTAATGGAATGTGATTTGAGATATGTTTTAAGACCTTTGATTTGGGAAATAGTATAAGGGAAACTTGTAGGAAGAGAAATGAGAGATAGTTAATCATTACCAAGTAGCCTGCTGGTGGGATGGCAAGCCAATAAGCAAAGCGAGAGGTTATTACAATGGTCCAAGGATCACTTATTCACTTGTCAAATATTTTTGAGTTCTTGAATGTGCTGGTTATGAGCTAGACACAGATATACTCTAAGGTTAAACAAAAACTAGTGAAGGTGATGCTAAAATAATAATATGTATGATTAAGTATACAATGATAGATATAGATGAGTTTTAAAAATATAAGGAAATATGTTTATAAAACCATAAATAAAGGCTACTGATAAGAGTTATGAATCAGGCAAGGCATCTCTGATGAAGTGACATTCAAGATAAATAAAAATAGTGGCAGGAATTAACTAGGTAAAGTGGCAGGGAGTTAGTACGGGGGATGGTGAAAAACATATTTCAAGTAGAGCAAATATCCTGTGCAAATGTGCAAATGTCCTGTGGCAAGAGCAAATGATTGAACAAGAATGTCTGGTTGTAATTAGAGTATAAGAAAGAGTAGACAAATAGATGACGCTCATGTAATACCTCAGGTGGTGGTTAGGTATTTAGAAGAAAAATAAAGAATAAGAGGAACACAGAGAAAACAGGGTACATGGTAACATTTGAGCAGAAATTAAAGGGTTGGTAGCTGTGGACACAGCTTTTCCAGTAGCAAATCAGCTTGTTTTCCGAAGTGAGAGCCTGCTTGCTGTGTGTTAGGAAAAGAAAAGATACCATTCTAGCTTTTGTAGAATGACCAAGGGGGAGAACATTGGAAATGAGGCCAGAGAAATAGTAAGGACCATCGACCACTACTCTGTGTGACACTGAAAGGTACTGGAAGATTTTTTTTTTACAGAAGAATTTCATACTCTTCTTTTATGTAAGCCATTCTGGCTACTAGGTGAGGAATATACTGTGGGTGCAGGAGCGGAAGCTATTATGATTTAGGTAGAAGGAGAGATCAAAGATGATTCCTCAGTTCCTGACCCCAGCCACCTGGGGAGTGATGGCCATTTGTGTAGACCAGCTACACTGGAAAAAGACTGAGCTTCTTGGACAGTAGCAGAAGAATCACTGAAGGAGAGGAGAGCATGAAACACATCTTGGGCACTTGAGAGTTTGAGGTGCTTCATGACATCCAAGTAGAGATGTAACTGAAGGTGTCATCAGTGAACAGAGGATAACTGAAATTGTCTGTGGAACAGATTGCCTGAGAAGAGAGAATACACCGATAAGGCAAGAAGGGTTGAAGACCCAGTCTTGAACAATATCAGTATTCACTCATGAATAATAATTGTGGTAACAATAATAATGCATAAGTGTAGGAGGAGAAAGAGGAAAACCAGAGCTGCAGCAGGATGTATTGAGTGCCTATTATCTTCCAGGAACAAATCTTCATGCCTCACATGTAAATTTATCCTCACAATAACCATATCTGGTTTCTTTCACTATCTTTATTTCAATAAGTTTAATTATTTAACTAGGCTAAAAATTTCTGTCCTCAGCTCTGTATTAATTTTCTGTAGTCATCTGCAGATTCAAGTTGCACTTTATTTCGAGAAAAGCTTTATTATTCATATTTTTAGACATTTTTGTTGTTAGTCCATATGTGCTGAGCTCTTTTGCTCTCTGTATATTCTCTCCCTATTTGTCATCCACATCTATTTCTTTTTCTGAAATCATTGCTATATCTTTGTTGACTTTTCTCTTTCGTTATGTGCAATTTCCTCAAGCTTACCCACAGACTCTCCCTTTTACATTTGATTTTATTCTGCTTAAATATGGCTTTCATCTATAAATTTTTCATCTGTAAATTACAGTTTTCATCTGTAAATTTTTTCCTTTTCCATTTCCTTCTTGAAATTTTTCCTTTTGAAGCATTCTCTTGGTTTTCATGCTGCCTGTCATGGCTGTTTATGTTTTCTTCCTGCATCCTTATTTCTTCTTATTGTTCTTTTCTAGCGCTTTCTCTTCCCCCTGAGATTTAAACCTTCACCTATTTGTGCTCAGTCTCTGGCTTCTTATTTTCTCTCCCTGGCATTCTTCCTTCAACTTCATAGATTTAAGGGACATCTGGGGTGTCTGAGTGGCTCAGTGGGTTGAGTGTCCCACTTTGGCTCAGGTCATGATCTCTCGGTTTGTGAGTTTGAGCCCTGTCCTGGGCTCTGTGCTGACAGTTCAGAGCCCGGAGCCTGCTTCGGATTCTGTGTCTCCCTCTCTCTCTGCCCCTCCCATGATCATGCTCTGTCTCTCTTTGCCTCTCAATGATAAGCAAACGTTAAAAAATTAAAAAAAAAAAAAAAGGGTGGGGTGCATCTACTCCTGTGATTTTCGAACTTAAATTTACAACCCAGCCTTCTCCCCAGAGATTTGTAGTCAGCCTTTTAACAAATTCATTTTAATATCCACTAACACCCCAGAGTTAGGATATTTAAAACATGGCTTTATGTTTCTCTCTAAAATTTGCTTTTCTTCCAACTTTCTTAGTTATGAAATGGTACCACACTCTGCCCAATTGCTTACCAAAAAAACCTTCATATTTATTATTGGTACCCATTCCCAAATCTGCTCTAACATTTAGAGAGCTTCAGCCTGTCTCTCATGATCATGAGAAAAATTACCCTAATGTCAGGTGCTGTAGATCTCATTTCCTAGTCAAATTCTTCACTGTTTAAAAAGGTAACACCAATTGACTTAGGATGAAAAACAAATTGCTTGAGGATGCAAAAATTATTTAATTAGTGGGTAAAAATGTCTTTAACCCCAGGAAGATAAAGTATTAAGGTTAAAAATAATGAAGAAAATTAAATCCATAGAATTAATACTTTTGCTTTACAATATACACATTTAATGCAATCCCAATCAAAATTGCACCAGCATACTTCTCAAAACTAGAACAAACTACCCTAAANTTAAAAAAATACTTTTGCTCTAAACTAAGAAATAATCTTTATACATTATTTATTTAATATATTTGTAATATTTAAGAAAATTTGGCATATTAGAATTGTGAGTATAATTTAAAATATCTAATTACTAATTTATACTTGTGATTCTTAGAGGAAAAGTATAAAAAGCATTTTATCACATACTTAAGATAAACTATAATATTTGAGTTGTAGTAAAGAACTTCTTAGGCCCTTTGTAAGTTTTGGTTGGTCTTATTACTGAAATAGTTAAACAAGTTAAATATCTAAAAGTATAAGTGATAAAAATATTAGATCTCCTTAAAAGTGGTTGCTTCAATTTATCAGACTTTGAATAGAAAAAAAATTAGATTTTAATAAAAGAAATTAGTATTTCCAATCCTATTAATTTGAAGTGGGAGGGAAAGGCACACACACACACACACACACACACACACACACACTCACAGACCTTTAGGAAATACCGATATGTGCCTGGAGTGAAGCACATTTTCAACAAATTACTGAATGAAAGAATGAAACCAGATCTACCTTAAATTTTTANATTTCCAATCATATTTATTGGGAGTGGGAGGGACACACACACACACACACACACACACACACACACTCACAGACCTTTAGGAAATACCGATATGTGCCTGGAGTGAAGCACATTTTCAACAAATTACTGAATGAAAGAATGAAACCAGATCTACCTTAAATTTTTAATCCACTAGAGATCAAGGCGCACAACGTGACCATTTATTTAATGAAGATGGGAACAAAGCTTTTGGGGACGAAGCATCAGGGATTTGATGTATTGTAGTAACCTTAACAGCAACCATATACCTAATAACTTCCTGATGTTGCTAGAGTCAAACCACCACTAGTCCTTGATCAAAGTCCCGTGTGTTTGCTGGACTTTCCTCTTCTCAGAAAGCAAGTAGATAAGAACTTCATTTAAAAGGTAACTAAATAGTGCTAGCAGAGCTTGTAAATACTATTAATCATATGACTGTTCTAGGAAAGAAACCCATTCACCTAGATACCTTAATCCGTGGACCAACACCGAGACCTCATTTCACTCGCTTTACCACAGACAGAGGCTATGGCTTGCATAATAAATTCTGGACTCCAGAACCCATTTTTAAAAGGCTCACTTTCATTTTCGCAGCCAATTCAGATTACCATATTGTTGACTTGATCAACTGCCAGAAAAATTCAACTTTTAAGCTTGGTGTAATTTCAGACTAGACCACGCGACCACTGTTTAGAAAATCTTGCAGAAACAACCATTGAGTTCTCTCTCCGGGTCAGCTTAAAAACAAACATAGTTATGCTTAAGATCGTAGACCTAAAGCTGAAATGCTCTGGAGTCAGATGCTCATCTTGTGCCATTTTACAAAAATCTTCCCAGAACCCAACCATTGGATCCAAGCCCCTAGTACCAATTTTACACATTGGAAACGTTTGTAGGGTAAAAATACCGAAATCTTCTCCAAGCCAGATCTGACTCTTTTTTTCTTCAGTAATCTCTGTTTCTATGTGTAAACTCTGTAGATGCATCTGTTTTGAGTTACAAAAATACACCAAAAACGTATTTTATACCAGGAAAATTTATGCATTCCATATTCTCACAGTTTGAAAATGGCCAAATTTATTCTCTTGAATAAATGTTCTGGGGATAAAATCAAAAGAACAGCTCAAAAGCAATATTTTGAGGGGTTTTGCCAGAATCAGAGAAAAAGAAGGTACATAAAAATAGACCCATGTATATAATACATATGTCCAAATATCTATTTATCCCAAGAAAGGGGATATACTGCAGATAATTCCAAGTGATTTGGCCCTTCACAATCTCCTTATTTCTGGCTTGAAATATGAAAACATTTCTATTTGTATATAGGTGTGTTTAATAGTCTTATATTCAGTTCGAAGTAAATAAGAGAGTGTGGAGGGGACCAGTTGGGACCATAGAGAAGAAAGGGTTCTATACAGCTCTTGTATGACTACAAGAAGGTTATCACCATCCAGATAGTATGAACATTGATATTGCCACCATCCAGAGCAGCTGGCAGGCAAAGAGAAATGGATTTCTATGCCACTACCCTTCTTCACCTCTTTCTGTAGGAAAATGTGTGTCTAGGGTGGAAACCTCATCACTCATACTCTGTTTCACCACCTGACTCCAGACAATTGCAGCAGGAAAAGGATTCTAATCAAGATTCAAGAACAGGAGCGATCAAGTAGTGGATGTGGAAGATGGGATTCTTGGCAGAGGCAGTAGAAATGGTTAGACAAATACTTCATGTAGAGCCACAGTGTGCTTCAGAGATAAGAAATCCCTGACAATTTCTAAACCAAACCCATAATCCTAGTATGAACCACTCGTGCTTCATAATGCCTGGTGGTTTCTTTTAGCTGCAGCCTCATGACCATACATACTATCATCTATAACACGGGGTCAACTCTCCCCACCCCTGGCCTCTGTGTCTACGGACTTGTGCCCCCAGGCATCAGTTATTATTATATTGGGAACATCAGGTAAAGAAGCTGGAAAGCTGTTCAATTTTCTGATTCTTTTTAGGGGTTAACCTAATTCAAACTAATACTCAGAGCTATTATGGATTAGTATCTCTAATTTAAAAAAACATTCCTAAGAAAGGGGAGTGTTTCAAAGATTTTTCTCTGCAGATTGTGTAGAAAGATCTTAAAGTGCAAATGAAGGGAAAACAATACAGGCAATCAATAGGGACATTTATCATCAAGCAGCAGGGCAGAGAAGGTAAGGGTCATATATTTAAAATCAAGATTTGCCGTGAGTCAACCACAACATAGACACTCTCATGGAGAAGAATAAGATTCTGTAGATGGCCATGCACTTTCTGGAGTGTAAGCATGGGATGTTCGCGTAAACAGCTCCTCTTTCTGTCTCTGTTTCTGGTAAAGTTATGCACATTCTGGGATCCTGGTCTCATGGGTACACCCTATTTTTCAATAATCCCTCACTAATCTCTGTCTGAATTGATTTATCATTTTCTATGCTGGCTATTTTTAAAAATTGTGCTTCACTTATTTCTTTTTATTTCTTTCCCATTAGGGAACATAATATCAACCTAAATACCAACGCTGTCTGGTATAAACATAAAGCAGAGATGGATCGCTATCAAGAAAAACCCCCAGATAATTTTCATGCAAAATGAGAAGCAATAAAGAATTGACACTCCAAAAATATAAATTCCTGGGGCACCTGAGTGGCTCTGTCAGTTAAGTGTCCAACTCTCAGCACAGATCATGATCTCACAGTCTGTGGGATTGAGCTCTGCATCAGGCTCTGTACTGACAGCACAGAGTCTGCTTGAGAGTCTCTCTCTCCTTCTCTCTCTGCCTCACTCCATTTGTGCATGCACACATGTGCAGGCTTGTGCTCTCTAAATAAACAAACAAACATTAAAAAAATAAATTCTTTAGCAGTTCCTGAATTTCCTTAAAAATCTCCACTGAGCTTGCATTTGTTACTATGTTTTTAAAATTTTTCTCAAGAATCTATTTTTAGTAATAAAAATGAATTAAATTTTAATATTAGTTTAAATTTGTTTAGTTCCTAGTGCATTGGTTATATTTTGTGTACAATCTTTAATTATAAATGTGTAATATTTCAGTCATGTTATGAATTACATAGCTTTTTGAATGCTGATCTGGCCAAGCAATAATTGCTTATAATATTATATGCATGAAAAAGAGTATTAAATAACTTATGCCAAAAAAACTCTTCAGAAACAATCTATTTTACATTGAGTTGTGCCTAAATAGATGTTTGTGGAACATATAACTGCCTATATGTCAAAATTTCTCATTATAATTCATGTTTGGTAAGTTCTCCAATGTCAGTTATGGGATCAACAAAAATACTGTGAATTCAGCAATTACCATCATACAGAAAGTCAAACGGACCATGTGAGTGTGGTCCAGTCAGTCTAACATATGTATTTCAACTTTCAGATATTGAAAAAGATTCAAAACAGCCGACCAATGGCCCTGACTTCAATATCTGGAAAGAAGCTACTGCAAGCTTCATTATCAGAAAAAGCAATCTTTTGCATTTGCCAAGATTTAAAAACTCACAGAACCTTCTGATAAAATACAATTTGACCTGAAGATTCTGTAATTAAAAAATCACAATTCTATATCTCTGAAACTAATTTGTATGTGCATAAAATAGGTCCCAGAAGTTCTGCCAATGATTTTTTTATTGACTGAGCAAACCTTGCTCCTTTAAATCCCTAGGGATTAAGTGTCCATATATAGCCCCATGGCAACTGAGCCTTGCCTGCACAGTTTGAAGGTTTCACAGAGTTTGGGAGCAGTATGAAATAGATGTGGTGCTCTTTAATTATTAAACATTTGCAGAATATGGTTTTCATGGTTCACCAGCCAAAAATATAAGATAAATTATGTATAGTGACATTTGACCTAGTATTCTTAAGGCCTACAGCTAACCAATTTTTCTCAAGTTATCTATGCCTCAGAAATTTAAACCTTAATTAATCTTGGTATTGTGAAGAAGAATTTAGGCTTGATTTCCAGAGAAATGATTCCAAAAGTATTTTCTCCAACTGTAAGCCTCTAAACTCTCAAACAAACTTAAGTTTACTCTTTCACAATTCTATTTATTTAAAAAAAAATTACATTTTCAGAATCAAGTATACCACAGTTGCCCAAAATAGTTTGTCCATTGAACAAATATTAACTAAATACCTCTTCTGTGCCAAATATATCATCCAGATGAAGAAATTAACGTGTTGCTGAACTGTCTGGTTTGATAATATTGAAATCCTTATTCATCTAGTGAATATTTGTTGAGCTCCTCCTATGTTCTAAAGACTATGTTGGCCATGGGTTTGCAAAGAAATGATTTGAAAACATGCCTTTAAACAGCTTCCATTCTTGCCAAGAAGACAGGAATAAACAAATAATCACAAAGAGATAAAAGCACCTATAGAGATACTCTGCAAAATATGAAAACAGAGAAAGGGAAGCATCTAATTTTAACGTGAGGCACAGATGGTTCAAGCAATCTTCTTAGAAGGGGCAGCACTTGATCTGGTTCATGAATGGTATTTAGGAATTTTCTAGAGAGAAAAGTGGAAACGGGCACTCCAGAAACAGCGTGTGTGAATCCCCAGTATATGTGATTGTATGAAAATGAGAAAAAAGGCAAGTAGTTTCATGGAGCAGATTGCAGAGTGTAGGGGAGCAATAAGATGTGAAGATGCCGTCTTGAAATCCAGATCTGCTAAGAGATGCTGTCCTTGGAAAATTGTCGTTTGATTCACATAGTCTCAGAGTAAACACTGAGAATTGATTGATACTATGTTTTTTATCTCTTACTTGCAGCTGATGAAGAGGCAGGGCTGGAGCCAGCATACCTAGGAGTCAGGAGTTCATAATAATGAAAACAAATAATAATGAAAACAAAATTTAAAAGGACTAAGGAGAATTTTTCACACCAGCCTATATCTTCACTTACCAGTAGAATCAGCCTCAACTGTACATTTTCCCAGGGCACTTTGGTAGGCCTGAAAAGCCTGAACCAACTAGCTATCTTCTGCTTTGTGCATTTTTCTTATTCAGTTTTTATTTCTGTGACTATACCCAAATTTTGTTAACTTTTAATTGTGTACTAGCATCTATCTATGGTAATGCCCATACACTTCCTATACAACTTGACTTTTGGTTTTACAGGTTATGTAAATTCCAAGATAGGTTTAATTAGGAGAATTATGGCTCATCCTGGAAGTGATATTTAAGGCAAATGCAAAATGACTGAGGCAGACATATTTACTAGCTGGCCATTGGTACTAATTCAGGTAGTAGAAGATTAAGTCCTGATCTCAAGTGTGTGGCACTCAGAATGAAGGAGAAGGGTCAGATATCAGAGATTACATGGAGAGTTTCAGAAGTTGGTAACTGAATATTTTAAATGAGTGGGAGAGAAAATAATGATCTCTGGGGAGTTTACTTCCAGATTAGCCAACATCAAACCAAATTCACACCAAAAATTAGAAGAAAATCTGGATAAACAAAACAGAAACACTTTATCTGAAGATATAAGAGAGCTACCCAGTAATCAGGATTTGAGGCGTTCAAGGTCCCAGAAAAAAGGAAAAGGTGAGTCAAGTATTCTCATTACTCTGATGCTAGATGCATTTACCATTCAAAAGTGTTAGCATAATGCCCTCAAGTTCCATAAGTCAGTCAAGGAAAGAGAGATATGTGTTTTCACTCATAAGTGGAAGTTGAAAAACTAACAGAAGACCATGGGGGGAGGGAAAGAAAAAAACAATACTTACAAACAGAGAGAGAGGCAAACCATAAGAAACTCTTAAATATAGAGAACAAACCGAGGGTTGATGGGGGGGTATAGGGATGAGGGGGAAATAGGTGATGGGTGTTGAGGAGGGCACTTTTTGGGAAGAGCACTGGGTGTTGGATGTAAGCAATGAATCATGGGAATCTACCCCCGAAACTAAGAGCACACTGTATACACTGAAGGTTAGCTAACTTGACAATAAACTATATTTTTTAAAAAAGTAGACTGGAACCAAGAACCTCAGAAGCCAAACAGAAAGAGATAGAGAAGCTAAACAGGTGACCAATACTTTCATAAATACTAGAGAGACATGGAGTTCAACACCCACCGAGATGAAGCAGAGCTAGTAAGCATCATAAACTTTCTACTGTAAAACCTTTCAATAAAAGCAAAGGTAAACTGGAAATAGATCAAACTTCACAGAATGAAATTCATATTTGGTCAGCTTGATCTCAGACTATTACATAATATGCCCCTTATCACATTACCACTCAAAGACAAAATTGTACTACCTGAAGGAAAAACATCATTCAGAATCTCTCCGATTACTTAGGTATGGTATCTAGCAGTCCATAAAATATTATCATGCATACCAGAACACAGAATCAATTGATCAAAACACAAAAAGGAAAGGCATAACTAAAACAGAGCCATAGGTGATAAAGATATTTGTTTTGTCAAACATAAACTTTAAAATTGATAACAAAGACCTGTCACATTCATAGGAACAGCAATAAGACTGAGAGCTGACTTCTCCACAGAAACTGTAGAGGCTAGAAGACAACAGAATGGTTTCTTCATAATGCTGGAAGAAAATAATTGGCAACCTAGAATTTCATACCAGGAAACAATATTCTTCAGGAATAAAGGCAAAATAAATGCATGTCAATCCAACTGAAACTGAGAGGTCATTATTGGCAGACACACTAAAAGAAATACATGCAGAGTTACTTAAGAATAAGAAAAACAATCCCAGAAGGAAGTGGAGATGCAAGGGGGAATACGAGGTAACATAAAGGTAAAGATGTGAGTAAATATAAATACTTATTATTAGTACAATAGCAATGTTTGTTGATTTTAAAACACATGTGAAGTTAAAATGTGTAATAAAAATATCACAGAAAGTATGATTCTCACATTGTAAGAGAATGGATAGAATTAATTGGCATTAGATCCTGGTAAGTCAGAGATTAATGTTGTAATATCTGGGGTAGGAAAGAACTAATGCGTAGAAGG
Source organism: Crocuta crocuta (assembly GCF_008692635.1). NCBI lineage: Eukaryota > Metazoa > Chordata > Mammalia > Carnivora > Hyaenidae > Crocuta > Crocuta crocuta. Next base: position 1,175,342 of record NW_027528804.1, read on the forward strand.
GAAAATGAACTAATAATAACTCAATTCATTAAAGAGATAAGAAATCAGAGAAAAATGTAGAGGAAGCTGAAAAAATAACAAGATTATGGCTATAAATGCAAATATAACAGTAATTACATTAAATGTAAATGGGTTAAGCATTCAAATTTGAAGTCAAAGTTTTCAGACAGATTGCAAAAAATAAAATATAATCAAAACATACATTGCTTATAAAAGAAACATTTCTATATTAGGACACAGAAATACTAAAAGAGGATTTAAAAAGATATGAAAACACTAACAAAAAGTAAGCAGTTATAAATAATGCCAGATGACGTAGCCTTGAAGACAAAAATCTGTAATAAAGGTAGAAAGGAATATTTCACAATTGTTTCACTAGGAAGATAAAACAATTATAAGATAAAATGTATAAAGCAAATCTGAAACTACAAGGAGAAATCTTATCAAAACTAAAAGGAAAAATGTACAAAACCACAACTCTATCGAAATTTTTAACACATATCTCCTATTAACTGATAGTATAATCAAGCAGAAAAGACTGCCATTGTTTTACAGTTTTTGCAAATCCTTTTAAAGCTCTCTTTAACAAAGAAAAAAGCAGCTAGCTTCTTAAATCTACTTCTGCATTCAATTTGATGTATTGTCATACATCAAGTACCTCTGGAAAACTCCACTCTTCACTCCTGAAAGAATGAAAGTAAAAAAAAGGTCATCTAAATGGAATTTAGGAATTCCCAGGGCTCCTTGGACCACACCTTGAAAACTACTACTTTAGGTATTTGTTTTTATGCTATTATAATTAGTATTACTTTATAAAATTTCATTTTCTAATTATTTTCTATGTGGATATGGAAATATAGTTCATTTCTGTATATTGACTTTCTATTCTGTGACCTTGCTAAATTTGCTTAATAATTATAATACTTTACTTGTAGATAATTTTGTTTTGTCTACATATACAATAGTATCGGTATGAAAAATGATGATTTTACTTCCTTATTTCCCCAATTGTTTGCCTTTTAGTTTTCTTCCTTTATTGCAAAGTTGGGACCTCTAGCTCTGAATTCTGAGATTCTGGAAATGTTCTGTTTCTTTATCTGGGTGGCACGTACATGTATCTTCATCGTGTGGTAGTTCACCAGGCAGTAAACTTTGTGCAGAGTTGCTGATTAAGTTTTTTTCACCGGCCAAAGAAAATCCAGTGTTGAAAAAAAAATCAGCATATGAAAAAAAGTATATTGCATTCAATTTTCCTTTGTGATTTTCCTAGCCAATCTACCTCTGGAGAAGCATGTTAAAGGGTTAAAATTTGGATAATAAAATAATCATTGATTCCAGAGAAAGCATTAGGCATGCTCATGAATTATTTACTTTTATAATTTCAGCTTACTTTGCCTGCACATGTGTGCCAGAAACAACACCCATTTAGTCTGATGCCAAGTAGATTTCTTTTTAATTCCTGCTTGAGAATGCTGACTACTTCAACAGGATTTGGATCAATTTACTATGGCAAGTAATTTGAGTGGTGCTGCTGACTAGTCCATTAACCTGGTTGAGCAAGGTTAAAGAAAGGATAGTTAAGGTAACAGGCTTCCTCTTGCTGGGTCCCAGGGCTCCTTCATTTTTCTCTTTTTCCCCAATCCCCAGAGTTGCCTCTGATGCCGCAGGAGGCATATCTGGATCTTCCGTTACAATGGAGATTAGCAGGTTTTACATAGTTCATTACTACCTAATTGAAAAAGTTGCAATGATATCATCAGAATAGTTAGAATACATTTAAAAATTGGCATTGTGGGGATTGGCAGATATGTTGCTTATTACCGTTGGGATTGAAAATACTTCTAAACATACTCATTCGAAATTTATCCAAGACACTCTTCTGTTTGTGTGGCCCAAATTACCTGGAGTAATATAAATAGTGATTTTATTTTATTTTGCCTGCCTGGATCTCTGAAGAGGGGGGCGTGTCTTCTCATGCTACTCTTGAAACAATTTTTTTATGTTTATTTATTACTGAGACACAGATAAACAGAGCATGAGTGGGGGAGGGGCAGAGAGAGAGAGAGGGAGACACAGAATCTGAAGCAGGCTCCAGGCTCTGCGCTGTCAGCACAGAGCCCGATATGGAGCTCGAACCCACAACCAGTGAGACCTGAACCAAAGTCGGACACTCAACTGCCTGAGCCACCCAGGCGCTCCAAGTCTCATGCTTCTCTTAAGAGTTCTCCCCATTGTCTTTGTCTCAGTTGCTCAGAGAAATTAAGATGAAAGAGGGCTTAATTTTCTCTCTGAAGAGAACAGTATTTGTAATTTTTAGAGTGCATTTCTTACATAATACATCTAGTTTTCCCCTTTGACTGAAAGTCCATTTTCAAGAAAACTCATCCATCTGCTAAAGGTGAATAAGGAAGCTCTCTGTTCTTTATCCATAGTCAATACTAGCAATGTCAGAACGAATCTTGGCAGAGGTGATAAAGGTAGAGGAGATACTGAATTCTGGAAAACGGAATCTCCTCTCCAGTTTCCACACTCCATCAGGAAACACGATCCCTCTTTTCCAGCAGCTGACGACAAGCTGGTGATGACTGGCATGAGGGACGTAAGGCCACTCCTAACGAATCCACCGCACCAGAAGGCCAGGCTGCTCTCCTCCTTGTTGACAATTTTCAAATCCTCTTCGCAAATTGTGAAGTGTCGTTAAAATCTGGAACGTCTGACTCCCTCTCTACAAGTCCAACTGACACCCAGGATTAAGGTCAGATACATCATGGGACCTCTTTATGTAAAGGTAAAATGACTTTTTGAACTGAAATAATGGATTTAAGGCACTGAGGCAGAACACAGTTCCATCCAAACCCCCAGAGACATATTTACAGAACCAGGTCTGGCTGGAAACAAGGTGAAAGAAACAGTAACTCTAATTGCAGCCAGCCAGATGAGCAAGCTGATTGGCTGAATGCTGGCCAAGCTCTTACCATTAAAAATACCGCGGCATTGCTGCCGAAAGGGGTGTTAGGACAAATTGCCAGAGGTAACCGTTACATAAGCCAGAGCTCACCCTGCCAATTAGTCAGAAACCACTGCTCCATCTCTCCTGGACGCAATTATTCTGATAGGACACTTGCAAGCTCCTCAGCTGTTTAAGGACTGAACCAGAAGTAGCTGGTGGGGTTACTTAGGACTTGCGAATCTCCCCTATGGATTGGTAGTATTTTCATCAAGAAAGTAAGAGCATCTCAGAGAACTCAGGCAAAAGACTTTTTTTTTTTTAATCGCTGTAGTGTTTTCAGAGGTGTAAGGATAGAAGAAGCAAAGAAATGTACCTTGGCTTGGCTTACAAAAAGGAAGAAAGGAAAGAAAGCCCTGCCGAATTACCTCATTTTTTTATTAAAAGATGTTTACCACTCTGATTAGCTTTCAGCTCAGTTGCAGTTCCCTGAGGATTATTCTCCACAAAGCAAAATGGAGACAAGCACAGAGGACAGTTATCCAGGTAGACCAGAAAAAGCCTCTTCTTTACCCTGAAGACTTGGAAAATGTGGTTGTGTGTATGCAATTACCCTGGTAAGGACTCCTGTGTTCATCTGTCACTGCTCAATTAGGCTGCAATGTGCAGCCCTCGCATCGCCTTAATGTCACCTGTCAAAAGGTCCTTCCTGACTCTCAGCCGTAGGCTCCCTCTGAGAAGCCTACTTTTCCCCCAAGGATTATCCCTTTTCCCACCCCACCCACAATTCACCCACCATATCATGTCCACAATCCATTCAACTGCCACCCAACAAAGTTCTTGTTCTAATCTACAAATTCGACTTTCCTATTCACCTGTATAACGTCCTTGAGGACTAGTCTATTACCTTGAAATCTGAGCTTCACGCAGTGAACCCCACCTACTTTATCAGTCTCTTCTCTACTCACCCCCCACAAGCTCTAATGCCCAGATAGAGGATAATATACACCTGTGGTTCTCCACATGAACAATACATTCTGATACCTGAGGGAGCTTCTAAAAGTCCCAATGCTCAGACCTGTCCAATTCAAGTGGAATTTCTAAAGATGGAACTCCAGCAAAAGTATCTTTTCAAATTTGTCTTGTGGTTACAAGTTTGAGAACCAGTGCATTATTACCATGTTGTGGTCTGAATGCTTGTGTTTGTCTCCCTGAAATTCATGTATTTAAATCCTAACCCCCAATGTGATGGTATTAGGAGGTGGGGCCTATGGGAAGTGACTAGGTCATGAAGGCAGGGGCCTCATGGGTGGGGTTAGTATCTTATAAAAGAGACCCCAGAGAGCTCTCTACCTCTCTTTCCACCACATTAGGTCACAGTGAGAAGTTGGCAGTCTGCAACCCAGAAGGGAGTTCTCACCAGAACCCGCCCACCATGGCACCCTGATCTCAGACTTCCGGCCTCCAGAGCTATGAGGAATAAACTTCTGTTGCTTAGCCACCCCATTTATGGGATTTTGTTATACCAGCCTGAGCTAAAACAACCACCGCGTATGCTTTCACACTTGCTTTGTCCCAGGCTGGAAATGTGTCATTTTACCTCTTTATGTTTTTTGCCTGCTCTTTTGTAGGACATAGGTAAAATGTCTTCTGCAACCCTTTGGTAAGCCCCCTGAGTTTTCCCATGGCATCTCTTGCGTGCCTGCCTCCTGATCCTTGACTTCTCTCATTTCTTCACTAACTGGATGAGAAACCCTTCCAGGTGGGAATAGTCTTTCATTTGTCTTTGTAGCCTCAGTGCCTAGTGAGGAAGGAGAACAGATACACACCACGACTAAGCTTGAACTCAATTCCCCAAGCTCTTCTTCCAACTTCCAGAGGCAAACAATCTTCTGCCTGCAAAAAAATTTCACAGGCTTCCTAATTTTAGGATATAATCAAGTGAATGAAGAAGAAAGACATCTGGAAGATAAGGGCATCACGACTACTTCAGAATATCGGTAACGCTAGGATTTTGTTACCCTCTGTTGTTTGTGACCGGGAGAGAGTCTCTTGATGGCTTCCATATTGAAAGATTTAACAATGGAATTCTGAAGTTTTCAATCAAGAACACGAAGGCTCGTAAACAGTTTGATTCCGTGGCCCTCACTCAAATGGATTCGCTTTTTCATGCGTTTTGGCAAGGCGCGCTCCGCAGTGTAGGAGGCAGGAAGGACATTTACATCAGTGCAAACCGGGGTGTTGGTTTCCATGAAGAGAAAACTCCGAACACTTCCAAACAAAAAAGGGCTCCTGGACACAATGCAAGAGGGACGCTGTGAGAAGAGGTCCAGATTTAGCAATAAGGATCCAAACATGAAAGCAGTTCTGTGCTGGAAAGACATTTAAAAGCCCCGAGATCTGCAGGCCAGAGCCTGCCACTGGAATTGGCAAAAGAAGAAGAAACAACTGACTTTCATTTTGGCTTTTGCCACAAGTCCGATTGCTTTGTGATTCTTGCCCAAAGTCTCTAAATGAGATGCTTGGTGTGGATTCCAAAGTTCTTGCTTTCTGACGCTAGCGTGGAAGACACAGCACACTCTTTTTCCTTTCTTCCCAGTGGAAAGAGCTTTAGAACATAAGCTTCCTTGACCAATATGTTGAAAATAAAATTGTTTTCCAACATAGGTGGTGACCTGATCATTTCTGCTTAGGAAAACTACTGGGGCATATAAAGGCAAAACAAAACATCAGAGCAGTACGTGTCCTTTCTTTTCCCTTTGTCTCTTAAGAATTCTCCTGAGAGAATTTCTATACTTTATACAATTTTGAGCTTTTAATTTAAGGAGGCTTTATTTCCAGGAGCAAATACAGCAAGGCACGGGAACTGTCTTTTAAAGGACTTACATTCCAGTGCAGACATAGCGTTTCAGTAATCACCTCCATCGCAAGCCACATACAGAAGCAACTGAGAGATACAGGGGAAGGCCATAGTGAACATTCTGCGCAGAACTGCCATCCTGCAAGATTCATTTTTTAAAAGTTTTTCAAATGATTTTATTTCTTTGAGAGAGACAGAGACAGATGAGTGGGGGAGGGGCAGAGAGAGAAGGTGAGAGAATCCCAAGCAGGCTGTGTGCGGTCAGCTTGCAGAGCCCAATGAGGGGCTCGAACTCATGAAGCCATGACATCATGACCTGAGATGAAACCAAGAGTCAGATGCTTAACCGTCTGAGCCACCCAGGTGCTCCTTCATCCTGAAAAATTCTTAACCATCAAGTTTATGCATGATATGTACTTCTTCTTTGAACACAATGACATTAAATATTATAAACCTGTCATTTCTATAGGTCAAAACCTGTCAGATACCAACAGTTACATTTAATTCACTCTGATACTGAGCTGATTTCAAAGTAACAGAGACATGTGGCACCTGAGATGAATAGGCCCCTTTGAATTTCACCTTTAAATTTCAACCCCCTTCTTTTTTCTAAATGTTTATTTAATTTTGAGTGAGAGAGCGAGCGAGCGAGCGTGAGTGAGTGAGGGGCAAAGAGAGAAGGAGACACAGAATCCGAGACAGGCTCCAGGTTCCAAGCTGTCAGCATGTGGGGTTCGAACTCACAAGGAGCGAGATCATGACCTGAACTGAAGTTGGAGGCGTAACCAACTGAGCCACCCAGGCACCCCTCAACCCCCTTCTTAACATTTTAAAAAATATATAGTTAGTTAACATTTATAAAGTGCTTATGTATTTAGCACTGTGTTACATGACTCATGCAGGGAGTCTCATTTAATGCTCACAACAATTCTATTAGGTAGGTATGATTAGCCTCAATTTACAGAAAAGGAAACTGAGACTTATAAAAATTAAGTAAATTGTTCAATGGCACATAACTTGTAAGTAGCAGAGAGCTGCGACTCAAAATTGTGTTCTGACTGACACCCAGGTCTTGCGTCAAACCCTATGCTGAGGCCCATTGGGCCATTTCCAAGGGCCTGTTTAGAGGAGGTAGTAAATATTATAGGAAATATAAGAAACTGAAATGACCATAATTCTTCTCGGGATGAGTGTCATGCGTGTTGGTTGGGAGAAACACTTTGGGATAGGCTGCATGGTTAAGGGAAGGGTAGTGATAAGAGGGGACAGTCCCTAAGAGCTGTGTGCACTCACAGGGCAGCCGTCACTCGTCACCTACACAGTGCGATTGTGCCTGGACAAGATTTGTTTGCCGGCAAACAAATAGCATGGCTATTTGTCCACATGGTCTGAAGTGAGTGTGGTATCACTAGGTTATTGTTCTAAATTCTGAAGTTTTCATAAGTTTTCCCAAATGGATCTCTCAATTCCTGGTCTCACCAAAGTCCTTTGAGTTAATATTAAACCATGGGGTGTGACAAATGGCCTTGTCAATTCCTTACTCAGTGTGGCTCCATACAGTTCCCTACTACGTGCTCCTTCTATACTGCAGACTCTCCGGCTAGTCAGTCTAGTCAAACAGATGCTTTATGCAAATCTTTCAATGGAAATTTTTTTTAAAAAGGCACATTTTGGAAGGGTGCACTTTTGGTGATCAAATAACTGAAAGCACATGGTGGCAAAAGACCCAAAAGCATTAAAAACATCCCCAAACATTTCTCAGCGAGTTTTCTTTTTCCACTGCTTGTAAGCCACGAACTCTGCTTCTCAGTTGCGTGAGGGCTTAAGCAACTTTCCAACTCAGAATTGCCACTGTTCCACGGAGCACAATCATCCCGACTTTTAACAGGAAGTCGCACGCAAGAAGAGAGGCTCGTCTTTTAAATTTGTCCATTATGGACGATCCTCAGAACCTTTGATCTTAATTAGCTGAACAAGCTCCTAGGGCTTCATTGCCAACTCAATTAATTTGATTCAGTCACATTTTGCCTTGTCGGCATGCAGTTTGGATTATACTAACTTAAGATGACTGAGATATGCAGGTATTTTATCAGAGGAAAAATAATACTATGAAACATGAACACCGTCTCCTGTGACCTGTAACACGAAGTCTCCATATGTTGTACTTGCATCAACTCCTGCATCTCATCTGATTCCTACAATCGGATATTTAACAAATGTAATAAACACGCACAAGCACCACCCAATCAAAACAGACTTTGTAATAAGTGGTCTCTCTCCTTACCCCTTTGTACCATCTCAACAGTAGTTTGGGTGTTTAAGGCTTGACCTCATGCTGAGTCAGAAAGGTATAAACCTATTATCAAGAGAACTTTAGAAATTTCTTTACACCTCTTATTAACTCCCAGGGATTTGATAGATAACTTTAAAAAGAAAGAGTGAAAGCCCAGACATCTGCACTCACCTCTTGCTTTTGTTCTTGCTTTTGTTAAAATACTGGATTTGCCAAGAACCATGTATAGGGTTGTGTGCATAGAACCATGTACACCCCATACGTTGCTTTAAGGGATTTACCATGGTAACTATTTCCACATTCTGCATTAATTTTAAAGATGTGTTCTTGTGATTCCTCCAAAGAAATGAGCTAATGGGTCCTCAAAGGAATTAAAAAGCATTCAGACTGAACCACATTGCTAGGTCATAAGCTAGGCCATAAGCAACTTTTCCTCATAATTAGTCTTTGTTTAGAATGTGATGTTCTAGCTTCAGATATTTATATGACAGGCATTTGGACTATTTATTCCTCTGAATACAGTGAGGAAAATTGTGGGTTTCCTTTCTTTTTTTTTTTCTTTTTTCTTTTTTTTCTTGCAACTCCTACCCAGACAACTCCTCCTCATTCTGTGATAGCCTTCACATGGTAGGCAGCAGAGAATGTTCTCAGACTTCTCAGCCTGTCTTGCCTAAGGAGGCCTTACTTTTATCCCTTCCCTAAGTGTGACTCCAAGTGAGGCCAACTGATCTCCGGGGACAGGATAAACCAGCAGCTTCCTCATTTTCTTTCTCCTTCTCAGTCACATAAGTAGCCCGGTTCAGGTATGTACACACGCTAAGTACTAACCCGGTGAAAGTGATGCTTGTCTACGCCAAAGGAAAGTAGCACAGTGGTGGACAGCGTTCCTGAAGTTTTCCCATCAAGTGCTCTCAGACAGAGGAGAGTAACCTGGTTCCTTGGAAGTTCATGGGTCTAAGATGCTACATGGGATGCTATAAGCTGCAGAGGTATTCAGTGCTCTAAATTTTCTCATTAAAAATGTCATGTGATTTTTTTCATACTACTCCAATTATATGTTTAAAGACAAAAATATTTTTTATTACTTACCATGCAATCAAAGCACCTCTTAGAACCACATTCCCCAAAGATGCACCATGTTTTTCTTATGGAATCATGTGTCTTTTGGCATACTTATCTGAGAATCTCAGATGGAGATGAAAGAGTCTTGAACCCAGGCAGTGAGGCCTGGATTCTAAGCTTGCCTCTGCCACTAATATACTCTTTAGTCTTCTTTTATTTAATATCTATATGTCTCCATTTGAAATCAAGGAGAACATTTTCAAAACAGGCATTTTGACTTCAAAAGTCTATAAAGCTTATATTTTTGTGTTATAATTTTATACATATTATCTTTAGGATAGAGTAGGTCATATTAAAAAAATCCTGAAAACATCTGATGTTTCTAGAAAAGAGAATGAAGCTGTCATGAAAAACAAAGGGAAGATTTCTTAGAGCAGTGCTAAGAGTTTGCTGAAGTCAGGGAGACTGACTTTAAACTCGGAAACCAGTACCAGTGATTGGTGACCTTGAGCTTCAAGACATGTACTTTTTCAGCCTTTTGCATTTAAAGGTGGTCAGTAATTGAGAAAAGAATATTTTGCAAAATTATGTACACATGTTTTCTTTCATCTAACAAAGCCTCTTCAAAGGATCTATCCCCACAATATGCTGGCAAAGTGAGCATAGTATAGTTCGTGTAAGAAGGGGATGAATATGAATATACTGTATATACATATTCATATTTTTTAAATGGAAAGATAAGCCAAAAACCATTTTATTAAAAATACCATCTGTAGTGGGAGAGAGGAAGTAGAATGGAGGAACAAAGATAGAAATAGACTCCTTTGAATATACTTTGCTTTATGAATTTGACTTTGGAATTTTTGCATAATTAGAGCACAAAATTAAACTGTCGAAAAGCAATGCCTGAAAGTCAAAAACAATACTGAAACAAACTTAAGTATTTATCAAATTGGTAACCTAACTGCACGGAAGGAATTAGTCCAATCAGCTTTGCAGCAGAGTAAATTGGTCGTATGTTCCTAATGTGTTATGTCATGAGATAAAAAGAATTACAGGGAAAGAAAAGAACAAGTATTAAAATATTTTCATCAACCACATTGTTGGAGATAGTGTTGGTATTGTTATGCTAAGATTACTGCACACGAATTGTGGGATAAATCCAATGAGCAATTCTGTTGGCTCTTTGGGAACTGGGATTTTCTGTGTGGGAGAAAAGAGGAGTATGTAACAGATAAAGTTTTCTAAAAACACTGTAGTCCTGAGTTGAAATGGAAATTATCGGTAGAAATCTGTAAATAGGTTATCTTTTGAAAAGAAGTCATTTTTCTAGCCATATTCACTGTGTAGGTCTAGAAGCAAGAGCTTATCCCCTTTTGCCGACATTCTCTTATCCCACTAAAGAGACACAAGGCTGTTTACATTTTTTTTTAATGTTTCATTTATTTCTAGAAGAGAGAGAGAGAGAGAGACAGCGTGAGCAGGGGAGGGTCAGAGAGAGAGGGAGTCACAGACTCTGAAACAGGCTCCAGGCTCTGAGCTGGCAGTCAGCACAGAGCCCGACGCGGGGCTCGAACCCACGAACCGCGAGATCATGACCCAAGCGAAAGTCGGACGCTTAACCGACTAAGCCACCCAGGCGCCCCGACACAGGGCTGTTTAGACAAAGGGGCTCTTCCAGGCCTGGGGCAAGAAATGTACAAGACAAACCTGGACTATTTTGTCATACAGGGCAGCAGGGACACACACAAAGACTCAATTAATGGCTATACCCACAGGGATCCAGAGCAGTGGTAGACTGGAGTCAGGATATGTAGGATCATTAGAACGGATTGCAAAATACCCCAGAATTTTCTGACTCTGTTGTTAAAATATTGGTAGCTTGCAATCACCCATGTTGGGAGAATTCACACCCAAGAAATTGGTACAATGTTGCATGTTATAGACTTTTTTTTTTGAGAGCCTCCTTGCCAACACAACACTAGAGTAACGCAAGGAGCTACTATGGACAAGGAGAGACCATCTGAGCATCACTAAGAATAATAACTGCAATGGAGTGAAATATTTCAAATGTAATTAAATCTATGTATTTATAATGGTATCACCCTCCAGATATACACATAAACGTTTAATTAATCACTTCAAAGAGTCTTAGGTAATCAAACCTCTTTCTTGAAAGCTGGTAAAAAAAGGAATGACAGAGCATTTATCTTGTCATTTTTCATGCAAAACATATAGGGTGAACATTGAATTGGCAGGAAAAGATTTTTTCTATAAATCTATGCCAGATAATAATAGGGTAAAGGAATGATAGACCATCAGCATTTATAATCCCTAATTAATGAATGAATCATGGCAATGAACAATAATGTCAACTAACATGATGAAATGGGAGAAAATCAGACATTTGCTTCCTTATGAAAACATCATCCATCAAATAGCCTTTCCTCCATCACCTCCTAGCCCCTCATCCCCTAAATTAACCTTACTGGCTGACTACCATTTTGCAGGAAAAAGGAGGTAAAATGGAATCCAGTAGTCCCTGCTTAACTTCAGGGACATGTTCCAAGAACCCCAGTGGATGCCTGAGACCTAAAAAGAGACCACTAAGAAATTAACAACAACTAATAATAAAATACAACAATTACAGCCACAGACTGCAATAAAATTTTCCTGTGATCTCACTCTCTCACAGTATTGTAGTGCCCTCACCCTTCTTATTGTGCAGATGTGAGACGATAACATGCCTATGTGATAAGAAGACGTGAAGTGAACGATGTAGGTATCCTGACGTAGCATGAGGCTGCCCCTGGCCTTCTGAAGATATGTCAGAAGGAGGATCATCTGCTTCAGGCCCTGTAGGTGACCAGGAGTGAGTGAAGCTGGAACACAAAACCGTGGCTAAGAGGGGGGTACTGAATGTTAATGAAAACCATGCAATTGGCAAAATGTAGACTGTTGGAAACTCTACAGAACAAATTCTGCAATTTCTTCAAAAAAAGTTGCAAAGAAATATAAATGGGAGATGAGAAAAAGGAAAGAAAAGAGAGAGAAGAACATCTATAAGTTGAAAGAGACCCAAGGAATACCAAATTGCAATGTGCAGAACTTATTTCAATCCTGATTCCAACAAACTATGAAGGAGAAAACAAATAATAAAATGACTATAAGCCAATCAAAGAAATTTGGACAGCAACTGAATATTTCATGTTATTGAGGGATTATTAAGTTTTAATAATTATTTAACAGTAATGGCATCACAACTATAGTGGGTTTTTTTTTTAACGTTTATTTTTGAGAGACAGAAAGAGACAGACCACAAGCGGAGAAGGGGCAAAGGAGGAGACACAGAATTGGAAGCAGGCTCCAGGCTCTGAGCTGTCAGCACAGAGCCTGACGTGGCGCTCAGATTCATGGACTGCAAGATCATGACCTGAACTGAAGTCAGACACCCAACCAACTGAGCCACCCAGGCGCTCCACGACTATCGTTTTAACGTGAGCTCTTATTTTAGGGATTCTTGCTGAAATATTTACGGATGAGATGACAGGATATCTGGATAATAAGTAAAAAAGGGTGAAGGTTGGTAAGGGTATAGAACTCTGATACTCCAAGCGTGATCCACTGGCTAGCAAAATCCACATCATCTGGGGACTTATTAGAAATGGACATCTTGGGCCCAAGCATACACAGTAAAAAGCTACATTCCTTAATTCAGGTTAATCCTTACATTCACTGAATTTTGAGAAGCTCAGGTTTAATAAAACACAACTGGCTGTTGGTTAAGCTGGTCCGAGTTACCTTAGGATACTGTTTTCTCTCTATTTGTATGTATCTGTAATGTTCCATTATAAAAATTTCTCTAAAAAGAAAGCCAAATTGGAGAGAAGTGTGGCTGGAGTGTGAGTAACCCAAAGGTCAATTTTTCATTTCTTTCCCTCCTCACCGCACTTTTCCTGATGTAGCTCCCTAGCCTGGGAGTTTAGCAGCAGCACATCTCCTAACAGAGGCACACTCCAGCACTCTTGGACTCCAGGGCCATTTCTCTGGTTGTTCCCAGGCCTAATCCCCAAGATCTGCAAGTAGCTTCACAGGCGGATCAATTTCTCTGCTCCTAAAGCCCTAATATCTTCTCTGCAAACTGCATGTAGGGCTTTCCAGGGGAGTCGAGCAGACGGTGATGCCTCCTGCCAGGAATGATTGGCAAAAAAAAAAAAACTCTTGAGGAGAGGAAGTTTTCCAACTGGCTCCATGCCGGGGCGCAGCTGCACTTGTTACAAAGGTCATTGTTCTTTCTTCAGTGATTTGCAAAAATATTTTAGCACTTGGTAAAAGTGAAACAGAGAAGAGGTGAGGGGAGATCTCTGGACACGTGGATGGAACATTGTATTTTATGTGGTTTGAAGATGAAATAGGAGTGAGGTTCAGAGGATAGACCAGACTAGAAGAGAAACAGGAAAACAAGGATCCCTTTATTTGTGTTTTCCCTCTTCTGTTTGGCAAGGTTCTCTCTCTCTCTCTCTTTCTTTTTTATGTTTATTTATTTTTGAGACACAGAGAGACAGAGCATAAGTGAGGGAGGGAAAGAGAGAGAGAGGGCCACAGAATTGGAGGCAGGCTCCAGGCTCAGAGCTGTCAGCACAGAGCCCAGTGTGGGGCTAGAACCCACAAGCTGTGAGATCATGACCTGGGGTGAAGGTGGACACTTAACCGATTGAGCCACTCAGGTGCCCCAGCAAAGTTCTCTTATTTATGTATTTTTCTTTCATAGTTTATTGTCAAGTTGGTTTCCGTATAACACCCAGTGCTCATCCCAACAAGTGTCCTCCTCCATGCCCGTCACCCCCCTTCCCTTCTCCCCCACCCATCAGCCCTCAGTGTGTTCTCCATATTCAAGAGTTTCTCATGGTTTGCCTCTCTCCCTCTCCTCAACTATTTTTCCCCTTCTTCTCCCCCATGGTCTTCTGTTAAGTTTCTCCTGTTCCACTTATAAGTGAAAACATACGGTATCTGTCCTTCTCTGCCTGACTTATTTCGCTCAGCCTAACACCCTTGAGTTCCATCCATGTTGCTACACATGGCCAGATTTCATTCTTTCTCATTGCCATGGAGTATTCCATTGTATAGACAAACCACATCTTCTTGATCCATTCATCCGTTGATGGACACTGAGGCTCTTTCCATGGTTTGGCTATTGCTGAGTGTGCTGCTATGAACACTGGGGTACATGTGCCCCTATGCATCAGCACTCCTGTATCCCTTGGGTATATTCCTGCAAGGTTCTCTTAATATACAATTGCATCTCTTAATATACAAATGCATCTTCATGCATTGACACAATAGTTCCAAAACAAAATACACTCAGTGTGCTGTATTTATACATTGTGGCATCTCTCATTGTCAATCTTCCTTCCCCTTTCCCCCCAATTTACACAAATAATTTGCAAGTAATTCAGAATTCAAAGTCCTTTGGAAATCACCCTGCCCAGAAATGTAATAACTAAAACCAGTTAGTACTAGGTAAATTCCATAGTGTATTTGAAATGAGATACAAAATGTGTCCTTTTGTTTTTGCCTCTTTCACTCAGTATAATCACTTTGATATTTGGTCATGTATATCAATAGCTTATTCTGCCTTAGCAATGCCTAGTGGCTGTGGACTGAATGTTTGTGTCTCCCTCCCACTCCATGTGTTGAAGTTCTAATGTGTTGGTATTTGAAGATGGAGCATTTGGGGGGTAATTGGGTCACGTGGGTGGAGCCTCCATAATGAGATTAGTGTCCTTTTGAGAAGAGGAAGCAGGAAGTCACTGTCTGTAAACCGGGAACTGAATGTCCACCAAGGAGTCAACTGTGCTGGCACCCTAGCGCCTCCAGAATTGTGAAAAATAAATGTTTGTTGATTAAGCCACCCAGTCTACAGCATTCTGTTATAGCGTTCTGAGCTCCCACACTAATATTCCACTGTATGGACGTGGCACAGTGTCTTTACCCATTTACCTATAGATAGAAATTTGGGTACTTTTCAGGTGTTTCGTTACTACAAATACAACTTGATGCACATGCGATTCCTTCAACACATGGGACTTGGGTAGCATGGTCACCCGGCATGAACATTGAACTCACGCAGCTTTCTATGTTATTAGTAATGAAGTTCTTTGTCTTTACACGGGAGTATTGTATCTCCTTCCAGCAGTCACGACATTCGCTTACAAATAGGGTAAAATTTCAGACCATTTATAGTTCTTGATAATTCTATTTTGGGGCTCTTCATTCCTTTATGTGGATCCAGATTTTCATCTGGTATCATTTTCCCTCTGCTTGAAGGATTTCCTTTAATATTTCTTGGCGTATGGGACTCTATGTAATGAATTCTTTCAGCTTTTGTATGCTTGGAAAACTATTTATTCTGCCTTCATTTCTGAAATATATATTTGCTGATTTTAGGATTCTAGGGAGACAGTTTTCTTTCTTTAAATGTCAGCACTTTCAAAACATTCTTCCATTCTCTGCCTGTATTGTTCCTTATGAGACATTTGTTGTTATCTTTTCTTTATGCATAATGTGTCTTTTTTTCCTCTGGTTGCTTTTAAAATTTTCACTTTATCATTGGTTATGAGCAGCTTACTTATGATGTATCTTGGTAGAGTTTTGTTTATGATTTTTATGCTTTGGGTTAAGCTTCTTACATTCAGAGTTGTACTACAAATTACAAATAAGGGTTTATAATTTTCATCAAATTTTGAATTTTTTGGATCATTATGATTCAAATAATTTTACTGTTCTCCTTTCCTTTGTAGACTCTAATTACATATATGTTGAATCTTTCGAGTTACCCCACGGTTCACAGATTAGTATTACACTTTCTCTTTCAAATTATTTAACTTGGGGTAGTTTCTATTATGACTTCAGGATAACTCATCTTTTCTTCTTTAATATGTCATCCTCCATTAATCACTCAGTATGATTTTTCATCTCACACATTGTCATTTCCATTTCTAGAACTTTGATTTGAGTCTTTTTTTTTTTTTTTTTTCCAGTCTTCTATGTCTCAACTTCACTTTCCAACATCTGGAGTCAAAACCAGAGTCAGACATGAGACATGTCTGGGCACAAAATTTAAGAAGACGTTCACTCTCAAGGATGTACATGTGCTGACCTTGATGTTTGAAATGCAGTTATAGAAACTTTGTTAATGACTTTGTCTGCTAATTCCAATATCTGCCACAGTTCTATATTTGTTTCAGATCATCAATTTCCTCTTTGTGGGTCATTAAAAAAATCCAGAAGGCTATATGGCAAAGACTGCTTATCTCTTTTGGGTAGTAATATTTCTTGATTCAATTTTAAATCGCATTCATTTACCTATTTCTAATTTACTTCATCAATCACATATTTTTATGTAGCTCTATATCATTTAATGTTTCCTAGCATTTAATTTTGAAAACATATCTTAAACTTACAGAAAAGTTATAAAAGTAATAGACTCCCAAGTAGCCTTCACCTCAATTTATAAGTTCATAACATTTTGTTAAGTGGCAAACAGTATTATGAAATATTTTAATCACCCTGGCACTTATAAATCATATACCGTATATTCGTGAACTTGGTCTCAGATGCATGGAATAGCACCCTCATCGACACCACTTAATGGCAAATGCTTGCTACTGGTTAAAAATCATCTGGGGCAACGTGTGGGATGATGAAAGTAAACCCATCACTATTATTCAGGAGAAGACAGCATTACACTGTGCCGGTGATGAGTTAGAATGCACGACTCAAATACAAATGAGAGCATAATTCTACAGATAAAAATAGTCCCTGCTTGTTCCTTTGGCAAAGCCAGACTGTTTGCTTCTATCTGTAGATCGTGCCTATGTGTTTTCTTTATCATGATGTCAATTTCTTTTCAAACAACATAAGCCGCGGGACCATCGGGCTGAGGCAGAGAGAAAAGAAAGCCATAAGGACCAAAATATGTGATTTGGATGTTGCCAGGGCGTTTCCCAGGCTGGGAATGATGAATGGAGAGAATGTTTTGGGGGTTGGATCTCCTCCCCAGACCAATTTTATAAGATCAGTTGAGCAGATTCACATTCTGCTGATTTTTTTCATCTCTCGGAAACCTGAATCCTGATGCTTTTGTTCAGCATCAAAGA
The DNA here is from genome assembly GCF_008692635.1 of Crocuta crocuta. Taxonomy (NCBI): domain Eukaryota; kingdom Metazoa; phylum Chordata; class Mammalia; order Carnivora; family Hyaenidae; genus Crocuta; species Crocuta crocuta. The sequence continues at coordinate 1,192,663 of NW_027528804.1, forward strand.
AGGGCCATCTTACAATGCCATTTGTAGTTGATGCCCCTGGTTCTCTGTCACAGCCCCTCAGGCCTGCTTTTCTGATTCAAGCCATTGCAGTGGACAGTGTCCTTTGCTTGTAGATTCACCTGAGTGTCAGTCCCCAAGCAAACATGTTTCAACATTCTACCTCCAGTCCTTCTTAGATATGGCCAGAGCTCCTGGGGCCCACATGTAAGCTCACAGCAAGTACACAGGAGAGTTCATGTCCCAGGGAGCAGCCCTCACACACTGCCAGAGGTAGGTAGGGACTCACACCTCCGAGTTTCCAGGGAGGCAGTACTTGGAGACATTGTACACTTCTCAACTGAGTCCTCATGGCCTATATTCGTGACCTCTCAGGCTCAGCCTCTCTGCTCCTTCATTCCTGAGTCCTGGGCTAATCTACCAGCATCCTGAGCTTTCTCTCAGACTCTGCTTTTGGGAAACCCCAACTAAAACTCCATTTGCTGCTTCAATACATTTATTGAAGGTTACTGGATTTAACTGTGCTTGTTTTACGAAATGCCTGTAAGAGCGAGGACAATGCCTATTTTACCCACTATTTTATTCCCAGAGCCAGCATAATCCCTTGAGCTAAGAAATCCCTGGCTAAAAACGTAAATTAGTTAAAAAGAGGCAAAATAAAATTCATTCCTTACTCATAATTTTGAAAAATAACATACACTGCTTTTGGAATTTCATAAATAAGACTCAAGAATCGTTTATTCACCTTGTTTGGGTTTCTAACAACATCCATAAGGCTAAAGAAAAAAGATCAATAGCCAGGAGCAATTTGTCAAATTATCAAACTCATTAAAATCCTTTATACTTAGATTCTTTTAAGAAATTTAGTAGGATCACGTTCCCTTATGTCTAGAAAACAGCATGGAGATGCCATGGCCTAGGTGAAGGGCTGCTACTCTGGGATCCACCGTTTACTGGCTTGTCCTATCAGAATACCAATCATTACACACAACACACGTCTCCTCTTACTTGGTTGTCTGCCTCTCTGTCTGTCTCCTCTCTTGGTTGTCTGTCCCCACCCTTGGAGGGGCCTGTAGTGAAATTCTTTTCTCCATGGCTGCAAGAGCTTAGATCCAGTCCTGGAAACTGGTGAGTCTCTAAATGAGTAAAAGCATTTTTTTCTTTCTTCAACTTTTTTTTCTCTGCTCCTGATGAAGGATAGGATGGATGGGGTGGAAGAAGAGCAGAAAGACAGGTAGGGGTGAGAGGGAAAGAGAAGGTAGAAAGAGGGTGAGAGAGGCGAGGTATGGAGGGAAAGGAAGGGGATTGCAGGGCAGGGACGAGGAGAGGCGGGGCAGGGCCCATGAAGGAAGACAAAGGGAGAGTAGTCTCTCATTAAGCAGCACCCGCCCACCACAGCTAAATATGAGCTTGGCATAGAAAGATTTTCTGAGCTAAGGAAATTGTTCTCCAAACTGAACAAAATATTATCTTTAAGAATAGGTAGACTATATGGATGGAGATATATTAATAAGCCTTTCAGTGCTTCCTTACATTTCCTACAGCCTCAACATGTAGCTAGGGTGCTTAGTATGTTTACATAGCCATCTCACTTATATTTATAAATATATCTGTAGAAATGTAGCTTGTTCTGTCTCTGCTTTACACCACAAGAATGTAAAACAGTGTATTTCCATTTTGGTTCAGGGAAGAGAATTTTGCTAAGTCAGTTAGTTGATGGGCTCATTAGGCAAATCCAAGCCTGACAGAGAACTCACTATGAGCTAGTTAATGCCTACGCTATAACATCTTCCACATCTAACCTAGTTTCTTCCTTTTTTTAAATTTACTTAAAATTTTTTTAGTGTTTTATTTTTTGAGGGGGGGGCAGTGTGAGCAAGGGAGGGTCAGAGACAGAGGGAGACACAGAATACGAAGACAGACACCAAGCTCTGAGCTGTCAGCACAGAGCCCGACACGGGGCTCAAACCCACAAACCGTGAGATCATGACCTGAGCCAAAGTCAACCGACTGAGCCACCCAGGCACCCTAACCTAGTTTCTTCCTAAACTCTGATGAAGACATTCTTTCCTCCAAAACATTCCATTCCATCTTATTCAAAATATCTTTAGGGCTCCTAACTATTGCTTCAGGTTTGGTCTGAAAAGCATAGACATCTTACAGATTCTTTTCTCAAGTAGCAGCAAGCTAGAGATTCAGATGTGTTTATTTTTTATTGAGCTCTTTTCCATTGAACGCAGAAGGTAAAACTTCCAGGTAACTTTTCTTGTCAAATGACAGGGCCTTCTTAATTGCGTCAAATCATAAAAAGTAATTTAAGTTCAGCCTCTCTGGTTCAAGTAATTTTTCTCCAGCCCCACCAGGTGATTTGACAAATGATTATTACTTCGCTCTGCCCAGTGAAATGTGAATAGCATATATAGCTTACCTCACTATAGGCGTTATACATCTTTCCTCTTTTTGGACGACTCGTACTGTGTCTACCTATGCATGTGCACCTGTGTGTGTGTGTGTGTGTGTGTGTATGTGTTTGGATGGGGATGTGAGGTGAGAAGAGCACTAGCTTTTAAGGACATCTTTCAGAGTCCAACACTCCATCTCTTACCCCACCACTGATGCCCTTTGATGATTTCCAGAAGTCGACAATAGCTTTCCAAGTTGTACACTTAGTTTACAATAGTGATCTTAACAGTCTGAGTTTTTCAGCTGCTCACAGGATACTGGTTCCCATTTTGATCTTCAGGTAAACTCAGTGCATTCTGGGTAAATTATCTATTTTTATGTCTTCTTTTTTCAAAAATCAGATTCCATATTTCCTTCCATAATTTCCAGCCTGCTATTAACTTTGGCTAGTGCTTCTCTTTAATTTTATTCTTTCTTATGATGTTTAATAAACAAGTCACAAAGATATAGCCATTGCCTTCTTTCAGAGAGTAGTCTCATCCTTTAGAAAGGCCCCTTTCATTTATTATATTATGGATTCATCACTCACTACAGGCTATATCCAAACTCACATTCCTAAGGAATAAGTTGTTTTTTTTAAAAAAAAATTATGTTTTTATTTTATTCTTGAGAGAGAGGCAGAGTGCAAGGGTGGTAGGGGCAGAGAGAGGGAGACACAGAATCTGAAGTAGGCTACACGCTCTGAGCTGTCAGTTTAGAACCCAACTCCGGGCTTGAACTCCCAGACTCCCAGAACATGACCTGAGCTGAAGTCAGATGCCCAACTGATTGAGCCACCCAGGGACCCCATAAGTTGTTTTAATATGCCATATAACTCTCATATAATAATAAAGATTATTTGACATTTGCTATTTCATTTATTCAAGTAGTATAAATATTGAGCGCTTCTTTCAGGAACAGCCAGGTATTCTTTAATCAACTTGGAAGTTAACATAATATTGAATTCTGGAAACGATCTCAATTTTATATGATATCAGACTGATTAAAAATTGATTTGGAAACAGGGATTTGGTATGAGAACTCTTACTATCTGAATTTTAAAAATAACTTTTTAAGTACACTGGGTCAATTGAAGAAAGGCACTTCGAGGGAATGGCATTGAGAAATCATGAGAAGATTGGGACACCCGGGTGGATCAGTGGGTGAAGCATCTGACTCTCGACTGCAGCTCAGGTCACCATCTCCCGGTTTATGAGTTTGAGCCCTGCATTGGGCTCTGTGCTGACAGCGCAGAGCCTGCTTGGGATCCTCTCCCCCGTCCCTCTCTGCCCTTCCCCCCTCAAAATAAATAAATACAATTTTTAATAAACTTGAAAAAATACATATTTTTAAAAAAGAAATAACCAGAAGGCAATAAGGAGGGCTATGATGAAGGATGAAGATGAAGGTAAAAAAGGTGGCGGAGCAGGATGGAACTGTGGGATGTTGAAAGGGCAGCCAAGATAAATGCTCCAAAGTAGCTCTCTTTGGAAACTGCAATGACCCTTCTTCCAAGGTTCAGATTAAGACACTTTTATCTAAGAGAAAGAATTGTAACTTCGGACTGTAGATCTTTGTTAGAAATCTGCTAAGAATTCATCTTTCCTCTCATTTCGGTTTCCCAAGAAGTACTCTACTTCACTGTTACAATTTGTTTTCTCCGGTCTCTTCCTTAGAGCAGTGAGATGAAAAGACAATGTCTTAGACCTGGAGTCCCATCTTCATTAGTACTTTGAGTGTCTTCAGATAACTGAGGTAGCAAACTTTTCTTATAATTAGAATGGGGCCTAATCAGAGTTGACCGTGTGAGCAATTCTGTCTTCTAAGTTATTTGCGTTTGTGATTGTACCCAAAATTGTTGTAGGCCAAAATGCTGTGCTATGTTTAATAATAAAAATGTGGGGCGCCTGGGTGGCTTAGTCGGTTGAGCGTCCAGCTTTCGCTTAGGTCATGATCTCGCGGTTCGTGGGTTCGAGCCCTGTGTCGGGCTCTGTGCTGACTGCTCTGTGCTGACTGAAATTGGCCTGGAGCCAATTTCAGAGTCTGTGTCTCCCTCTCTCTCTGACCCTCCCCTGCTCGCGCTGTCTCTCTCTCTCTCTCTTAACTAGAAATAAATAAAAAATATTTTAAAAAATAATAAAAATGTATGAATATATAAATATTGTAAAGAACGTAAAAAATGGAAGGACAGAAAACCAAAATATTTTGTCAGCTTAAGGCTACAATAAGGTGACATATAGAAAGTATGAGTCTGGAGTGTGAAGGATCTATAAGGACTGGATGTAGCAGAGGATGGGTTGGAAGCAGTCCAAGGAAGCTGATCTCAGTGGAGAACGTAGAGGAAAATAAAAACGTTAGATCTAGAAGAATCTAGACAAGAACAATTAATGCCGTTTTCAAGTGACTTCCTAAATGCACTAATTAATTTTTTTCATTCCTTCTTTTAAGAACCAATAAGCTTGAGGAAATCGCTTTAATCTTTCATTGTAAAACAAGTTAAAGAAGAGAAGTTAGACTTAATGCTAAATTAATGACAGCAGGGGAGCCTGGGTGGCTCAGTTGGTTAAGTGTCTGACTTTGGCTCAGGTCATGATCTTACAGTTGGTGGGTTTGAGCCCCATGTCAGGCTCTGTGCTGTCAGCTCAGAGACTTGAGCCTGCTTCAGATTCTGTCTTCTTCTCTCTCTGCCTTTTCCCTATTGATGATCTGTCTTTCTCTGTCTCTCAAAAATGAATAAATGTTAAAATTTAAACAAAATAAAATAAATTATACACAGCTACTTTCCATCATTTTGGAGGTGGGGTAGTTTATCTGTTAACCTAAGTGGCTTAATTTACACACAATACCCACTCCTTGGAAAATGTGTTGGTAATAGGAAGTCAGAAACATTTGTTAAGAAAATAATTCACCATAGTCTAAGCAGGTTCCCCAAAGCATCAGTTTTGCCTTAGGATAGGGTCAGTAAGGGTTTAAAGTGGTAATGTTCCTTACAAGAGAAAAAGAATATTGGAAAAAGTATTAAAAGCAAGGGAAAAGAAGAGTTTCAGCAGATGGCCTGGTTTGTAATGGGAAAAGAGGTCAGGAGTAATATAGCATTCCATTTCAGTTCTAAGATGAAAAATACCTACATGGCAGAAAAGGTCTGTTCTTCTGATTCAGCCAAGAAGGTCAGGTCAAACTTTATCTTTTAAAGAAATAGATCATGTAATTGGTTGTTGAAAGTAATTGAAAGTTGGCACAATTGGAGAGCCATTTCCCCTGAAGACTCACTCCTTTTAAATTGGGCAAATGTCAGAACCAGACATTAAAAAGCTAATGTTTGTCTTCTAATTTTCAAAGTCTTTACTGTGTGTGTTTCCTGTGGACTTGTGTACATGAACTTTCTTAGGTTTGTGTAAACGGTTCATACCAGGCTGCTTCTGACCACTGATCCCTTAAATGGAAGCAGCATTTCAGACATGATTAGTGGACTTCAAATAGAAGGAATCATTTGTAACTCTTTCAGACCCAACACCCTCCTTTTATAACAAGCATTCTTTGTGTACTAGTATCTGACTTTTGCTAATTATTTTAAACAAAATCTTTTTTTTAAAATTTCTGAGAGAGAGAGAGAGAGAGAGAGAGCGAGCATGAGCAGAGGAGGGCCAGAGAGGGGGAGACACAGAATCCACAACAGGCTCCAGGCTCTGAGCTAGGTGTCAGCACAGAGCCTGATGCGGAGCTTGAACCCACGAAACGTGAGATCATGACCTGAGCTGAAGTCAGACGTTCAACTGACTGAGCCACCCAGGTGCTCCACTCCCACTTTTTCCTTAGGGGGGGAAAAAAAAAAGCATATCTATCTATAGGTGATAGAATGGATCACATGTCCTTTTTTTTTTTTTAATGTTTTATTTATTTCTAGGAGAGAGAGAGAGAGAGACAGCGTGAGCAGGGGAGGGTCAGAGAGAGAGGGAGTCACAGACTGAAACAGGCTCCAGGCTCTGAGCTGGCAGTCAGCACAGAACCCGACGCGGGGCTTGAACCCAGGAACCACGAGATCATGACCTAAGCAAAAGTCGGACACTTAACTGACTAAGCCACCCAGGCGCCCTGATCACATGTCTTTTTTAAAGAACATTTGCACTGATATCACTTTGAGCTTTTCAGAAAAAAAATTCGCCAATTATGACATTACCAATGTTTTGGGGAGAATAAAAGGAATTTTTGTTATTTCGGTTTTGGTTTTTCTCTTTTAAAGATCTAATTATACCATGTACAGGAATTTAAAAATTCAAGTACTACTAGAAGGCTTTCAACATAAGCAACATTGCACTCTGTATATCTTCTAGCTGCTCACTATCTACTCCTTACAGATAACTATTTTCAACTCATAGCTGTTTATTCTGGTATATACCTCCATATTAAGAAATAATATGTTTACATTATTATGTCTTTTTTAGCTTTATTGCGGTATAATTGATGAACACAATTATATTTAAAGTGAACATCATGATGAATTGATGTATATCTAGTGAAATGATTCCTCTATCTAGTTAATTAGCACATCCATCATCGCATATATTTATCTTTTCCTGTGTGTGTGAGAACATTTAAGTGCTACTCTCTTAAAATATTTCAATTTTACAATAGTGTTACTGACTATAGTCACCATGTTGCACATTAAATCTTCAGATTTTATTCATCTTAAAATATTCTTCATCTTAGGGCCGCCTGGGGGGCTCAGTCGGTTAAGTGACTCACTTCAGCTCAGGTTATGATCTCCTGGTTTGTGAATTTGAGCCCTGCCTCGGGCTCTGTGCTGATGGCTCAGAGCCTGGAGCCTCCTTTGCATTCTGTGTGTGTGTCTCTCTCTCTGCCCCTCCCCCACTTGTGCCTACTGTCTCTCTCAAAAGTAAATAAATAAACTTAAAAGAATATTATTCATCTTATTTATTTATCAAAAAAATTGTTAAGTATGAGTGGTGATGGATATTAACTAAACTTACTGTGGTGATCATTTTACACATACATATATATCAAACCACTATGTTGTACATTTAAAACTAATGCAATGTTATAGGTCAATTGTATCTCACTAAAAAGATGAAGTTTTTGTCAATTAAAAATTTTAATTTATATACAGTAAAATTAGCTTCTGTTTCAATGTATAGTTCTGAGTTTTAGTACCTGTATAGATTCACATAAGCATCATCACAATCAAGTCAAAGAACAGTTCCATCACACCAAAAAAGCCCCTCATCTTGAGCCATCCTCACCCACACCCTAATCTCTGAGAACCACTGATAGAGCTTTGCCTTTTCCAGAATGTCACATGAATAGAATCACAGAGCGTGTAATCTTTTGAGACTGGCTTCTGTAAATTCTTCACTCCGTTTTTACACATCTTGCGACAGCTTTTGTTCCAGATTATCTCTGAGGCCTTCGCTTTGATAATCTCAAGGCTGTTTGCTATAATGGAGGCAGGTGCTCCCTCGGAGGCAGACGGTAGATTCATTTATTGACCAGGATTGTAACGATCGTAAGGCAAACTATTGGGTAGGATTGCTTGAGGCCCCTTTATAAGACTGGGACTTTCTAAGGTGCAGCTCCTTTGCTGTGACAAAAAAAAAAAAAAAAAAAAAAAAAAAAAATCCACAGCTCCCTCTCTCTCTCTCTCTTTAACTTGGATCTGCCTTTGTGTCCATGGCTTAGGGGCTAGGGGAACTGATCTGAACATTCAGCCTATGCTACATGTGCTGCTGTGCTGTGGCTAATAAAGGCCTTTGTCTCTGTCCTAGGAGTCTCTTGTCTTCTGTCCCTGCCTATGAAACTGTGGTAGGCTAAATTGTTCCCTTGAGAGGAGGGTGAGACTTCAGACCCTACATAATTCTTGATGCTTCCTCCATTCGGCCCCATGCGTTCTGGATCACTATGTTATATGTACCAGTAGTGCATTGATTTCCTAGCCTGTCATAACAAAGTCCTACGAACTGGGTGGCTTAAAGCAATCAAAATTTAGGGGCATCTGGGTGGCTCAGTTGATTAAGAGTTCGACTTCACCTCAGGTCATGATCTTGCGGTCCATGGGTTTGAGCCCTGCGTCGGGCTCTCTTTTGTCAGCAAAGAGCCTCCTTCAGATCCTTGGTACCCATCTCTCTCTGCCCGCCCCCCCCGCCAAATAAATAAGCATTAAAAATTTATTGTCTCCCAGTTCTTGGGGTTAGAAGTCTGAAATCAAGGTGTAGGCAAGGCGTTGCTCCCTCTGAAACTTGTAGGGGAATCTCTCTTTGCTTCTTCCTAGCTGTTGGTGGTTTGCAAGCAATCTGTGGGGTTCCTTGGCTCGCAGCTGCGTGACTCCAATCTCTGTCTTTGTCATCAAATGGCATTCTCCCTGTGTGTCCCTGTCTTCACATGGCCGCCTTCTTATATGGGCACCAGTCATATTGGGTTAGGGGTTCAACCTACTTTAATATGACCTCGTCTTAATTAATCACATCTGCAACAATCCTATTTCTGAATAGGGTCGCATTTTTAGGGACTAGGGGTAGGAGGGATTTCAACACACCCTTTGGGAAAGGGGACACAATTTAATCCATAACAAATAGTTCCTTTCCCTTTATTGCTAAGTGGTATTCCATTAAATTGGAGGTACCGCCTTTTGTTTATCTATTTGCCTGTTGAAGGACATTTGGGTTGCTGTTTCTAGGTTTCAGTAATTGTGAGTGATGCTGCTATAAACATTTGTGTCTGGAGTTTTGTGTGAATGTCGTGTTCATTTCTCTAAGGTAAATATCTAAGAGGGGATTGCTGGGTCAAAGGGTACCTTTATCTGAAACTGCTAAACTTTTTAAGAAAATGTTTTCCAAAGTGGTTGCAATGTTTTGGATCTCCTAAGGTGATGTATGAGAGTTCCACTTGCCCTGCATCCTCACAAGAAGTTGATGTTATCATTTTAAAAACTTTTGCTGAATGTGTGTTACCATTCAAACAGCCATACGGTGCTATCCCACGGTGACTTTAATTTATATTTCCCTCGTGACTCTTGATGTTGAGCACCTTTTCATGTGTGCATTTGCCACCTATATATCTCGTTTAGTGTGATTGTTCACATCTTCTGCCCATTTTTTAATTGGTTTCTTTGTTTATTGTAGTATTTGGAGAGATTTGTATATATTCTGTATACAATCACTTGATAGAGAAATGATTTGAACACATTTTCTCCCAGACTACTGTCTACATTGCGTTTCATTTTCTTGATGCCTTGTGCAAAGTGAAGACATTGTAATTCTGACGAAGTTCAATGGATCATTTTTATTTTCTTGTATAGCTTTCTGTTTTTTGGTGTCGTATGTGTAAAATCTCTGACAAACCCAATGTCACAAAAATATTCTCCTGTGCTTTCATGTAAAGATTTTATATCTTGTGTTTTTAAATTAAAAAAATTAAGTTTTGTTTTATTTTTGAGAGAAAGAGAGACACACTCACATGCATGTGCAAGTAGGGGAGGAGCAGAGAGAGAGAGGGAGACAGAGAATCCCCAGCAGGCTCTGCATGGTCATCACGGAGCCAGATGCAGGGCTTGAACTCATGAAACCATGAGTTTGGCTATTCTAGATCATTCTCCTTTCAATAGAGATTTTAAAATCAACTTGCCTATATCTAGAAGAAAATCATGCCAAGGTTTTGACTGGGATTGCATTAAACCTGTAGACTCATTTGAGAAGAATTGGTAATGTAAGTATATTAGGTTTTCAAATCCATGAACTCAGCATGTCTCTCCATTTATTGAAATCTTCTTTGATTTACTTCCTTTGCATCTTATAGTTTTATAATTTTTGCTTTCAATTGTCATGCATATCTTAAATAAGATTCCAAAAGTTAAAAATACTTTAACCCCAAAAGTTATTGCTCCTCTATAAAATTCACTTAATAACTTTCCCTTTGCTATTTCTGCCAATCTTAAAATATTGTATCTTACACTTTGTCCAATCCTTATTAGGTCCCTGCATAGAAAGATAAACCTTAGCCAAACAAACAAACAAATAAACAAATGAAACCCTTCATAAGTATTATCCCTTTTCTTTGCTCCTTTAGATTTACTTTGACTCTACAAAGGTAGAGGTTACAGGACTGTGGTAAGAAAGAACTTCAGCTTTGCTTTATTTATAAGTTGTTTTGGCGGTATTTTCCAGTGGCCAGGTAGTGTTGTATTAGAAAGCTATGCCAGGAGCTGTATCTGGCCTTTGAAATCGTGAAGACAGAAGCCAAAAGAAGAATGGTGTGAAAAGAAGCCTGGAAAAAGCTTGGGTCATTGATGATAACATGAAGCCACAGACCGAATCCTGGGGCCAAGTCCTTAATGCCCTTGTCAGTAACTGTCCGTGTTAGCATGGCTTCAGTACAGTTCATCAAGAATTTGGTTACTTGCAGCTGAAAGACCTCCTGCTACAAATAACTGATGTGGTCCCACTCTTGTCAAACATTCTCTGTACACCCCTACCCGTCTCTTTTAACCACAGGAGTTGACTTGATCACTATTTTTCTGGAGTTTCTCCTTTGCTTTTACTTTTTCTTCCAGGCTGAAGTGCCTTCCACTTTCCTCTCTAACTTCCCTCCTCTACCAGTTAACCCTCATAGGAAGGTTCCCATCAAATGTCATTTCTTCTAGGAGAATTTTCTGACTGCATGTACCTTCCCAACCCCGACCGCACGCACACAAACATCTACAGAATATTTATCGTAGGCACTCATGCGGTGCAGCATCTTACTGAATGCCACCATAAAAACTGAAGTTTATTGAGTGGTTATTATGTGCCGGCCACCAGGATAAGTACTTTCTTTGCTTTGTCCTTCTTAATCCCTATGGAAAGTTTAGGAATTAGTTACCCTTATTGCTCTAATTTTACCAAGGAACAAATCAGGTTTAAAGAGGCTTTAGTAAGTTTCTTAAGGTCATACAGATTACCACTAAGAGGCAGAGCTATAAAAATTCCAGCCGAGGTCCAACTCCAGACTGGAACTCCTGTGGGGAACATTACATAGAAGTGAGCATGTGTGGCACGAAAACTTGCTTTATTTTCACTCTTGTTGCATCTCGTAAGAGGAGAGACTGTCCTGAATTTCATTGTCTTCTCTCTGCAGGTATGTGACTAGCACAGAGACGCGATGAAGGCACGAGTTGATCAAATGGCGGTCATCCTCTCGGAGGGCGGGAACTCCCACGGCTTGCTCCCAGCGCAGCCTCAGGCCCCCCGCTGAGCTCTTCTTCTCTACAAAACACTTATCTTTATGAGCCTTTGGCCAACCCTGTCAGAACTGTGATAAGTTCATTCTCACTAAGGTGTTAGCAGTGGACAAAGGCTGTGTTTTCCTTCTCAGATGTGTGTTTCTTAATAATGAACTTCTGGAGAAAGTGCTATTGAACCCAAAGGAATGGCTTTTCCATGGTAAGACTTCAAGTCCATAATGAGATTCTTGAAGATAAACTGTGCTTCAAGAAGCATTGTTTGAACAAATTATGGCAAACTGGTGGCTGTGGTGGGAGGACTGGTGTGCAAGCAGCAGTCTTTTCGATTCAAGAGCACTTCATTCTCTTCAGGACACGTGAGGCTTTTTTATTGATTCTTCACAGAGAAGCATCCGGACACTTTACCACCCTAATCTCCTTTCCTGGGTGAAGTATCATAAATTTAAAAGCGCCACTGCCTTCTCTCCATAACGTGTTTAGTAGCCAAGGTTAAGGTCTACACGAATACTTAACCAACTCCCATATTTCCTACTAAATTCATTAAGCAACTGTAAATGAAAATTAAATTCATCATACAGAATTCTCTGTAGCAACAATGGTAAAATACTTGTCCATACTAGATATTTGTTGAGTTGGAAATATAGGGCTGAATTTTCAATTTGCTATGGAAATAACGTAGGGCGTTGGCTCCTCAAACTTTCCTGATTATAAAAATCTTGGTGAATACTTATTAAAATATAGACTTCACTCCAGGCTCCAGAAGATACTCATTGAGAAACAGTGGGGCCTACCGAACTGGGTCAAGGGTTTCAGCCATTCTCCAATAAAGATTTGATACTTTGATTCTGGTGAGACCATGAAATGAAAAACATTTTTCTTGTTTCCCTACCTGCCCTTCTTCCAAAAAGTCATTATGGCAGCCACGGTTACATGCTGAGAAAACAAAGATAAGCACCAATTCTCACTGAAGAGTCAAAGACAATAAACTACTATACACAGTGTGTTAAGTGCTAAAATGGAGATAGGACAGGATACTAATGCGTTTAGAGAGGAGGAAATGCCTCGTCTGAGTAAGGCAAATTCAACCTCTGTAAAAGTGAGGTCACTCCACATAGATGATGTATGAATAAAGACTCAGAGGCTTAAAGAAATCTGGTGTTTTCTGAGCATTTTGAAATGTCTGCCATGGCTGAAGCTCAGGGTCAAGTTGGGGAAAGTGGGGGAAGACGAGGCTGGGGAGAGTCAGACTGTGAATAGCCTTACACACCACCTTGAAGAGGTTGGATTTAGTCTTGTAGACAAGAAGGTGCTGTTGGGAAGAAGCCTAGCTACACCCAGCACTTGGTACAAAATGACTCCAAAATATAAGTTGACAAGAGCGTCTTAGGTATGACTGGAGTTTCAGGTGACTTTGTTCAGAGCTAATATTCTACCACAGTCAGTTTGGTGCTTTGCTAATCTAGTGGGACGCTTCTCAGCTGACATCTCACAGAGAAGCATGATGTGCAAAAGAGAGAAAAAGGCTGCTTTGGCTGATGCGGGAAGCTCAGGCTGATGCGGAACAGGTTGCGAATCAAAGATCTATACTTTTACGAGACTGAATAATTGAATGGGATTTAGAATCCTACTGTGGACGGGTCACTTTGATATTATCTTTGAAAACAGCTCCTTCAAGTATATCCAATATAGCTTCTTCCGTCCACCATTGTGCAGAAGATGCTTGTGGTGCTGGATCGAGTCAGTCTCGGTATGAACATTTCCAGTGAAGGGGAGGCACCCACATTCTCCGGTAGTTTACTTTCTGCAGAAGCAGCCTCACTCATTAGCAACTTGTACTTTGTGACAAGTAGGCGTTTTTCTGATCTAAGCAAGGTCTTTTGGAATAACCAACCCAATAGTATAGCGATCATGTCAACTTCTGTTCACGTTCTAGGTTTCCTTAATCTTTGTTTAAAGCAGACCCTCTCCCCTGTTTGGGTCTCCACTCTCCTACATACATGCATTCCAATATGTTAATGTTGCCTCTTGAAAATGTGACCACCAGAAATAGATACAGGGTTTCTTTCCCTACTTCTTGCCTCCCATTGCTACATATGCATTTATAGAAAAGTGAATTTATCATGAAAGGGCCTCACCAGAGGCTTTTCTTGTTAATATTATCAATAAAATATATCAGGAAGGAATATCCAGGAAACAGAGAGTCAAAATGGCATTAAAAAGCATGTTAAGCCAGACACTGACATACTATTTGGTGGAATGCTAACATTTAACATATGTTGTCCTGATTGCCACCTTTTGTGTGTGTGTGTGTGTGTGTGTGTGTGTGTGTGTGTAAAATACGAATCTAGAAGAATAGTGAGAGAACATAGTAGAGACTCGATGTTTGTTGAATGAATAAAGTGCAAAGCCACAGACAAATGGAAATGGTCATATCTTTAGTTCAGGGAGCTCAGATTTGTTGAACTCAAGGGGCCCTCCAAGTTTGAAGAAATGCAGGCAGTCAGGCAGGGAAAACTGAAAGGTCTCTGCTTCTTAACTAAGCGTGACAAGAGGAAGCCGGTGAGTCAGGTATGAAGTAGTCAAGGAAAAGTGGGAGACATTTTAGGAAGGCCATTCCCACTGTCCCTCCTGTGGTGCTGGCTTCACATCAGGGCCCTGGTTTCAAGGCAGAAGGTTGGATGGGTACTAAAGTTTATTATTTCACATGAAGGTGAGGAGGTGGGGGAGAAAGAAATGTTTCAGGACAAGATCACTCTGGGGACTTTAGCGTCACCATGACATTTTCTGGGCTGTTGATAGAAGATACTTCCACCTTGATACTATACCCTAAGGCATGCCACTTTCCATATACAGGGATGTTCCTCACCCCACCGCTTTGTTCCCCTCATTATCCCCTCTTAGTCTCCGAAGAGTTTTCTTTCTTCAAAAATATTTTAAAAGACTAAAAGTAGAGAATACTTTGGATAAGAAATATTGCCAACCTGGAGTCAGTCAAATCTAACTCCCGCTCCTTAAAAAGCTAGATGACCAGTCAGCACTGAGTTTGAACCTCTTGAAGTAAGTCACCTTAGGCGTGGGTGGAGGGGACAGGAGGTTGTTTCTCTGTGTGTGTGTGTGTGTGTGTTTGCACACGCGCACGTATGTGTGTATGTACAGCCAAAGGTCCGGTGGCATACATAACTCAACCAACAGTTTCTCCAAAAGTAAAGGAGAAAGCTCTAATCACTGATGATCTGGTAGTGGTATCCCTTTTGGGGAAATAACTTCAGTTCTACGCTGGTTTCTTTGGTAGACTGAGCTATTCTGCAAAAATATACAGCGTTACTTTCCTAACTACTGACCAGAAAGACCAAGCAATACTCACATCAACTGCTTATTTTAATGTCAAATGTTTATTTCTATGCCATAGTTGCCTCAGCACAATTGTAAAAGAAAGGAATCCCCCCAGATGAATTTTTTTTCTTTTCTCTTTTTTTTTTTTTGGGTCAGGATTTTTTCTCTGCAGTTATAAGAAAGAAAATAAACACCTCAGTATCAGAATTACCATTTCTTTCACATCGTTCTAATAGGCTGCATCTAAGTATTTTCCTTGGATGTCATTTTTTAAGGATGGAAATATATCCATAGGAAAACATGTTTGAAGTCATTAAAGTGAATTTGGGATAGTCTTTGTCAGAGAATATATCTAGAACATCTTTGTTTTGGTACACTATGTCACTAATTGCCATATTCTTAATTATTTAATGTCACAGGCATACTTTATTACATAAAACAAAGTGCACTGAAAATGAACAATGTTAGAAACAAACGGGAATCTGGTGTATCTTAAATCTTCAGGTGATTAGATATTAGCCAAAGCGCCGGTATACAAATTTCATATCCATACAAATGCAATTCTCTTCTGTGATGAAAAATGCACTTAGTTCTTTTTGCTTTAGCGGATAGGGCATCCAATACAACTGAACCAACCTGATAACAATTTTTGTTTTTTAAGGAAAAGGGATGCTCTGGTTTCTTGACTGGCTCCCACACTCAAGGGAGCCAGAAGATGGCATTTGCTCTTTTAAGTACATTTCTCTTGTCTGATTTGAGACACAATCCACCAAGATCTTACAGCGGAAGTAGGCGCCACACCTGAGATCACCAGGCCCTCAGAGTGGCCTGCGGGAGTACATCTGTGATGCATGGTGTGGGCCCAGCACCTAGAAGACAGCATGGTGGTTGTGAACTTGACTCCCTTCAGCAGACTCAGTGAAAGGATGAGAGTTCTTTAAGTTCATGCACATTTTATTGAGTAGTAATATAAAATGCTTTGTCTTTGTCATTGTTACAAGTGCATGCTTTGATTGCCAACATTTCAGAAGTCAAATTACAAAGGCAAGGCTTTAGGCTGTAGTGAATTACTTGGGCACTTATACAATTGTTAAAAAATATGAATGGACTCTTGTTGTTTTCAGAATGAACCAGTTGTAACCCGTAACTGATATACAAAGGGAAAAAAGTGAAAAAAGTACATATTTTGTGGCACATGACAGAACAGAACGAAAGAACTAAACCGTGATGACATTAAGTTACCATGCATTTAGAGTTTCACATGTAACTACAAACTTATTTAAATTTCACAAGGGTTGCTAAACATGCTAACCATCTATATGTGCACTGACAAGCTTATGTTAAAAACTTTTAAGAATACTCTCCCCTTTAGATTTTTTCAAAGCTTTTTTGATTACAAAATTTCAAAGGCATTAAGCATTTTAGAGAATATAAAGTACGCCAGTATACATACATTTCCAGTATATGTCAGACCACTAAGCGCATTACAGTCCCATACAGGCCGATACAGCCATTTTTTTTTTTTCTTAAAAAACATGCATAGGCAGATTTTTTTTTTTTTTTACAGAATATAGATGCTTTATCACTGTACTTAATATGGTGTCTTGTTCACTATACTTAAAAATGCACCACTCATAAATATTTAATTCAGGAAGCCACAACCAAGACTTGATTTATCAACAAAAAAAAAACCCCTAAATATAAACAGCAAAAAAAGATAGATGTAATTATTCCAGTTTTTTTAAAACTTAAAAGAAAAGAAATGATATTCATTGCTAAATTAATAAGATAAGTGTTATATGGAAAGAAGAGCATTCAAGCACACTAAAGAAACCTGAGGTAAGCATAATCTGTACAAAATTAAACTGTCCTTTTTGGCATTTTAACAAATTTGCAACATTCTTTTTTTTTCTTTTTCTGTTTTTTTTTTTTAAGACTGCCTAATTCATTTTATAGCCATTGTCTGACAAGAGTAGCAAAACATTATCAATAAATAGTCCTTATTTAGTTTGTACATCATTTTGTTAAAAATGTTTGATGTCATCCATTTTTAGTGCTGCAACTGTAAACGTACAATAGAGTAAGAAATTAGACAAAGTTTTCGTGTCCAGTAACATAATAAAAGACCTTTCATTAACCTATCTAGAAGTCCCCAATGCAGTAGGAAAACATGTTCATTCCCCTAACATTGCAGTATATACTAGCGTTAGCTTTCTTTTTAAATTTTTTTCCTATAAGCATTTTTAAAAGGCATACCCCAAAGAGGTGTTTAATCACCACCTCCACCAAAATATAGTTTATTATCTCTCTCCCTCTTTTTTTAATGATAGTGTAAACTGAATCCAATTCCTGGCCCCCAGAGCAAATAAGCTACCGTCAGAGGCAAGAACACCCAACTGCTGATAGGCAGCAATCCCATCATGCCCTGCAGCTCAAAAAAAAAAAAAAAGAAAGTGAACAGGAAGTGGTCACTGGATATTGCTGCTATTACTGCCATTGCTGTCTGTGCCGTTAGTCTCTGAGGCGAGAGCCTTGTTGATGGAGTTAAGGTTGGCGTCAGAGGGCATGGCGTCTCTGCGGGGTGGCATCCTCTCATTAATTCGGTCTAAGCCCTTGGCCTCCTCGAAGCTAGTGATCTTATGTTGTGGTGAAAATCCTTTGATGGCTAAACAGAAAATCATTAAAAAAAAAAAAAAAAAAAGAAAAGTTAGAGGTTAGCCGGAGGAAAGCAAAGGGCACAGCTTTGCATCAGGTGAGGTTAGAGATTTCGCAGTGAGTGAGGGGAATCCTTTAGTAGAGAACAAAATGACGGGACCTGAACACAACACAACAGACTCCTTACCATACCCGAAGATAACCAAAAGGTTTGAAAACAGCCAATGTCTCTTGCCAACCAAAATGTCCTCTTCAAGTTAGTAAAAGGTAAACATTTCTCTGGTCTTCGTGAGCGTTTAGATCAACGAAATGCGAAGTGGATATGTAAAGAAGAAAGTTGCTACCAGGGACAGGGATCTAGATTGAGCATCGGCTGGCCACGTCATTAAAATGATTATTGTATCAAACACCCTAACCTAGACAGACCGTTAACACAGCCTTACTTTTGCTATTCCACTGTGCTAGTCGTGGCAAATGCAGTAGAGTCAGGCGAGCTAGGTCTCAAAGTCTAGTAGAGGCCTTTAGAGCGAAAGGTAAGAGGCTACAAGAGTAATTAACTTTGCCATCTCAGAATCCCAGAAAGACCTTCTTGGCAAACAACTCAATGGTGGCATGAGGAAAAAACAGAAATTATAAACTCCTGCTTCTCCAACTCAACTTTGGAAGCATGGTCAAGTGGGTGATAAAGTAAGAGAAACTCAGAAAAATCATGAGGACGAAGTAGAAAAACGTCATCTGCCCTTCAGCAGCAAAACAGGTCAAACTGATGTTCACCTGATATCCATTACTGCCTAAATCAAAGAAAAACGCTTTCTTAGTAGATCAATATAGATGTAAGTAAAGTTAACGGTTCAAGAATAAGGAGAAAATGCCTTTCAGAACTTTTAGCAAAAAGGACAGGATTGGTTTGGGCCCTTTTCAGTGAAAATGTGGATTCTCAAGAGGAAGTGTGGATATTTGACTTTTTTCATTAACCCTTAGTGTACTCCCAACATAGACAAGGCATTTGTTCAAGAAACTTAAGGATTTCAACAGCAGGTGCACAAACCAACCAGTGAGTTAAAAATAAAGTACATAATTGGGCAACCAATGACATCGGTTTGCTTTACTTCCTGCGATGGGCAAGCCAGATATTGAAGGGCCAATCACCAGTGCTGAATTGGGCTGTATCTCCATAGCTGATCAAGGACAATCTCATGGTACCTTTATCCTCCCCACCTTATTTGAGGGGGGGGTGGGAAGGAAAGCAGTTTCAATTTGAAACTTTGCCCGCCATTTCTACCCAAAGGTGCAGTGCCTTTTATTAGTATGATGAGATTCTTCAAAGATATACACAGTTGCTTCCAAACTCATTACATGACAAGAAACAGTGTACCACCCCTCTGCACTTTAAAGGTTAGCAAAATGGTGATTAGTCAGTTATGAGAGGAAGAAGATGGGGAAATGGGGAAAGACCAAGGCCCAAAGCAAAGCTTCTTAATTCTTCTCTAAATCGATAATAAATTGCAAAATAATAGAGGCTTCTAATGAGCACCCACCCTGAAAATGCAATTATTTTGAGGGACAGAATAGTGGCACAGAGTGGTATTCTATTCGTTTTCTAAACCACTGTGAATATCATTTCATCGTAATGAATAAATAAAAAGTTTGTTAACGTGATAATTTGTGAAGCGATCTTACTAATTTCAATGGCAAACGAGGAAGCTCTAGGTTTGAAAAGCCAATAGGGTGAGAGCGTAGACATTGAGAATCTAGCTAGAACGATGGATGTGTCCGGAATGGGGCTCCATCTTTGATCAAACTGTCTACCCTGGTACCGAAGAATGTGCTCTGCTGTAGTTGCTGGTCAGACAATGGGTATTAGCAATTTACATTGGTAGTATACTTAACACGACACAGAGTCACAGAAACCACAGAAAACAGCCAAACTATCCACAAGAATGCACACTGCAGATTAGAATTTGCCAAGAGGAATAGAGAATTCCCACATAAATAGCAGTCGATTCACTGCTATTTAGGAAGCAGTTGTATTTTCTCTTACAGTGCTGTCATTTCTCCTACTGTATCCAAATCATATGCAAATTCCACAGTCTAAAGTGGCACTTTTCACATCATTATCAAAGGACCATACACACACAATTTTGGGAAAAATAAAACGTGATCTTGCAAGAACAAAATACAACTGAAGAATTTTGTTTTAAAGGGGAACTTCAAATTATTCTTTTTAAAAAAATTTCCAGAGGATATGGTGGGGATAATATTAGACAGTATTCTGATACACAGTTCTCTCATACCTATGTATTTTTTAAGCCCTTGATTCAAAAGTAGTTTCTAGAGGGTCAATGCTGTAGTCCTTGAGTAGTGCTAGGGCACAGTGGGTGACGTATATACAGTTCTGGATTTCCCCGACGGCACCTAGCGCAGTCCCTGACTCAAAGCAGACAGAGAACAGTCCACTGAGTGAGGACTGGACTGTCACTGTTCTTGTAATGGCCACTGCCACAGCCACTGGGTAGCTCTGAACTCTATAGCATCTTGCTGGTGCTAACTGTCCTACAAATACCAGTAGGTCAAAATTTGTAAGACTCTCAGAACTCTTTATCTCATGCACGACTGTCTCGTGCTGGAATATTTCTTAGAGACATAAATTATGTTGAACTACAACAAAGCACTATTCAAATGAACGCTTTTTTTTTTTTTTTGCTAGAAACTTCTGAAGACTAGAATTAATAAAGCTATTATTCTCCTCTCCTTTTTCAGTGCTGACTGAAAATGATTTGAGGGAGGGACATGGTTCAACTCAAAGAATATTATTTTATACGATAGTTGTCAAAACAGAAGCTACAACCCCCACCCCACATCGTTCAAGATATATAATCCTTTGGTTTTCTGTGATTATACTAGGTTCATTGTATACGAAGTCAAACATAGCTTTAAGGGAAAAAATAAACAAACAAACAAGCCATAAAAGGACATTTTCCCCTTTAAAGCAAGAACATGTTGGTTAATACTGAGCCACAACTGTTAGCCCAACACCCACACACTCTGTACAAGCTACAGCAAAAAATAAAATAATAAAATAATAAAAAAAATGAATACACCCAGCAGAGCCCTTATCTGTTGTAGATACAACAGAAAGGGGACTGGCCAATTTACCTTCATCAGCCTCAATAGCCTCAACAGTAGCTGAAGAGAAGAAAGGGGGTGCAAAATGAATGAGAAAAATGAGCAGAGGATTTTTAATTCTAAGAACAAATCAGTGACGTTCAAGGGAGCTCAGAGTATTAATGCTCCTGTAAGTGCTGGATTCTGGCACAGACAATAAAACAGAAACGGTATAAAGAAAGAAAAACCACAACAAAAGTGAGCTTATTTTATGAGCTGGATACACCTATCTGAGTGAACTGAGTTTTGTTTAATAAATGACAAAATGATGAACCCTTGAGGAACACAGGACAGTTTTATTTAGATGGAATCGATAAGGGACGAGGTTACTCTAACATGTACATCTGACACAGAAAGGACAATAAAACCACTGCTATGCCTGGTGATCTAAGATTTTAAAACGCCAGACATAATAGCAGACCTCGAAACAGTGTCATAACATTGGTGGCATAATTCACACTATTCAGTATTAAGTGGTGCGATTCCTAGTGTGGTGCAAAGGTGGAGTGTGTGTCTGTGGGTGTCTGTGTGTGTGTGAATTTAGAGGAAGAATCAAATCAATGCATCTGACTTGATAGTGTATCTAACTCTTCAAAGACCAACACCAAGTGTGTCTGGAGCAGTGAGGGAGAAGGGGAAACGGAGGCAATGAAGTATAGAGTCCAGGGTCCCTTTGCCAGGCTACCCAACTGAAAATAAGTTTTCTTTACTGGAATACCATCTTTGGAAATGAAATTCCTGAAATGCTATAATCAAGTGGTAACATGTCAGTTGCAGTAAGAATTCTATCAGCATTTTAAAGAAGAGGCAGTCTAAATACTGAAACCTCAGCAACTTTCAGAGGCTAAAAGCCCATTGCTTTATCAGCAATTTTTTGTAATAAGGTTAGCATCTGTATTCTCACTAGTCCAGGTGTATGAGCCTTTCCATGTTATTAAGGCTAGTTGATATTTCCCTAATTAAGTGCTAGGATGCAAAACTTCTCTGTTAACTCCAAAATGTTTAATATTAAAATTCTACCCCTTGACTTTAATTTGCATATCTCTTATAATTTAAAGTTGCAAGACTAGAGCAACTGCCAAACGAGCACTATAATTTCCTTACAGTGCCTTCTGATCCCTTAAGGTGAAAATGTAAAATGTTTGCCACCATGGAGAAAAGCTAAACAGTAAAGCTTTAAGCAGTTTCTTCTTTTTGACAATTTGAAATCCCAACAGTGGATTCTGAAATCATTTTAATGTATGTGCTTTAAAATCCATACTGAGTTTTCAAGTTCTCAGGACTAACGGGGTTCCAACCCTTGTGTCTAGTCTATGTGTATGCGTTTGTGTGTGTGAGAGCTCCACACAGAACAACTCACACCAATGGATTTAACAGAACGTAACAGAAAAGGAAACTGAATAATCTAAGTAAACATACAAGTGAAAAATCTAGAAACAAAACAAAGAATTCTAAGAACTTAAGTAACTGAAGTTCAAACGTAAAGCAAAAAATCTGGAACCACACCAGCACCAACATATCAGAAATATGCACTGCCCATTATTAAGTGTTTCCTTTCAAAGCAAATGTGGCCCACAGTTTCTGACAATACACCTGTTGTGCCTTAAAATGTGCTTATCAGAAACTAAGCAGATTTCAGTCAATTAGGTAGCTGTGTTTTATGCATATAAATGATTCATTTATGTTCATTTGTTAAAAAGCATGTTTGTTTTGGTGGGAGAAGTTTTTTTTTTAAGTCATTAAAATTATCTTTAGATATAAATCAAGAGGAAATGTACTTCGATGTATTTTCCTATCTTCATTTACAAATTTGTTCCTTTTGTGGGAACTAAGATGTTGATTTTGGAATAAATTCATATGAAAATAAAATTACAGTGATGTTGAACATGACTCTATGTAGAAGGTGTGCCTAAATCAAGTAACCAACCATAAGAATACTTTCATCTTCTAGATTAAGGGATAGAGATAGAAAAAAAAAAAAACACAAAAAAAAAACCAAACAAAAAAGCACACACACACAAAAAGAAGATTCAGGAAAAGATATGGAAAATTAAGCAAGAGGCTGAGATTAGTTTTTAAAATGTTATAGCATATTTCTGTTTTATTGACTTTTATTCATTGATTTAAAGTCTAATCTAATAGTAAATTTTCATAAAGTATCATTAAAATTGGACTCTAATTAATGGTAGCATTAGTTAAAATAGCAAGACAAAATTAACAAACGGAAAAGAAAATATATCAACTGTGCTGTCTGATTTGGTGGCCACTAGTCACATACGGCTATTGAAAGCAAATTAATAAAAATTAGCTAAAGTTTAAAAAATCTGTTTCAGTTTCTTGGTTTGGACTAGCTATGTTTCAACTGCCTGATAGCCATGTTACCAGTGGCCCCTGCACAGATACAGAATTTCCATCATCACAAAAATGTCTACTGGACAGCAAACATTTTAATTTAAAAAAAACTATCTTAAAGGAAATGTTTTCATTCTCTTCCAAAAATAAACTGTGGTTCTACTCAGTCTCTTAAGTTCTGGATGGAGAAATCAGAGAACAGACACTTAGGACTCCCAATATCTATTCAAGCAGGTGACGAAATCGCCCTTTTAAATGTTCTTCCATTCTCCACTAGAATCTAGACCATAACGGATGTGTATTTATGTGAGTGTTTATTTTTTTCAATCAGACAGCTAACCAGAACATTTAGCAAAAGCGTCATAAAAAAATCCTTTTTAGCAACGTAACGGCTCCAAGCTGTCCACGCTATCAGGCGTGTAGACAACCAAAGTGAGTCATCTCCAGGTGGGGGCTGACTATGCGGTTAGGGTGTACGTGGGTGGATGGTGGGCAGCGGAGGAACCCGCATTCCTGTGAAGAGGGACGCTATTCTGTCGGACACGACTGGTCAAACTGATGTGGGGTTTCAGCCCTTCTTCCCGCTGAGAAGAACTGAAGACCAAGGCCGAGCTTAAATGGAGGAACGAATCAGGCTAAAAACACCGCGGACGGAGATGCCCGGGCACACGGTCCTACCCGATACCAACGCGTCTGCTTACCGCTTTGCAGTGTCTGCTTCCCTCCAGAAAGCACTCCGCTGGGGAGCATGCCGGTGGGAGTCAAGCCTTTCAGTGTTAGCACGCTCTCACTCTCTTCTCTGGAAAGGGACACGGGGAGAGAAGACATTAGCTTTTGTTTTCTTTCAAAAGGAAGAAAAGACATGCAGAGGGGCAGGAGATGCATAGTAGAACTCAAATCTAGGCTCTCTGGATTTTTATTTTCCTTAAAACATAGTATGTATGTATTTTTAAATGTTTCTTTTTGAGAGAGAGAGAGCAAGCAGGGGAAAGGCAGAGGGAGAGGGAGACAGAATTCCAAGTAGGCTCCATGTTGTCAGCACAGAACCTGAGGTGGCGCTTGAACTCACGGACGGATGGTGAGATGACGACATGAGCCTCACTGTCAAGAGTCAGACGCTTAACTGACTGAGCCACTCAGGAGCTCCTAAACATAGTATATTTTTATACAATCATATAAAAGTAATGTTATGCCAATGAATAGTTGCTCTGACAGAGTTTATAATTACACGCTCGTGCAGGTTCAACCTTTTCTGAGTCCTAAATTTACATTTTGTAAGCAGGTGTCAGGATACAGAGAGTTTGCTGGGCACCCATTGTTGATACTGTAAATATGTTAAAAATGAGCCATGGAGAGTTTGGAGGTAAATTTTCCAGCCAAGGCTCAGCAGAAGTTAAGTGGGACTGACTTTTCTTGAGAGAGAAGACCAAAGAGTAAATATGAGAGATTTTAAAAACTCCATGGTTTATGGATTAGGGCACGAGCAGTTACATTCAGGGGCTATTAAGTAATTTTGACATCATATCATAAGCACAAATAATGACAACCAGACAGTGAAGCAACTGGTAACGTTTCTCACCATTTCTGTTCAACAGTCTCTTTCCCCACTGATTTGCTAATATAACATTGTATTACTCATTGTGACAACTGTTTTACAGTCTTATGTACATCATCATTTCAATTATATTATTAGTCACAGCACTATTATTCACTTTGATTTATTAATAAATCATAATGATTAAATAACCATGAAATGGGAATAAGCTCATATCTTTTCACATAGAAGAAATCCTACATAATCAGAAAAAAATGTTATAATACATATATACTTACATATATAGGCATAATGTTTACAATATGTAGAACTACCAATGCCACATTTTTATGAAGATGTCTAACATGACCCAAACAGACTTCTGTTTTTTTTTTTTTACGTTTATTTTGAGAGAGAGAGAGAGAGAGCGAGCAAGCAGGGGAGGGGCAGAGAGAGAGGAAGAGAGAATCCAAAGCAGCTCAGAGTCCGATGTGGGGCTCCATCCCAGGAACTGTAAGATCATGATCTGAGCCAAAATCAAGAATCAGATGCTCAACTGACCAAACCACCCAGGTGCCCTCCCCTCCCCCCAACAGAATTCAAAACATTACTCCCCAAAACTGCTACTTCGGCAGGCTTTCTTCAACTTCATCTTTTAGTTAAGCTTAACGCATCGCCCCTTCACTCCTATCCTCTCTCTCTCTCTACCACCCTGCATCTCCACTCAATCAGCCAACTTTGGGGGCTCACTGTATTGCCAGCATCTTGCCACTTCTCTTTTAAGACAGCTTTATTGAGTATAATTAACATCCCACATTATTCATCCATTTAAAGCATGTGATGTAATCAATTGTTTTTAGTGTATTCGCAGAGTTGTGAAACAATCACCGTAAGCAATTTTAAAATATTTTCATCACCGCCAAAAGAAACTCCCCCAGTATCTGCAAGGTTCATTACCTCCTTGCCTTCGAATCTCTGCTCAATCATCACCCTCTAAGTGAGGATTTCCTTTAGAAGCTACTTAAAATAATATTCACCTTCTATTGTCCCTACCTTTCCTTAATTTTATTTTATTAAAGCACATATCACCCCTGAAAAACTATACAGTTTATTTTCTCTTGTTTTTTTTTTTAAGTATCTAGACCAGAATAGCACAGTATATAGTCCACATTCAAAAAAACATTTATGAAAAGAATGAGTAAAAGGAAGACAGAATGAAGAATGGCAGTGTTATCCACATTTTAGATTTCTATATCCTTTACTGCAGTGTGCTTAGAAATACGAGGTTTGAGATGTTTACAAATCATTGTTTACCCTCATACAGGTATTGCAACCTTTTCAAGCTTCTGCTGTCAAATGTGTAGAGGTCACATAAAGAAGAAATATCTTAAATGCTAATATATGGATTTGGAAATTGGGAGTATCTCTAAATAAATGAACATACTGGAGCACCTGGGTGGCTCAGCTGGGTGAGTGTCAGACTCTTGATTTTTGCTCTGGTCACGATCTAATATATCCTGAGATTGAGCTCCATGTCAGGTGCTACGCTGACAGCATGAAGCCTGCTTGAGATTATCTTTCTCCCTCCTTTTTTCCCTCTCTGCTTGTGTGTGCATGCGCTCTCTCTCTCTCTCTCTCTCAATAAATCAACATTTAAAAAATTAAAAAGAGAAAAGAACTTTCTTTTTCTTTGCATTCATATTCAAAATCAGGCCTCTTGTACCACCATTCTCATTCATTCATTACATGTTAAAACTTTGAGCTTCACAAATTCCTTTTAGTTTGTCTCTTCCTTTGTATCTTTCCTCCTATGGCTTAATTTGCTCGGATTATTTCAATAGCTTCCAAAATGTCCTCCCTGACATCAATTAGTCATCATGTTAACCAGTCTTCACACTGCCATTAACATGTAATACCTAAACAAGGGTCAGAGCACGCCTCTCATTCTCTGAAAACTTACACCACCAGACCCTCACTGCTTCCACACAGAATATTAAATACTTTATCATGCTATTCAAGGTTGTGTTGAGGATCTGGACTTAAATACATCTTCAGGTCCACTTTTCACTAGATTCCTCACCTACCTTCATGTCTTACCATCCAGCTCTTTTGAATACTTAGAATTCACTGACCATATTGTTCAAGTCAGACACTCAGTAGCACTGCTCACTAACTGAGTTTGGACACCTTGCCTCGCTTGCAAATTTGCCATGTGGATTACTGTCACATGCAAGCGCCACGAGCCATGGCACCTGGCCCTTAGCAAGTGCCCATAAAATGTTGCTCTTAGGAACACGTGACTATGTTCTTGATGACTTCTCAGCCTCCAGGCATGCCTTTACCACAATTCACCACCTAATGGAATCCAGCCTCTCCTTCCTGGTACTCCTTCACTGTCAGCCTCTTCATGAACATTTTTTTTTTCAGGGAACAGAAGAGCTCCCTGGAGCCCCCCGTTCTCTTCCATAGCAGAGCATCTCTTCATGTATTTAGCACACGTGTCATTGTCGTATGTAAGTTTGTTGTCAACATGTCTGTCATTCCGATTTGGTATTTGGTGTGCCTAACTCAGTATATTGTACACATTTAATACTCAATATTATTTACTAAGCTTTCTCGGGCTATGACCTCCCTTGCATTCTGCAGATTTAGTATAGATGCGTTTAATATAGGAAAACCATAAAATAAACCTTGTTTATATTTTCTGTCAATGTGTGCTATCTTAGTCAAGTCACTGATCATCACTGGGTGCAAATGGATCATTTCTCAGATGAGAATAATTAGGGTTTATGCATCCACTGGCAGTGGCTGGAGGGCCTTGCAGTTTTAAGATGTACCTATGATTCTCCAGCATGGCCCCTCCCACTTTCATGTGGTTTGAAGACTAACAGAGAGGGAAACCAAATTTTTATATTAAGAAAGGCTTCTCCAAGTGAAATATACTTTCACTTGGAACTTTTGGAGCTGTTTACTTCTTCTCACAGAGACTTCAGGTAATAAAAATAAAATAATGTTTCTTTGTAAATCTGAGGCATAATAAACAAGGAATTGACAAAAAAGAAGTAGTAGTTGAGCTTATGACCGTCACACGGTCTCTTGCCTCCAGCGGGCACTTTTCCAGCCACATAGATCTCCTTGCTGGTCCTTAAAAGTGCTGGTTTCTATCTAAGAATCTTTGCACTTTTGCCTTAAACATCTTTACTTCCGTATCTTCATGAAGGTCACCCCCCACTTACCACTCAAATGCTACTATTCAGAAAGTTCTTTGTTGGCCACATACTGAAAGCAGTGCCTCATCTCCCACTTGCTATCCCCTGTATTGTTTTTTTCCTTCAAGGTGCCTGATCAGTGCTTTAAGTTTTAACGTACTTATGACTGAATGAATGAGTCCTGATAATTCTGCCAGGGATAGAAAGCATTAGAGCAGAGGCAGCCTCATTTGTTAGGCTGTGAGGAGCAACGATACTCGATTTTCAGCTTTAACAGGACTTTTCAGGATTTGGCTGGCTGACGCAGAGCTATTGTTGACTTTGATTTGGTGTTTTAAGAAAGGCTGATACTGCTTTTCATCTTTCTCATGGCTCCCTGCTATTGGCATCGAGCTGTTTAGTTATCCTTTAGTGACTCTATCAGGAGTACACTAGAAATAGCCAGAGGAGAAATCAAAAGGGCCCATGTAGCTACTCTAGGAGGAAGAAGTGAGACAAAATTTGGCAAAAATTAGGTTATGAACCATATAAGATGGAAATGGACTATTTCTCAAGGTATTCCTATTTATCCTTATAAATGAGTAACTGCGAATTGACCATATACTCCTCACATATAATCATGTCATATTTCACAGCAATTTTTTTGAAGAGAAGTGTAAGTTACTTTGTTTTACCTAACAGTAGATAATAGAATTTAAATTTAAGAGAAGTGGAGTTAATTCTCTCTAGGGAAATACTTGTTTTCTAATGCAGGATTAAGAATAACATGATTCATGATCTATTTAAAAAATAACTACTACAGGTGAATTGTAACATTAAATAGCTGTTTTTTCTTTCCATGATTTATTAGAATAACATATGTTCACATGAACCAGCTCGATGGTAAACATTCATTTCCCAGAAATCTACTGAAATGTACCTGATAAATTCATCTTTTACCACAGAGCCAGAATGAAAACTAAAATGAATTATAACAGGTTTCCTATGTCACTACAAGTTCAACCTATTGTGTTTTAAAGTCCAGCAGCAAAGAGGATGATAAAACAGGAAGTAGTCCAGTTAGCGGCTTTCTCTATAGAAATAATTTAGTATACTTCAGTGTGACTAAGAGAGTAAGGAATGAACAATTCCATTTAAAAGAAAAAAAACCTAAGAAAAAGTAAATATTTTCTAGTAAAATATTTAAGTTATCAGGTTAAAGTATCAGAATGCTTATGAAGTGACACATGAGCACATTCAAAACAGAAATACAGGTACAATGATCCCACCTGAGAACTGAGAACACTCGGGCCATTTTGCCTATTGCTCGGATCTTGTTCCTTATCACCTCCTTCCGGGCTGCGGCTGTTGCGCCTGTATTTTAAAACAGAGAATTAAGTAGTCAATGGCCTTTATCTCATTGTAATTATCTTACAAATTTAAACATATAACCAACTATAGTAAGCCAAGCCATCCCTCCCCCAGCCACATGGATTTATCTGTGAATTAATTTTATTTTACTTTATCTTTGTAAGCTTATTTATTTATTTTTGAGAGGGAGAAGAAGCAGAGAGAAGGAGAGAAACACAATCTCAAGCAGGCTCCACACTGCCAGCACAGAGCCTGATGTGGAGCTTGAACTCATGGATAGTGAGAGCATGACCTGAGCCAAAAATTAAAAGTCAGACACTTAATTGAGCTACCCACGTGCCCTCTGTGAATTAGTTTTAAAAACTTATACATTTGGCCATTAATACTTGGATGTGGCTCTTGAGAGGTCCCCAAAATGTGAAGAGCAACTTTTGAGATTTCCAAGGGGAGGTGGGTAAAAGGCTGAAAAAATCACGGAGCTGACAGGTTAGGTTCCTACCCTTCTCTTCTAATTGAGTTCCCTTCTCTTGTGTTTATACAGAGAGAGCATGTATTGGCAGGAAGAATCAAGTGAGTCACTAGGATTTTCTACTCATTTCTGGAACTCCATGCTGGGAAGACTACTTTAGGAAACTGTCCTTTTGAAAGTTCTCCCTTGAAGTGATCACACCAGGAAGTTTCAACTCCCTGAGTTCCCTGAAGCATCATGTTTGTTATTTAATGGCCATAAAACATTTGTTTAAGCACCTGATACTCTTTGACCTTCTGTTGGTTCCCATGTTCTAGAGGGAAAAATGGAAAACTACTGAATTGGATTTAATGAGAGATGGTGGCACATGGTTTGTATTTTAGTACTTACATAAAAAAGTTACATATAGGCCTGTCTGAGAAACTTTAACCACTTATTCTATTTTCCAAATGAAAAAAAAAATCAATCTGCCTAGGTTATTATTACTATAAATACTTTTATTATGTTTTAAAATAATACTAATATGGTCTTTAGTGAATCTAGTTGTTGTTGTTGTTGTTAAATTCCACAAGCATGTTTGGAGAAGTGCAAATCACAGGAAAACATCTCTCATAAGATTTTTATAATCCAAGGTAAAGGGGCTGAGGTACCATTTTATCTATTATATGGGCCTTTATAGAAAATGTTAACCCAAGAAGATTGTTTTTCTAGTTCTGCTGCCATGAACAGAAATACAACAACAGTCTTCTTGGATAACATCAGAAGGTTCCTCATCCAAATGAACAGTTTAACTTGTTTAGAGACTGCAGGTCTTGGGTGATCACTGGTGTAAGTTTTCGTCTTTTAATCTGAGATAAGGACAAGCTTTTTGACCGTTCTGGAAGGAAAGATTTCTCCTTTTTCTCTTAGAGGGTTTTAAAGAATGTGATCTGGAATCTTTTGCATAGTTTGATGACAGTCAAACAATGAATCACCACACTAATATTTCTATAAGAAAGAAAACTCACATCAAAACACACACCATTTTGAACCGCCTGGAGGAAAAAACCTCTGCTTTTCTCTCATCCCCAAGGAAAATGAACACCTAATGGGCCACCTTCTTCTCCTGAGTGAGTTAGTTTGGCAGAAGTGATGTTAACACACACCCATCTCACTACCCATGAGTGTTCCTCAGAAGATATGTACCAGCCACTTGGCTTCTTCACTTTGTCTCCCTGACCTGAAGCCTTCAAGAAGCCCATGTATCAGGCTTTCTCTTGCAGCATTCACACCATGGTAGGCCTCTCCCAACATGCTGATTGGCAAGACTTACTGTTGCCAGCTATTCTGCCCGTAAACGAGTGGAGAAAACCATTCTCCAATCCAGTCTTTCTAATGATAAAGTGAAACCATGGATGCTCATTCACTAGGCTCCTTGACTTATACTCTGTTGTCCGGAACATTTGAGGAGAAGACAGGATGTGTGCTGGATCCCTGCCTCAAACTTTATCCTGGGTTTCTAACATTATGTATTACCTATGACTTGTAACTATCATTCTTTATACAGTAAATCTTGTTCTGGAGACCATCGAAAAGTCTAAGTTTCTGTGCCTGCACTGTAGATAATTTATGTTCAAGAGACTGCTAAAGAACTTTAGTTAAGAAAATAAAAAAAGTGGGATGGCAATTTGTCTCCGTAAGGCTTTTTGCTATATGTATTTTTTCAGTTACATTCTGCTTTCAGCCTAATACTGCTATTTCCACTCCACATTAACTATTTCCAGTCTGTTTGACCCAGTGCACCCAGAGGTCACGATGCGTTAAGTGAGGGAAAAGATTCTGACCCTCTCCGACACACGGTATGGCCCGATCACAAAATCCATCCACCAGACACAAAGAATGTAAACCGTGAGTGAGCTCCAAAAGTGGCAACTATCCTTAGAAGCACAGTAAGAAAAGCAGCAAGAGGGACTGTTTAGAAATAAAATTGTACATATTTGAGAGAAATGAGAAAGGGAAAACAGAAAACAAAATAAGTGAAAACTGTAGAAGTATAATCTCCCAGAAAAATTTCAATAAAGGCCTTATAAAAACCATAAGCAGGCCAAAGACAAGCAGGACACTAAGTTGGAAAGGGTGGGAAATAAATTATACAGAGCCATCCTCTTTAGCTCAGTATTAGTGGATTCTCAGAAAAATGCTCAACTAAATGCTGAATTTTAAATGTAAAATGAAGGTTCTGATAGAGCCTGTTTACCATTCCTTATTTATTTCAGATCACTTACTGGAGAGCATGTAACCGGTATGCTATTTCATGCATTCACAGTCGTGCTCCTAACAAATGGTGATTCACAGCGTGTTACAGCACTTCTCTTTCTCTTTGTTTTCTCTTTATTTATATTCAAGCTATTTAACAATGCAGTGTAGTCTTGACTTCAGGAGGAGCAACCAGTGATTTATCTCTTACACATGAAACCCAGCGCTCATCCTGAAAAGTGCCCTCCTGATTGCCCATCACCCATTTAATCCATCCCCCCACTCAATTTTCTTAATGAAGGAATGCTGTCTCTTTTTAAATTTCTCAATAACACAGATAAGGAAAAAAGTTTACCACTCCTTTTATAAAGTTAGAACATATTTACCCCCCAAAATCAAAAATAGCCTAATCATAAACAGCATAAAGAGACGTATTAAATGAGTATCTCTTGAAGTTTTATCCTGGGGATTGCCTTCAATATTTTCCGAATACTGAAAATCAAAATTAAACCAATGCCAAACTTTGATAACCTCGCAAAAATTTAAAATACTCAAACAGGGGCACCTGGGTGGCTCGGTCGTTTAAGCATCTATCTGCCTCTTGATTTCAGCTCAGGTCATGATCTCACAATGGTGAGCCTGTTTCAGATTTTCTCTTTCTCTCTTGCTCTCTGCCCTGCCCTCTGCTTGTGCATGTGTTCTCTCTCAAAATAAAAAAATGGACCTTGAGGGTGTTATGCTGAGCGAAATAAGTCATTCAGAGAAGGACAAATATCATATGTTTGCACGTATAGGAGGATTAGGAGGAACTTGACGGAGGAACAAGGGGGAGAAGAAGGGCGGAAATGGTGGGGGAAAGGGAGAGAGGCAAACCATGAGAGACTCTTGAATGCTGACAAAAACTGAGGACTGATGGATGTGGGGGGAGGGGGGGATGGGCATGGAGGAGGACACTTGTGGGGATGAGCACTGAGTGTTATGTGGAAACTAATTTGACAATAAACTATTAAAAAAAAAATAAACATTGTAAAAATAAAATACTCAAATAAAATAGATGAGCTAATATGTAACTGAACTTAGTGGGGCTGAGAATAGCAGGGAAAATTAAGTTCAAGTAGAAAAATCCTTGTATATTTAGTATTGTTATTCCTGATTTTTGGTATTTTCCAAATTCAGAGTCCAAAAATGTGCTATCAGCACAGAGCCTGCTTGGGATTCTATCTGCCTCTCCCTCCTCCCTGTCTCTCTTTCTGTCTCAAAATAAATAAATCAACTTCAAAAAAAGAATATGACATTTTAACTTGAAAGTTTAAAACTGAAAGGAACATTTTATATGTTTAAAAAATTGGTCATTTTAACTAAAATTTTATTTTGCATTTCCATTCTAACGATTATCACTTCTATTTTGAGCATCTCTTTCTCTACAACTTCTACCTTTTAATCTTCTTTTATGCCTGGGGTATTATGCGACTGTATCCAGAATCTAGGCAATCCCGCACACTCAATTTTCCTCAATGTGGAAGAGACTAATGTATAGACCAAGGGGATCTTTAAAGACTTGCTTTCTTTTTCTTTAAATTTTTTAAAATGTTTATTTAGGTTTTTTTTTTTTTTGAGAGAAACACAGAGTGTGGGCGGGGTAAGGTCAGAGACGGAGGGAGACACAGAATCCAAAGCAGGCTCCAGGCTCTGAGCTAGCTGTCAGCAAAGAGCCTGACACGGGGCTCAAACCCACGAACTGTGAGATCATGACCTGAGCCAAAGTCAGCCTCTTAACCAAATGAGCCACCCAGGCGCCCCTGAAGACTTATTTTCAACACGTGTCCTTTTTGAACTTAACTTGCTGACTTAAGTTTTAAAGGCATCCATGCCAAGCGGCTTGCGGAGTGAGTGCTGCATCCCCGCAAGGTGGACTTCAGCTTCTAAGGGGACAGGGACATGGCAGCAGTATCACTGTGATGAGGGGCAAGTGCTAGGGTGAAGAGAGATTCCTACCACAGGGGACACCCGCCACACATCACAGATGCTCCACATCTGGCTCACAGCTCCCACCCATTGAGCTCCTACAGCAACTTCCTCAGTGTTCACTGATTTAGAGAATGTGGGAAGTGCTGGATAGAATACAATTATTACTCAAATCATGTAATGTTTTACTCACCAGTGTTCTGGTGAGTCTCTCCCATATAACCTGCCATTGTGTTAACCGCCAGCAACAGAAATATGGATTAAGCATGATCTCTGCTTTAGGAAATCAATGAACGATGACAACAGAGTGTGACAAATAGATTGTTAGTAGCAGTGGTGTGCCCGAGCTGGCTTGTGTCCACTAGTGAGGGTAGATGGAGCGCATCTCTTCTTAACTCCATGTTGGTAGCCTGACATCAGCGACAGGGAAGAGGATTTATACTATGGAATGCTACACATGCCATAAACTAGGGCCATTTTCCCTCTGTAGGAAGGTTGATGAACATGTACCAGCACACCACTGAAAGTAGGTGTTAGTTGTCTGGAGGCCCAAGAAGAAAAGTTCACTAAAATCATGACAGTTGAAGGATCTTGTGGGACAAGTAAAAATGAAAGAATGAGGAGAACTGAGTCTTCTCCAGAGAAGGAAGACAATTTTCAAACTTTTGGAGGCTGCAACAATCCATTTTGTGTTGTGTTGAATGGTGGGGGGTGGGGGGGGAGGTCTGGCATGAATGGAGCTGGGCATGCAGGGGTGAGGCAAGGTGAGAGGAGAAGCACGGGCTCCCCGGGCCAACCTGTAAAGGTGAGCACATGGAAGCACAGCAGACAAGAAGTTTACATATTAGCACCTTTGTAGTAGCGATTAACGGAACTTACTTTGCCACTTATCTACCAAAAAAAGAAATAAAGAGATGAACTGATGGAGAGGTAGATATGTGACAAAGCAAATACCAGTAAAACCTTGGGGTCTGTGAGCATAATTCGTTCCAGAAACATGTTTGTAATCCAACGCACTTTTATATCAAAGTGAATTTCAAGAACCACTGGCTCAGTTGTGATCAGGTGAAGTTCGGCGTCACGGACCACTCGTATTGCAAGACATTGCTCGTTTATCAAGTTAAAAATTTATTAGAAATGTTTACTCAAATCAGAGGACTCTAGATGCTGGAGAAGATGTGGAGAAATGGGCACCCTCCTACACTGTTGGTGGGAATGTAAACTGGTACAGCCCCTCTGGAAAACAGTGGGGAGATTCCTCAAAAAATTAACAATAGAACTCCCCTCTGACCTAGCAATAGCACTGCTAGGAATTTACCCAAGGGATATAGGAGTGTTGATGCATAGGGGCACATGTACCCCAATGTTCATAGCAGCACTCTCAACAATAGCCAAAACATGGAAAGAGCCTAAGTGCCCATCAACGGACAAATGGATAAAAAAGATGTGGGTCATCTATACCATGGAATACTACATGGCAATGAGAAAGAATGAAATCTGGCCATGTGTAGCAACATGGATGGACCTTGAGGGTGTTATACTGAGCGAAATAAGTCAGGCAGAGGAGAGCTACTATATGTTTGCACGTATAGAAGGATTAGGAGGAACTTAACAAAAGACCATGGGGGAAAGGAAGCAGAAAAATAGTGGGGGAGAGGGAGGGAGGCAAACCATGAAAGACTCTCGAAAGCTGAGAATAAACTGAGGGTTGATGGGGATGGGGGAGAGGAGAAGGGGGGTGACGGGCATGGAGGAGGGCAATTATGGGGATGAGCACTGGGTGTTGTATGGAAACCAACTTGACAATAAACTATTAAAAAAAAAAAGAAATGTTTGCTCATCTTGTGGAACACTCACTGGACAAGTTACTCGCAATCCAAGGTTTTACGGTATAATAAAATCTTAATGGTGGAAGGGATGTGATGAGTACATGGATATTGACCATACAATTGTTTCAACATTCTTATAGCTTAAAACATTTCATAATAAAAAGCCAAAAAAAAAAAAAACCCCACTATATTTGGAAGAAGCTTGGTTTAGAGGGAAAAGGGAGCAGCTTTGAGAAGAGCGGTGTCTCCATCCCACCCATTGTGTTTCATGGGGGATGGGTGAGCTTGCCAATGGAAGCAATAAAGAAAAGTTCTCAGAGCAGCTACATGCAACCCGTCCCTTCTCCAATCAGCTCCAAGAGAAAATTGGCCTGGTAGAGTTTTGGTTTATATGCCCAATCCAACAGAATCTAACTGCTTTTTGTACTTTGTAAGAAATGAAGATGGTGAGGTACATAAAATTTTATACTCAAATATCTCATAAACCAGGAGTATTTTCCTATTATTAGAATGTGAAAAAGCTCCTTCTCATAAAAAGCAGGACAAAGTGAGGTGTTCACTCACGTCAACAGTACCAGAAATTCTCCACTTTGTTATTATATGGGCCTCAGTTTTTTATTATTATTTAGGTTTCAAAAGTGTGCATATTTACTAACATTTTGCACTTTTTTGAGAGGAAAGATATTTTAAGAACTATATATTACTAGTAGGCTTTAAATCTGTAACTTTTTAATTTAGATTCTAAGAAACTAATAGAGTAAAGTATCCAAATTTGTTAAAATTTAACAAAGTTTATCTCTTTAGGAAGTGAATTCTATTTGAAAGTAAAATTTTTATCATGTTTCATTATTATTAAGTAGAGTTTAGATGTATGCCCCAGATATTATTTTTCATCAAATAGAGCAATTATTGAATTTGAATAAAGGCTATTGATGGAATGAAGCATAAGATGTTGAGATAAAAAAATACCTTATACTGTGTTATATTAAAAACAAAAACTAGTTACGTTTTCATCCCAAATCAGCACCTTTGAAACACAAGATATAAAACAAGATGAGTCTTCAGATGCCTCTAAAAACCTTGCATTAACTGTTTCTTTGTTTTTCATTTTTTTTTTTTTTTTTTTTTTTTCTNTTTTTTTTTACAGATGAATATGAAACTATAAGTACACAGAAGATCTTATTTAGGAGAATACATGGCCCACATTGGCACCCATAAAGCTAGGAAGCCAAACCATGTGATATAATCCCTAAACATTATTCTTTCTTGTCTTTTCTTTCCCTGACCTAGTTTACCAATAACAAACCTTGAACTACCATATGCCAACAAAGTGATGCTATCTATAAGTTACTTAGACATCCACTAGCTTTTGCCCTTGGCCATGAGTGTGACAAGGGCTTTACGACATCTTCCTACACAATGTCAGGCATTTCAGTCCTTAGATTTAGGAATAGCACCATAAGCACTGAGTAATTGTGTTCACTCTGATGGACTGACTTTAAAACTGTAACTTTCACATTTGTTTTTTTTACTCATGCGTGTACATAAGAATATCCTCCAAAGTATACTATTCCCACCTCCAAATATTAAATAGTTATAAATACATTGTCAACATTGCCATTTTAAAATGAAATGACTCTATTATAGTTCTTTTTACTGATGGCATATAAATATCACAGCAATTTCATACCACCCTCATCCATTTAAAGAAAAAAAAATCCACAAACGAGATACTCATTGATATTTAGAAATCTTACACGTGTCCTTTTTTCCTTTGAAATTGTATTTCCATTTCTCTAATTCTAATCTAGTGAATTGCATATCTATACTGTAAAATATTTTTATAACTGCCTTGTGCTTCGTCAAAAACATGTTTCCAAGTCTAAATTAAAGGTATTTTTAAGACATTTCCCGACACAATGAAGCCTTAAGTGTTCACAAATACCTTTGGAATCAATATCACAACTAGTAGTAGTACATAATTGAGCTAGATAACACAACTCTATGATAAATATTTATAAATATTTAAAAAGCACAGAAATATAACTTTATTGGAATGCATCCCTTAATGACAAGGATGGGAGGTGGTTACACTGCTTTGACTAAGGATACTTCTGGGATGTCTGGGTGGCTCAGTTGGTTAAGCGTTGGACTTCAGATCAGGTCATGAGCTCACGGTTTGTGAGTTCGAGCCCTGTGTCAGGCAGAGCCTGGAGCCTGCTTTGGCTCTGTTTCTCCCTCGTTCTCTCTTCCTCCCCAGCTTGCACTCTGT
Source organism: Crocuta crocuta (assembly GCF_008692635.1). Taxonomy (NCBI): domain Eukaryota; kingdom Metazoa; phylum Chordata; class Mammalia; order Carnivora; family Hyaenidae; genus Crocuta; species Crocuta crocuta. Next base: position 1,230,699 of record NW_027528804.1, read on the forward strand.
CTCTCTCTCTCAAAAATAAACGCTAAAAATTTTTTAAAAAAAGGATACTTCCTAGACACAGAGTTTTTCCAGCATCTCTCTGTTGTACACCAGTACTAAACATCTCAAGGTGAGGTTTATAGTGATTGTGTCTTGGGAGACCTATGCCTTGCTATTAAATTGGGAGAAGGCCAATTGAGAAAGAAGAAGTGGAAAAGGAGAAGCCGCATAGAGGCCTGCAGCTTTCAGCTCAGGTGAGTTTTAGAAAAGAGGACATACGGACGCTGAGAACTGGAAAATGGCTTCCCTTACAACTCCCCTTGCAACATCCTTGGGTAACGCCAATAGTACAAATATTCCAGCCTGAAGACTGAGATTACTCAGTTTCCAGAGTTGAGAGCTGCTGAAAGATCTCCTTGACTAGCCATAGCTTGAAAGTCTGCGTTGCTCGACCATTCTTTGGACTAGTCTCAAGAGACTGTTTGGGCGCCGGCCTTCACAAATGGCAGTACGCATGCCTATTCCATTAGGCAGGAAGACACATTCAGGATCCCACATTTAAAAAATTCCTGTAAAACCTCCTTTTTTTGAAGGTCATAACCTAAAATGCTTGGAACACCTTTTTAACTTGATTTTAATTCTACCATATTACACATCCAGAGGTAGTAAAATTGGGATATAATGGCTACCTACTTCCAGCCACTCCAAACCACATATTCCGAATTTTCCCCTATGTTTTTTGAGTTCAATGAAAATCTCAGCATGTGATAGCAGCTGCAATAGTGTGATATTTGGCATAAGACTATTCTGTCTTGTAGCCCATTTTGAAAGTGACAGAAGATCCTTTAGATGATATTTTGTTAAATAAAAAGTCTCTCCTGTGTCATGGATTTTAAGAAAGGCCAGGACAGCCTAGACTGTTTTTCCCCCACTTCTCTTGTCATAAAACATAAATGAATAATTTGGATAGGAAATCTTAAAAAGATACAGACTACTCCCAAATGTCAAGTAACTGTCATTGTTTGGTTATCCTACGTAATTAAAAGTTACTTCTGTTTACAAGCTTTAATTTGATTCTGTGGACTTTTGTTCTCTGAGACACTGTATTCCATCTGCTCAGTGACTCCTCAGCAGAGCCACAGAAATTGGCTCTCAGGCATAATTCTAACTTGGGTAAAAATTAAAGACCTCAAAATAGACCAGAGAGCTTCCGTTGATTTATCAAGAAATTATCACATATTCAAACTATGCCTGACAAAGAACATTTGAGTTTGTTTATATTTACCAAAGTAGAACCTAAGAGCATGTTAAATCCTAGTTGGATTGACCCCTAATCATGACAGAAACACATCAGTTTTCTAAACTGACAACTGAAAATCAAAGCAAAATGGGGGCACTTGGGTGCCTTGGCTGACTGTCCAACACTTGATTTTGACTCAGGTCATGATCTCACCATCATGAGATTAAGCCCCTCGTTGGGCTTTGCAATAGGTGGAGAGCCTGCTTAAGATTTGCTCTCTCTCTCTCTCTTTTTCTTTCTGCCCCTTCCCCACTTGCACACTCTTTCTCTCTCTTAAAATAAAAAATTAAAAAAAAAACACTTTAAAAAAGAAAATAAAAGCAAAATGAAACAAAATAACAAATGTTAATAGTTCAGACTTACTGTCTACGGGAGAAACAATCATAATGTCTGGGTATTTAATCTACCAAGGATTATTCTGGGTAGATGAGGGTGGAAGTGTTCAAAAAGATATCTATTAAGGACCTAATTATGTATACATGCTAAATGCTGAAAGGATGCATTCAGACCAGAACTTAATTCTGTACCCTTATGGATTTATAAATTTATCAAATGCTAGGACTATATTTAAATGTGATCTCTGAAATTATACAAATTAAAGGGGGGAAATGGACAGAGTAAAGTATTATGTTTCACTGTCCCATGTCATAATGCTAGCTAGAAAGGTAACTGGGCGCCATCTGATAGTACAATAAAAAACGCAGGCTGAGATCAGTAAGGCGACTTCTCGGTCTGACAGCGGAGGACCCTGAGGCACAAGAATGTATTGAGCTTATCTGAAACAAAGCCACTCAGAGGTCTTCTGATGCTATTTATTCAAGACCTTAGTGGGTATTATGTCAGTACATGGAGGGTGTGGTGAGGTTTTGCCCAAGAAGAAGAAATAAAGAAAGGAGCATTAGGTTCTGGCCAATGATCAGGGCACAGGCTCGCACAGGCAAAGTAAACATTTAAGACTTTAAGACCACCTAAAGATATTATTCTCTTATTGGAGGAAGGGGATACGCCAATCAAAAAGGTACCAAAGCAGAGTAAGGAAGAGAATCTGAGGCAAATATCTGAGCTGTCTAGAGAAGTACTGTCCATGGAGCAAAGGTCTTCCAGTGTCTTGTCCCTATAAAGGCTTCAGATTATAAAATAGCTGGCTCATTCATTTCTTTCAGGGCCTGAAGAAATTGGCATGTGGCAGGTAGAACAGAACCGTGGTGAGGAACTTATGCTCTGGAGTAAAAGGCCTGGAGTTTCAGCTCCTCAATGCACTAGCTGTTCTTTCCTGGACAGATGACTAGGTTTCGACACGTCCATATTCCTCATCTATAAAGTGAGGAATGTTCAAAGTCCTTTATTTGCATTTTTCCACATAATCTTAACAACAATCTCATGAGGAAGTATTATCAGTTTCCATTGTCCTCAGAATGATTTTAAGGAACAGAAATGGTTTGCTTAAGGTCAACCACTGGAAAGTGCTGACCCAGAGTCAAAATTTATTAACATAGTGGATTGTTTGATTTACTTCATGGGAGGGTGGAAGAATTAAGTAAGTAATGGGTTCACTCGCTCTTAACATTCAACAAACACACGTGTCACATACTGTGCTACCTGCTAAAGATTTTTGGTACATGATAAGTACTCAAAAATGTTTGCTATTTTAACTGGTGCAGCCACTCTGGAAAACAGTATGGCGGTTCCTCAAAAAATTAAAAATCATATGAGTCCAATCATATGAGGACTTTAACATACAAAACAGATAAACATAAGGGAAGGGAAGCACAAATAATATAAACAGGGAGGGGGACAAAACATAAGAGACTCTTAAATATGAAGAACAAACAATGTTGCTGGAGATGTTGTAGGAGGAGGGATGGGCTAAGTGGGTAAGGGACATTAAGGAATCTACTCCTGAAATCATTGTTGTACCATATGCTAACTTGGATGTAAACTTAAAAAAATAATAAAAAAATAAATAAAAATACAAACTACTAAAAAAAGTCTTTGCTATTATTGTTAACAAGGAAATGCTTGTGCAGAGGTCGATGTTCTAGTTCTTCTAAAATTCACACTTCTTGCTGTAAAGTAAAAAAATAAAAAATGATTGTGTGAATCTCCTTAATATCAGGCTCCCTAAATTGAGGCCTCACTTGTGTTTTGTGCCAACCAGGCTAAAGGCTGTGCCCCTAGTGGCTAGTGGCATATTCACAAGGGGACAATGCTAGCAGACAGGATGTTGCTGGCTTCTTTTTCAGTAAAAAAAAAAAAAAANAAATCATTTCAAAACAGTGGGCTAGATTTCTATTTCTGTGGAGGTCTGAGAAAAAGTAGGAGAAAAGTTTTATGGCTTCTCATAAGTAAAGAGTAAAGAGGAAGGAATAACACAGCTTTTTACAAGAGTGAAAACAAGTGACACTCATAGAAAAATATTTTTAAAATCTAGATTTTCTGAGCACCTATTTAACTTTTTCATCGAGCCCTTAAATTCGCCATCAGAGATCAAATAATTACCATCAAGAGAATGTTTGACAAACATTGGACTCCCAACAACTCTGTCTGCAGCAGTTTCATCAACTAATAATTATTCTCACATAAGTACAATCTTCAGACTGACAACCTGGACCTATAATATGCCTTCGTACAAAGAGAATCATGAATGCTCTGGCAAAAACAGAAGAATAATTATCTTATTTTCTCCTGGCATCAACTTTCAGCAAGCTTACATTACCACTATAGTCCCCTCCATGAAGAATACCTCTTTCACAAGTCAATTACTTGAACCTTGTTTATGAGAAGTGATGTTTTTCTAAAATGTAGACACATGTATACACTAAATTTTTGCCTTCGATGAGGACAAAGAGCTGCCTACTTCAATGCTTTTCAAATAAAGGATAGATTAGGGTTTATACAGCACACATTTATTTCCCTTCTAATGATGCAACGCAGATTTCTTTCTCAAATACATTTGATTGAAGGGTATGCTTAGATATGCAATAGCTAATGTGTAGTGTAAGTTGACCAATGTCACCAGTAGTTTAAGAAAGGCTCAAATGCTACAAAAAGTAATGATTTTTAAACCTGTGTAAAAATACTGTATATGTGGAACATACATGTGTCTATGGAAATATAGCATAAAATTCCAAAGCATTATTTTACTGTGAGCATAGTATTCTAGCCAATGGTGGACTTTAGCCAATCAATTAGCTGTCACAAGGATATGGCTGTTTTTTCAATTTACTTTGTTCTGCGAAGTCTGTGTTTCTACATAATGTGAAAATCCTATTAGGTAAAAAAGAAAATCATTGTGCAAAACCATGGTAGTACAACAGGAAGAGAAAGCAGTGCTTTCAATGTCTGTGTTACTCTATCTTTTTAATTAGCAACTTAAAGGATTTGAATTTTGCAATCAAATATGATAAGCTAGACTTGATGATACTGATTATAATATGATGGCTAACCAGGCACCTTGTATGACAGTCAAGGCCCTAAAACATCAATAGCCATAAATATGATGGGAGTTTCTATCCTACTACCTACTAAATCCCTGTGTATTTTTTAGACATGTTTTAATTTAAATGATACACTCGTTATAACTATTTGTTTCCTTTTTATGGCATAACCATGATTTTTAAAAAAGCAGTTACCTGTAATATAAATGGAACAGAGTACAAAGGATAAATTTACAGTGACAAAAATGATTTATCTTCTAAATTACATACCAAAATATTACATAATTGGAAAAAAGAGAACACTAAATTGGAAGGTAATTAACAAAAGGCTCAAATGAAAAAATGACAAATCCTTTTACAAAATATTGAGTAATTTTTGTTTCTATATGTTTTCTTTTACTTTCTTCAATTATATCATTCAAACTCAGATATTATAGAAAGATAAGAGAAAACTGGTAAAATAAAACCCATCTTTGCATATAATTTGCTGATAAACTTAGATGGATTTCTCACATGGTCATACTTCCTAAAGCTGTAAAATACATAAAGAGATTTTCTTTTCCTTGTCAGAAGTAGAAAACAAGAAAGATGTCCTTTAAGTTTTTCTTTAGTTATCAAATGTTTTGTCTCTAGTCATGTTCCTTCCCTCAACCTTTTTAAAAAAATGTTTATTTATATTTCAGAGAGAGAGAGAAAGGGAAAAAGAGAGAGAATGAGCAGTAGACAGGCAGAGAGAGAGGGAGACAGATTCCAAAGCAGACTCTTGGCTCTGAGCTGTCAGCACAGAGCCTGATGTGGGGCCGGGACCCACAAACCTGAGCTGATCATGACCTGAGCTAAAGTCGGACACTTAACCGACTGAGCCACCCAGGTGCCCCAACCCTTTCAATCTTCTGTAAGACAACATATTTTAAGTTGGTTTCTTGCTGACAAAGACTCTGATCTCAATGAAGGCAGAAACCATGTGTTTGCCTGCCATTGAATACACAGAAAAAGATATTCCGTGAAGAAATACTTTTACAGAGAAATAAAAATAAAAAATAAAATGAAAATATAACATGATATGAAAATTGAGGTACTTTGCACTTTAATTTTTGGCCTTTTGCCAATGATTTCTATTTTCTTTTCTAGCTATCATAAATACCACAGCTAACATAAACACCCCTTTTCAATAATCTGATATTTGACAATCAAAGTTATGTCCTAATATTTCACTCTTTGGCCAGACTTACATCTCAAAGTAATTTTTCTGCATTTGGTGCAAATGTTTTTTTTTTTTTTTAATGTTTTATTTATTTTTAGGAGAGAGAGAGAGAGAGACAGCGTGAGCAGGGGAGGGTCAGACAGAGAGGGAGTCACAGACTGAAGCAGGCTCCAGGCTCTGAGCTGGCAGTCAGCACAGAGCCCGACGCGGGGCTTGAACCCACGAACCGCGAGATCATGACCCAAACGAAAGTCGGACGCTTAACCGACTAAGCCACCCAGGCGCCCCGGTGCAAATGTTTTTTAACAGCTGCTGCCCAAACTGCTACACAATCCTGGTTCTTTTAACTTGATTATTCCCTTTCTCCTTTGCTCCTTTGTCTTTTTTCTCTAGCTTCATCAAGAAGGGTTAATTTAAGGGATGCCTGGGTGGCTCCATCAGTTAAGTGTCTGATTCTTGACTTCAGCACAAGTCACAATCTTACGGTTTGTGGGATCAAGCCCTGCATCAGGCTCCATGCTGACAGCACAGAGCCTGCTTGGGATTCTCTCTCTCTCTCTGTCCCTCCCCTGCTTGTGCTCCCACATACTCTCTCTCTCAAAATAAATAAACATTAAAAAAAGAAGGGTTAATTTTAAGAATCAGTCTTCAATTTTCTGATAGTTCCTTTCACATCAGCCACTTTGGAGGCCGATTTCACTCTTAATAGATTCAGTCATGACTTTTAATTCCAAGCGTCTGTCACCAGCTCAGATTTTTTTCCCACTTTCCAGGACTCCACTTCCAAATTCCACTTGGACATTTCCAGAGTTATGTGTGTCACTTTTACTCGAAGTCATTTTCTCCTCAAACTGTGAGTTTTTCTATAAATATTCTCATCTTCCTGGACACCTAGTTTGAAGCCACCCAAATCAACTTTTCTTTCCTTTGCTCCCCTGATTGCATAGTGTAAGTCCCTGGATAGCTCTTTGGAATAGCTCCCTTTAGATTTTATTCTTAACACCATCTTTGTTCGGATATGGTCACCTCAACTTTCAGATACATTATGAAGTTCCTGCATTATATTCCTACTTAGTCTTTGTTCAGTTTGCAAGCATTTTTCCAAGCTCATCGACTGCAGGTTATGTGTCGATGCTGACAGAACAAGAATCCTATCCCCACTGTGTTCCCTGGGAGCTATTTATTTATTTACTATATCAAAATGTTTCCATTTTATATTAAAGCTTACATCCCCCCCAAAAAAAAAAACCTGTCCACTATTATAGGACATACAACTTTTTTTTTTTCAAATTGGAAACCTGAAATATAGGATGTTAAAATGAGATGCACAGAAATGACAATAATTGCAGCCATAAGAAAAACTCTAAGTTAATGATTCTTAGTGTGTGTGCCATTGCCAGATGCACAAAGAAGAGGGGAGTTTTTAAGATGGAATTCATCTCAAATGTTCATCATGGCAATTAAATACAGTTTTAAATGAAAATAATAAAAATCAAACCTTTGTAGAGGTACTCCTCAGGCACCAATAAAATGCCACGTCAGACCCACAAATTCCCAATGTTACACTTTCAAAGCTGGCTTTTTAAAGCTAGACGGAAAGAAGCCGGAAGACCCTCTGGAACTCATGATATTAGATATCAAGAATTATCTAATAATTCAAAGCAGATGATGGGAGATAATTTTGTTGTATACAATTTAGATGGTTTTGTAGAGGCATGCAAAAAACTTCTCTGATCCCATATTCAGTGACTGGCCTGTGGTTAACATTAGGATAAGGCAAAAATGTGGATAAAGGATAAGAGTTTCACCATGTGGTTTGCTCTTTAGATGAAAGCAGAGACATAAATTCTAATTTAATATTAAGTCTTTCCAGTGCAGCCTAAAACTATATTTGGCTTGAAATGTCTTAGTTTTATTATTATTTTTCTTTCCCTCCTGATTCTACAGGATTTCAGTTTCACCTTCACGATTTTTCCTTGTTAGCCAGATTATCATAGTTTCAAACATACTTTGTGTCTATGTGCATGTATACATGAATACACACATACACATATATATGTGTGATCTCAGAGTCTAAGATTTTAGGACCTAAAAGAAAGTTCCAAATAAATAAATATTTCTAACTCATGAAACTGTCATTAGGCTTCTAATGCTTATCACTATTCCAGATGTCCTTGTTGTCATAATGAATAATAAAGAAACCTCTGAAATGATGCAGATTGCTTGATTTCTGTCAGCCTTTCCCCCCATTTTGGGGTCACTTACTAATCCATGGTCTGAAGCGAGTCTTCTTCATTAATGAGAGTTAACTACAAATAAAATCTGTCTACTTGGATTTCTTTCTTCCGTAAAATGTGCTGGTGAATAACAACCCCAAATTGAAACCAGCCTATAATTTTATCATCCCAAATCAGAAGTAGAAACAGGAAACAAAGACCCCAATACATATAAATTAGATCCTCGAAAGACATTCATTGGTATTAGACTGTTTCAAAACTTTATCAGATAATAGAAATTTTGTATTTTATTTTCATCATAAAAGAGCCTAAGACCAATTTAAAATAGCAACTTTGTTCTGGATAGAGTATCAAATTCCTTTATTTGTAGGGCAGAAGCTAAGGAGGAGAGATTCAGGACATGATTTCTACTCAGAAAAACTAGAACCAGAGGATTTACTGCCTGCTCTGATACACCAACATTTTTAATGTGACATAACTTCTTGGGGGTAAACTAAGATAAAAGGAATAGAGCAAAACTGTTTTCTGTGCAGTTTATTTGACTCTCATGGCCAAATAGTGCAAAAAAAAAATCTCCTTCATTTTGCAGTATATTTACAGAGAACAAACTATATTCTGTTTAAGTGCTGTTTTGTTAACAACAAAAACAAAAGGCATAATGCTGTTTCAAAGAAAAAGATTTCAAGTGTTGTAATCACAGGTTGTAGAAAGTTCAAGAGTATGAGGACAAGGCACACATTATTAGTTTGAATCCAGGCTCTGTTACTTCATTAGCTTTGTGACCTTCAGCTTTAACCTCACCTCATCCAGTATCCAGCATTCATACATAAAACAAGGATAATCCTAGCACCTACATCCATAGACTGTTCTGAGGTGGAGATAGTATTAATCACCTAGTAAACATATATGTGATAATTAAGAATTGAATGACAGTTAATAATTACAATTTTTTGTTGGTCCAAAGGGTAAACTTCAGTGAAGAGTTAATACCTGTAAGGGGTTTGGAATAATGTCTGAGACATAAATAGTAAAGAGGAGCTGAGAGAATCTGAAGGAAAAACAGAATCAATCCCATACCTTTCATTCCTCTAGGAAATAAGAAGAGTCCCTATCTGCTATAGACTTTATAGACACTAAGAGGTCGACCCGAGAAAGTAAAAAGATAGTCATGGATTGTGGAGGTATCATTACTACCTGTGACTTTTCAGTTGATGTTGCATATGGAACAAAATATTAAGAACTTAATAAATAATTCATGGAGAGATTCCACATGCCTCCATCCCCCACCCTTAGAATAAGCAGCCATTATAAGGAAGAGGTTCAGTTAAGTTCTTTGATGGCTTCTGATTCCTGCTTTCCCAATCTCTGTAGCCAACAAGCTTAGGAGGCTGGTAGGTAGAGCAGAGGGCCAGGCTCCAGAGAGAGACAGACTGCAGGCCACATGCAGGAGGGGCTGAGAAGAATTAGAAACTTTATCCTGACGTTGAAAATAATAGTGCCCCCGTCACTCCAAAAAAATAGAAATTTCAATGTACATTCTCAATAAACTGTAGTCTCAGAGAGTCAAAGAGTTCTGGAAACTTTTATAAGTTGTTTCTGAGCACCTCTGAAGAAATTCATAGCCTTTGCATCATGTTACAGTAAGCAATAAAGAACATTTCTGATTGTTTACTTCAATATATATATACATATATATGTGTATATACACATATATATGTCCTAAGTTAAACATACCTTTTACAAAAATGTTTATTTATTTTGAGAGGAAGAGAGAGAGAGAATCGAGAAGGAGAAAAGCAGAGAGAGAGAGGGGGAGACAGAGAATGCCAAGCAGGCTCTGTGCTGTCAGTTCAGAGCCTGACAGGGGGCTCGATTCCACGAGCCATGAGATCATGACTTAAGCCAGAAACCAAGAGTTGGATGCTTAACCAACTGAGCCATCCCGGCACCCCAAACATACTTTTAATTAATGTTTTTATTTCTTTAGATTTAAGCATACTAGAGTCAGATTTCAGTGGTCTGCTTAAAAACAAACAAACAAAAATTTCTAAATGCCTTGAAAAAAGACATGCCCTCCTATAACTGGAATTAACATGATTAAAAACAAATTCTGATGAGTAAGAGACTGATGACTGGAAGAAATTATTTTAAAAGCAGAGTAAGCCACAAAATATATCCTTTCATGTAAGAGACTGAGAGGGTGGGTAAAGACAACTCACCGTTAGTGAAGTAAACACTAGTGAGTTAGTCTTGGTAATGGTTAGCTGTTAAGGAAACACACGTACTGTTGAAATGTACAGGCATTTTGGCTACAATACCTGGTGCATAGTAGGTGCTCAATATAGATATGTTGAATGAATGCATTAATATATAATTATAAACCTATGCAGGTCTACCTATTCTGTATATTATACTTTTATTATATTGTCTATAATTATTGGCCAATGAACTTGACTACAATGGAGATTTGTTAACAAAGGCATATCACCTTATTAATGCTAATTAATCTTTTTCTTGAGGAATAAAAGGAACATAAAGACAGCTGTTGTAAAATGTTTGTTGATTTTTAAGATACCCCCAGAGGTATTCTTCCTTTAGAAAAAAAGTCTCTGTCATGATGAAAATATTATCTCTTAAATGATATCACTAACTCTGGAAGAGTTAATAGTAGCAAACTGTGGCTATAACATATGAAGCATCTAGAATCTGGAAAAAGCAAAAAATATCCATTGAATTCCTGGATATTTCAAAATATATCAATATATTTACTGAAGTAAGTTCTTACAGCTATTCTTTAACTAATTCTAACATAGTAGAAGTTTAGGCATATGTTATACAATATATTTTATATTCTATTCTATATATATAATTTTCTCTCCTTCCTTATATTATAGATGCCCTTGAAATATGACATACGACTGAAGAAAACTATATGGAGACAAACAAGCAATGAAGATCGGATAAGTTATAGAGGGGAGAAAAACTATGAGATGATAGGAACAATTGTACACTTCACATTTACCTAAATATATAGACTCTATCCATATGAGTGTATGAATACTTTTATTTTATTTTTGCCTGCAACATTAGGTATTTTGCATTTGTAGATGTGACCTGCATTAATCCAAGTAAACATTAAGTCATGTTGTTTAGATTCTAACTTTCAGAAAGGGCCACATTCACCTTTCATTTGACTTAAATGCAATTTTTAAAGGTAAACAGGCCATCAATGTAAACTTCCACGATATCTAGTTTCTGCCACCACCTTCACTCTTCATTTTATAATCTGTCTCATCCTATAGATACTATTTGTTTATGCATCAGCCTCTCTATCACACTGGGACTATGAAGCCACAGGTCTCTCTTCTATCTTGGAATCCTGAGTGTCCTACACAGACTAGGTATTTATTCCATGTTTATGGAAGTGGTTTCCTCTCGCACTTTCCCCTCCAACTGCATTTTTGTTAGTTTCCATTCATTTTGGGGTACTACTGTAAGATCTACAGTGACTTTTTTCTCTCCATCTTTCACCTGATGGATCTTTGTTTCTTTTCTTCTTCTTTTTTTAAATGTTTATTTCTGAGTGAGAGAGACAGAGAGCAAATGGGACAGGGGAAGAAAGAGAGGGAAACACAGAATCCGAAGGAGGCTCCAGACTCTGGGCTTTCAGCATAGAGCCTGATGTGGGGCTTGAACCCACAAACCACAAGATCATGATCTGAGCCGAAGTTGGATGCTCATCCTACTGAGCCACCCAAGCACTCCTGATCTTTGTTTCTTGTAGAGAAAGTATACTCTTCAAGGGTAACTGAATACCAAACAGTATCTTAAACAATAATACAAAAGGCACATAGCTTATTCATTACTTATTATAGATATGAAAAATTATTTGTATTAACACGAATACTAACCTATTAATGTGTAAATATATTTTTTATCATAAACATCAAAATTTGTATAACTGACAGGAACAACTTCATTAAAGGCACTTTTAGAAGCTACTCATTAAATGGAAATGTCTGCTAAAGGATTACTTTTTTAAAAAAATTTTTATTAAGGAGTGAAAAAAGTCACTTAGCAATGTGAGCTATGGAAAGATGGTCATTAAAACAGCTCACTATTCAACAAAGTTTTCAGAGTCATGGAAAATTTCTCTCATGGTGTGTGTGTGTGTGTGTGTGTGTGTGTGTGTGTATTTCTTCAAAGCAAACAGAAAATATAATATCTTCCATTCTCAACTGTATGTTATAATTTAACATAATCAAAATCTTAGAAATCTTAGAAACATATTCCTTGGGTTCCCTCTGAGACACCAAGTAATCGTTACCTGGCAAAGAGCATTGGTACAAAAACTCAAGCCTCTTACCATCAAATCCATCTTCTTCTGACCCTAGTTCATCATCTGAGCAGATGTTGAGGACATTTACCAGCATTTCAGTCACTAAAAAGGAAAAGAATAAAAATTTAAAAGTCCAGATTTTCAATTATAACCTTAATTATTACTCTGGCATTATTAATGAGCAAGCTTAGCATTTCTTTACTCTACTGTATATAGAATCTCCTGCAAAGCACTTTTTATAAAATCCTGATCATAAAAGATAACCAGCTTGGTGATTCTACAGACGTTCTGTATGTAAAAGTATTAGCTCATGCCTATGAAATGGTATGGTAACATTTAACTAGTTATAGGTCAACAGACAATGCACAAATCAAATATGTGGTTGTGAATATACTATACATCTATGAAGGAGGAAATGGTTACTTTTGAATTTTTATTTGTTTGTACAATGATGCTATTAGATCTAGACCACATTGCAACCATCTGTTTTGCAGGGACTAAGTGAATGCTAAATCTCTCTCTCTCTCTCTCTTTTTTTAAATTCTTTTAATGCCCCCGGAGAACCCAGCACAGTGATGGGCATGTGGTTTTGTCTGATAAAAAATTGTTGATATATTTGAAGTAGTTTTGAGGATACTAGCTTTAAATTTTTTTTTTTAAATTTTTAAATGTTTTTATTTATTTCTGATAGAACAGACAGCGCAGGCTCCAGGCTCTGAGCTGTCAGCACAGAGTCCAATGCAGGGCTCAAACCCACGAACAGTGAGATCATGACCTGAGCTGAAGTTGGACGCTTAACCGACTGAGCCACCCAGGCACCCCTAAATTTTATTTTCAAAAAGCCTTTATAAATAAAGCTTAAGTTTAAGAAGACATTTAATTGAGTAGATTTATTGCAATAAGATTGCATAAAAGTGTTGTCACAGAAATTAGTACCGCGTTACTTTTACACTAAGGTGCATGCTATATCATTTAACCATTTCTAAAATTAGGTTGGGTTTGGTCATGAAGGTGAAAAGAAACTTGCCTACTATTTCTTCAAGAGCTACTTTTTAAAACCAATGTTCTTTTAGAGTGGATATGATAAAGAGTAAAACATCAATGTAGCCAATATTAATCCACATCTTCCATTTAATTATCAAAAGTGGATTACGTATGCAAATATACTGATAGGTTCTTTTATAACAGATGCTCAAAATCTGAATATTTACTGGAAACAACCCAGCTGAAGGGTGTTCAAAGGGCTCCCAGTAGTTGTCAGGATTCACACTGCTTCCGTTTCCAGGGAAGACAACAGAGAACAGTAACACATGCTGTGTTCTGATCAGTGTGGGCAAGTGGCGACATGGAGTAGTGCTGGGAACACTTATCAGACTATTACAATTTACTTTTGACTTATTTTGTATCCAAAAGAAAAAGGTCTTCACTGACAAATCATAACTTCATGATTTAATCATGCTAGGGCATTTAGAGAAAAAAAACCCACATGTATTATAAGAAAATAAATATTATATTAGTATATCATACATATTTATTAATATAAAAAACATATTTAGAAAAAATAAATATTTCAGCTGAAAAATATTTTAGCTTTTCTCTAAAACCTCCCTATGGGGGTTCTGAAATATGTGCAAACTCTTACCTTTATTCTGATGCCTATTTACCTTCTCTGGTGATGTGTCATATCATGCCTGAGTTATGACCCGGTCTACCCCGGTTAACCCTCCTGAACTAAATGTTTAAGCCCAGTGAGTGCAGGACTTCTCTTGAAACTTTTGTTGAGGTTTGTGTCAGAATATAAAACAAAACAAAGGGAGAAGGAAGGAAGGAAGGAACGGAGGAAGGAAGGAAGGAAGGAAGGAAGGGGAGAAGGAAGTAAGAAAGGAAGGAAGAAAGGAATGAAGGAAGGAAAGGAAGGCAAACCAATTTTTTTCAAAAACTGCACAAGTTAATAGTTAATAACTTTTTAAATGTAAATTCGTCTCATCTTGTAACACACTAATGGTCGCCATATTTGTAAAGAAGTATTTTTTGTTGTTGGATATATGGTCTTTCCAATTATTATAGCCATAAGTCATTATCATACAGTGATTATTATCAACATCACAAATGTGAGAAAAGCATAGCTATCTTGTGGAGAGCAGCTGTCCTGGAGATTTACTGTATTCACCATGGAACTCTTGTATGACTTTCTGGTGGTCTGGCTTTTTCTACCTCCTGCCTCTTGGAGGCCAGCCCCCATGTAGGAAATGCAGCCTCCTTGAAACCACCACACGCACAGGCCCTGGAGGATGAGTCACTTCCTGGGAAAGACCAAGGAGCACTAAATATGCCAGGCGTTGGAGTAAAAAGTCATTTTGATACTGGGTCCTCCATCTAGAACAGAGAAACCATTCAGCCAAGCCCTCCACAAATCCCTGACCTGCAAAATCATGAGCAAAATAAATGGTTGTTTTAAACTAAAAAAAAACTTGAGAGAGCATGAGTGGAGAAGGGGCAGAGAGGGAGACAGAGGATCCGAACCAGGCTCCAGCTGACACCAGAAAGCCCAACCCAGGGTTTCAGTTCACCAACTGTGAGATCATGATTTGAGCTGAAGTTGCACACTTAACAGACTGGGTGAGCCACCCAGGTGCACCCCCCCCCCCCTGAG